>NC_134859.1:22805000-23175000 GCF_049852395.1 Peromyscus maniculatus bairdii
ACACGAACCACAGGTACACAAATGAAAGACTTTTGTGAGCCCGGGGCACTGTGTCCATTTATAGCTTAAATAGAGAAGCTATCCCAGCCTATGTCTCTACCCCAATTGACCTTTGGAAATTTACTCAATTCTCTATGATTGGTCAGCTATAAAATTAGAGGACAACAATAATACCTACTACATGTTGAGAGGGTCAAAGAGGGGGCAAATGAATGTATACATCTGTTAAACATAAATTACATACTCTCCATTCACAAATGAAGGATGCACAGGCAGCTGTGGATGAGGACTGATAAGAATGAAGAGGTGTGCAAAGGGATTTTGTCACATGAGGCTTAGGGAAGATGAATGGAGCAATCTCAGGGGGACTAAAATATCTTCACATAGCAAGCCTCTTTTGACTCAGTGCCTGTGTCTCCTGTGTTCATATGTTTTCATTATTTTTCAAATATAGCTGTTATTTAGTTAAATAAAATACATATTCATTTAAACAAGACACTGACATTTTGTCATAGCAGATTTTCTCAAACAGTCCTCAAAAGGCACAGCAATTCTTAATGTGGTGATAGTTGTAATTGACAGTAAAAGAAGGTAATCATTGGTGTCAATGAGATAATTTGGAGGATTACAGAGTCAAAAGTTTGAAAATTTAGAAATGAAAGAGACCATAATTATTTAGTGAAAGCCACAAAATTTGCAGCTGATTTAAATGAATCTCAAAGAAGTTTGCATGATGCCACAAATTAGGGTTATCACTTGCATCCACTGATTCTTACTCTCAGGACCCACTTCACTAAACACCATAGTGGGAAGGGAGACTAAAATAATGATTGACAATAGGTCATTCATTGCCGAGTTTGGAGTTTTGAGTATCATGGAGTATTTCCATTAATTTGAATGTGCTTACTAAGCTTATAGTGCGCTTGTTAATTTTTATGCAGTATAGGAAAAACACAATAGAACCTTCAAGGGGCTTCTATTTTAGTCAGCAGGACACACACACAGCAAATGATTAAACCAACGTCTGCATCATTTTAAGCATGAGTCCTATTGAAAACAAGTGCAAGTGCTAGGGAAAGAAGCAAAGCAAGCATGTAAAATGCTGTTAAAGGTTCAGGAATTGCTTCCCCGAGAAGGAACTGATCAAAATGAGACTTGACAGGTGAGCTCAGGCTAAGGTGGCAGCAGAGTGTATCTAGACACACAGAAGAGGGAAGGCTAAAAAGCCCTTCCCAAGGCAGAGGGAAGATCAGTGTCGCTGTGGCCTGTAAGGGGCAGGACAAGGCTAGTGTCTTGTTTGGTGAAGAGCAGGTTATTTAAGTCATTTAGAAATGTGGTAACAAATGTCCATTTTGGTGTAACAACTTGCTTGTGAATATATTAATATACTCCAGATGAGAAATGATAGTTTATGCTTAGGGTGGGATGTTACAATGAAAAAGAAGGAAAGGGAACTGATTAAAATGTCTCTTATAAGGAAAATACACAGAATTTATTTTTTTGTTGGAAGGGATATGGATGTCAAATAGTGGGTAACCCTCATTGTCTGATAAAATTAACTACAGGGCAATCTACCTTTCAAAGATATCTTACCCTCTGGTAGAAAGGGGGATTAAATGTCACTTCTTCCATATGCTTTCTTCTGTTTAATTCATCCTATAAAATCAGCTTAATAGGATTAGACAACTCAAGTAAATCTAAGATGGTATTTGGGAATAAAAAGGGATGCAAGCTTGTAGTATAAGAATAAATAGTAGAAACACAGATTTACATTTACTGGCTCTCTACCATTGGCCTGTCTTTTTCCTAAGATAGCTATGTGAGTATTATATGTACATGTACTCATTCGCATTTTCAAATCAACATGAGACAAATACAATTTTTTATTCTTTTTTAATTTTATTTTATATACCTGAGAAACCAAAGCACAAGAGGGGTCCAGTAAGTGAGCAGGATGGAAGTGACAAGATCAGGTCTTAAGTGCCCATTCCTTGTGGTCACAGTGGCCCTCCTCTCTGGCAGGACACATCTAGTTTAATTTTACACAGAATCATAACAGAGCCTTAGTAACCCTCCAATTATCCAAACTTGCTAAGCTAAGGAGCTGATGAAGAATTTTGGGTCCAAACCCTGGATCACATCAAATAGTGTCAGAAATACCATGCTCCCTTCGAGAAGCAGGAAGCAGCAGTGAGTCCCTGGGTGAGAATAGAGATTGAGGGGTTTTTGTAACTGGCTCCAGTTCTAATAATGAATATAGCTACGATGAGGACTTGGAAATTATTTTTCAGTCCCTTTACAACTGGTTTGTCATTTAAGAGCCGTCAGATGATACCATTTTTACAACACAGAAATTCAGCTCAGGCACCAGAGTGAACTTGCCTTTTATGAAGGAAAAAGGAGCTGGGTAGATATTTTTAGTCATAATCTCGTGAAATCATTTATCTTGCTAAAGTTGACAAGCAGAGGCCTATGGTGCCTGTTATCTGCTGAACATCCATGAAGCATTAGTTTTCTTAGAATGGTGCTATCTTAAGGTACTGAATCGTTCAGGTTTATTACCACATGAATTTCTTGTGATCAGTTTTTAGCATAGCATTTTGCCATAACACATTTCACGGTTCATTGATAAAATACAATCCCTCAACCCAGATAAATAACAGTGGGTGACATATTTGTGGTGTCTGATTCCGAGTCAAGCTCTGGGCACATTATATAGATAATACTTCAGTGAGGAATATAATTCATACATTAGATTGTTTTAAATGCCAAATAAGATATCTTTCCACAATACCTGATGTCATTCTTACAGTCTTGGTTGCATTTAACATGTACATGGTGCTGAGATCAACATGGGCCTGTGCACAATGATGCCTTTTTTCTTAACTGCTTTCAGTATAGCAATGCATCCCACCCACCATCATCAGCTACCAACTGCTCTGCAAATGCACCCCACTTTCATTTACATTTTTAAGCTCAGCTTGGAGATCATGGATAAATTTATCTGACACAGAGCACCATATTTTTAGTTAAAGCTGATACAATACTCTGGCAAGCCCTTGTTTTTCAGAGAAAGTTGACTCTGAAGGACATAACCTTTTCTGTCATGATTGCAGCCCTCATTGTAAAAATGGGAAAATCAAATCACTTGGGAATGCTAGAAAAGACAGAAAACTTTAAACTAAATGCCACTCATAACACTAGAAAGCAGAGTAAATGATGTGTTCACTTTGGTACAAGAAAACATCCATGACATTATCTATCATTTAGTTGAAAATCTGTCAGGTGTGTTTTCCTTACAATGCCTCTTTTTTTTTTTTTTTTCAAAATAAGCCTGGGATTGAGCTGTTTAGATAATAATTGACATAGGTATCAGTTTAAACAAACTTCTCAGTCCAACTATAAAGCATAGGCCAAAAGGAGCATCAGTGTTCTGCTTCTTTTTGCTACCTTCAGAGAGACTAAAAAATGCTGCCCTTGCTTGTTCCAACATGCAAACTTTTCCTGTCTCAGCTTACCCTGCATTAATTGCCTATACTGACTATACTATACTATCCTATACTGACTGCCCAAGGGTTTCATTTGGTGACTATTCTGGATATCAGATACTCACACAATAATCAACAGCTGTGTATGTTATCTGAGCTGTTCTCAATATCATTCACTTCACGCAGCCTGTGACTTTTTGGGAAGATTTGCCAACTATGGTTTTATACTTTGGAACATGTCTTGATTTCCAAACTAAAAAACTGTAAGAGCTAGACACATTTGGGTAATATTAATATTCAATGAGAAGCTATGATTGAATAGAGACTGATTTTACATAATATTAAGAATTTAGTAAACCTGTTTGTACTATGATGGACTTTGAACCTGTAATTTCAGGTTTAGCAATTTATTGGTTCAAGGGCTCAGTAACGAACACCTTCAGTCTCTGTCTTATTAATTTGCTTTGTTAGTGTAGCATGAAAACAGCCACAGACAACACAAGACAGAGTAAGTGTGTCTGGATTCAAAGAAAACTTGATTCACCAAAATAAATATCCGAGTTGATTTGGACTGAGGATGCTAGCTTTCCAATACCTCTCTTCTTTAACTAACACTCAGATAACCATGATCCCTTTGCAAGGAAACACTTCATTCAGAAAATGAGAAATAGGAAAAGGCTCCAACTATAATGACTATCAGGTCTACATATATTAACATGAAATATCACTTGCATGTATCTTCATTCAAATCAATCTCTCTGGATTATCATTAGCAAATATTACTCCCCTTCTTTATTCCTATTGCTGTGTTACTTTAAAGTAAATAACAGTTTTCTTAAACGAATATGAGAAAACAGAGGTTGCAGGTATATAAATTGTTGACACTTCATTTTCATAGTTACAGATTAGAGATGTTGATAATTCAATCATAATCTTTTTTCTTTTCTTTTCTTTTCTTTTTTTTCTTTGCAGGCCATGGTGGCTCCAGATCAGGAAGTTTTATTGCTGACACACAGGAAGAGTCCCTATGTAGTACAAAAATTCGTCTTTTTCCATTTTGTTTTGTTTGTTTTTTGTTTTTGTTTTGTTTTTCTTTACAATAGAACTTCTCAGTGTGTGACACCAGGCCAAATCTCTCCTCTGCTTTGCCAGAATACCATCAGACCGAGGGTTGATCTCTGAAGGAGCCAGGCTTTCTGATGGATTCTGAAGACCTGAAGGTATTGCTTTTAAAAGGAGGTCTGTGGATGCAGACTTGAGACACTAGGCAGGGGTTCTGTCCAGGAGGGCCCTAGCCAGGCCTCAGAGCCTCACTGGAGGGCAGCATGGGCTAGGAGCCCAGATTGGCTGTGTTTCTACTCCCTTATGAAACTTTTCATTGTCAAATAAAAATAGAAAAGAGCCCTCCCCCCAACCCAGCACCATGCCCTGACTCTCAGCGTCTGGATGGCTGAACTCGAGGCAGAGCTGGGTGCTAGGGGACTAAGTTCTGGGCTCAGGTAGGTTCCTGCAGACCCAGCAAAACAGAGGCCCGGGGGCCCAGGGCGGGATAGGGGGGATGGGAAGGAAGGGACATGGGCTGCCCTGCTACTGCTGGCAAGGGGTGGCCCTATTTTTTTTCCAGATGGAGAAACTGAGGCACAAGGAGGTTTGGAAACTTGCCCAAGGTCACTCACAATGAGCCAGCTTTTTAGGGGGTGAGGGGAAGCTCACAATCTAGGAAACTTGGTATACCCCATTAGAGAGCAAGAGGCAGGAAGAGTCTAGGACTGCCAGAATGGGGACATAGCCCTCCCTGAAGGTACACAGCATGTAGGTCTCCAGAGTTGGGTCTTTGCTTGGTACTGGGGTACTAGGTGCGCCAAGTCGAGTGCAGGGAGGGGCAGTCTGGAGAGAACAGCATTTCTGGCAAGACGGGCATCCACTTCAAAATTCTGGCTCAAAAATGGTAGCAGGGCTGTTCTCAAGCCAAGTAGGCAGGCCCCTGATCCATACAGGTTTCCCTCCAAGTCTTCTACCCCCATGTAGGCATTTGCCCGGTGTCTGCTGGGAGAGATACACTTCTGAGGCATGGTGGGAGGGTCGCTGAGGACAAGTGGCCTGTCCCCAGCCGGCCCAGAGCATCCTCCAAATTTGGCCACAGGTCTCTTCACACTCTGTCGGTGTTACCTTGGTGCCACGTGAAGGATGGAGGAGACAGGGTTAATGCCCATGTGCAGCACCTCAGAGAAGCTACTGAGACAGAGACACAGCCAAGTCTAAAAACAGAGAGCGTGGTGGGTTGAGAGCAGAGAAGAACTTGCAAGAGAATTCCTAGGTGCCTGGGGGTGAGAAGGGAGCCTACATACAGATGTGGGCCCCATTATCAAGCCAGGCTGGGGGCAGAGAGTGGCCATGGGCTGAACCTAGACATAGGAGAGAAGTTGGTGGAGACATGGATGGTGGGGAGGGGTGCTTCCTAGGGGTCAGTAGCGAGCTGCATGGTTAGTTCATATGGGCTGCGGGGAGCAGTGGCCTGGACAGGCTGTGGCTGTTCCAGGGCCTGGGCTAATCATAGCCTTGTGAATAAGAAAATAATGATGGTGACATGACAAAGACTATGAATCAAATTTTAAAGTAAACATTCAATTCGGCTCATTTGAATCCACTGTTTTTTAATGATTTTTTTAAAAATTATTTTTATGTTCTTTAAATTTGTGTTTGCTGGGGGTGTTTTTCTTTGGGGGGAGGGGTGGTACACAAGAGTGCTGTGTCCAAGGTTGCCAGAAGCTGTCGTCAGCTCTCCTGGAGCAGGAGTTATAAGATGTTGTATGCTACTCCAAGTAGGTGATGGGAGACCATTGATATCTACTAATCTATGTATACATGTACACATTGATTTGCACAAACATATATGTGTGCATGCTTATAAACTAATCTTTACATTACTGTTATAAAACATGTTTGTTAAGACAGTGTATTATTTTACATTTTATTTATTTATTTAATCCCTGTGTAAAGGACGGATAAACAACTCATGGGGCACGTGGAAATCTGAGGACAACAAGAGAGAGTAGGTTGCCTCCTTCCGGGGAACAGAATTCAGTTGGTCAGATCTAGCAGTCAACACTGTACTCTCTGAGCCCGGAGACCTATCTAATAACTTAGTTGCCTATTTCTGTGAAATCCGAGGCACTCTACAGACACTCACCTTGGGCAGCAACTGCTATTTGGCAGGCTACAAAGAGAAGCTAGTTGTCCAGCTTCAGAATCCATGTTATTCCCAACTTTTCCACAATTTAAATAAGCAAGCTTTTCTGTCTTCAGACGATTTCTACGAATGATGTGATATTTAAAGCCAGCAATGAAATTGTACCTTAGTTACAATCCATAGTATTTTAAATTGACATGAAAGTTCTATCTATCTATCTATCTATCTATCTATCTATCTATCTATCTATCTATCTATCTATCATCTCTATCTATCATCTAGCTCAAGAAATTTTGATTAACCAAATACCTTTCCAGGTCAGGAAACATTGTTTCCATGTCTACCAGAGATACATGAACATAAGATTCATTACAATTTTTCTTATCTGTCTCCTAGCAAATCTCCTTTTAAGACCTCCTAAAAATTAAAATGGATCAAATAAGTAAATGCTAATTCATTATTTCAACACACTTGGACTTATTAGACAGATAAGAATAATAAGAACAGAACTATAGATAATGTCTTTTAGGAATAAAAGGCAATGAATATTCTAAAGTCAATATATACTCCACATTCATCATCTCTTGGCTCCGTTCTGTTAAACCAGTAAATAACACATAAGAAAAACAACCTTCACATCTATGTTTCCCAATTAATATGGTTTTAATGTGTTTAGAAAATATCTGGTTGAATTTAGTAAAACAGCCAATTATAAAGCAGGTGCTTCTATTGTATAAATAGCCTAAGATGTGGAATGCATTAATTACTGGCAAAGTCTTTATCTCAGTTCCAAACCAACCAACTAAAAATGCTTTGAGGAGTGTTGCACATTCCCCAACTTACATCTACACTGTGTTTTAAGATCTCATTACATTTTTAAAGGATGGAATCAAGATCTCTAAGGCACACAGGGCTCCTTGGTAATTATATATACAAGATGGTATTAATAATAAACTTTTATTTCCATTCATTTCTCTCATTAATTCATTCTTTTAAATTTTGTACATTGCAATGGGATTTTTTTTCTTCCCACTGTTACAGATGTTTGGATTTTCTAATCCCCTCAGGTATCAGGAGCCTGCACATCCCATCTGCAGTGATAAACATATCTGGTGATTAGAATTTCATACAAAGCAAAATACTAATACATCATTAAGCCTACAAAATATTTAGTTCTCCATATGTTGTTTGTGCTTTAGATTTCTCAAACACTTCACGATAAAATACAATTCAGAATAAATAATAGATAAAAGTCAAGTGAATAAAAGAGTATGTGGATTTTAAAAACGTCATTTTGTATTTTATTTGTGGAAAATATGCTGCTCAATTCTCAGTATTCTTACTCCCTTAATAGAAATTCTGAATATTCACAGTACGAGGTTTATAAAATATATTGGTTTTAATAGTACATTTGGTATTAAAATGAGCATAATAAGACGGGTGGGGAATTTCCTGAATGGGCATTAATTGCCAGTCATCTCACCAAAAATAAAAAATTCTGTATTGCCGGGCGGTGGTGGCGCACGCCTTTAATCCCAGCACTCGGGAGGCAGAGCCAGGCGGATCTCTGTGAGTTCGAGGCCAGCCTGGGCTACCAAGCGAGTTTCAGGAAAGGCGCAAAGCTACACAGAGAAACCCTGTCTCGAAAAACCAAAAAAAAAAAAAAAAAAAAAAAAAATTCTGTATGTATCATCTCTGTGATGAAGTAAAGTTCTTGTTTTCTCTAGAGAGTTTAAATGCAACTTTATTTTAGGATGCATCGTTTAACAAATAAATCAAATGTCCAGAGAAACCTACACATATTTTATTGTTCATAAACCAGAGAAACGCCAAAATGAAGTGAACCCAAACCAAATTTCAAAGAGCACAATGTGCTATCTTTGTGTGTTCCCCCTCAGTAGATCCACATTCACCGTGTACTTTGACCAGTGTGTGAAACAAACCGTGAGAACAAGTTCCATCTTAGTGTGAAACAAGACAGGGGAAAAAATCAGCTCTCAGATCTGCACTAAGTGATAATCAACAACATTTCTGTGTTGACTATCAACCTTTTGGTTTTATGTCCACTATCATTCTTAGCCACTGTTTTGTCTATATTCTACTCGTTCCCACTTCATCCAGGATGACTTCAGTCTGTTTTTAGAGTTTTTTAAGGTTCTTTGTGGAGAATGCAACTGGTATAGCATTTCACTTGTTCAAGGATATAAAAATTGCAGACTTAGAACCTGATTATGTCAGTTTCAAATATAAACATAACTATGACCAGGGAGATTAAATACTTTAATATTTTTCTTATTTAATGAAGTCTTAGGGCCTCCAGAGTACAGACATCTTCAAATTTTATTCTTCTTAAAACCAAATTAAAAAAAAAAATAAGAAAGGCCTTTCGGGTTGGTCGGTCTGTCCCCTGGAGACCACAGAGGGTGATGGCCTGGCATAAATGCATCTGTGTTTGTTCCCCTCAAGTGTGAGAGTTCCCCAGTGTTAGGCAGCTTTTGACCTTTTATTTACAGTGTTATTTATTATTCATATTTTATTAAATATTTAAAATGTCACCTATTGTATTTGATGACTATTATGAGAAGAAAAAGGTTCCTGTTATTCAGGTCCAGCTAGTTAATATACCAGACTTGGCATTAATTATCTGCCACTCACTCTTAAAAGTTCCTGAAGCTGTATGCTGGTAATAAAGACACATGAGTTGCCAAGCCATTGGTAAAAGCCACAGGCAGCAAAGGAGATGGCAACCCTTGAGAGCTACTACTCTTCATTCATAAAGACCCATTACTTCTTTCACACTGACAGGGAGTATCACTCATAAATGATAGTAACACAAGTAAGAAGGAAATTTAAATATAATATATACTTATTACATATGTGTGTGTTTCTGTATCTCTACTATGTCTGAATTCAGAGGGATTTTTTTTTCTAATTTTCTTTAAAGCATCTTTATTGCCATTACTTGTATGGAATTTATTGAACCTAACCACCCCCTCTTTTCCTCTAGTCCTCTCTTTCATGTAATACACACTATATATGTACATAGCAAAAAAAAAAAAAAAAAAAAGCTAATGAATTTCAAAGAGACCAAGTAGTGATTTATTGAGAGTTTGAAGAGAGGAAAAGGAAGGTGGGAATTATGCAATTATGTTATAATCTTAAAAAATAAAATAATTAACATATAGAAGGCACAATGAACAGAAATATTATTATTTAACTGTTGATATGGTTTTGATTGTAAATGTTTCTTTTCTTTTCTTTTTTTTCTTTTTTTTTTTTTTTTTTTTTTTTGGTTTTTCAAGACAGGGTTTCTCTGTGTAGTTTTGCGCCTTTCCTGGAACTCACTTGGTAGCCCAGGCTGGCCTTGAACTCACAGAGATCCGCCTTGCTCTGCCTCCCAAGTGCTGGGATTAAAGGCGTGCACCACCACCGCCCAGCGGATTGTAAATGTTTCCTAAAGACCACATGTGAAGGTTTAACTCCCCAGCTTCAGGTGGTCTCTAGAGATGGTGGAAACTTGAGAAGGTAGAAGAGTTTAGGCAGGTCTAATTATGTCATTAGAAGTCCCTTCTGTAGCAGATATAGGTGGCCAGTTCCTCCCCTATCCCCTCTGCATGTCTTTCTCTCTCCTGACTGCTTTGAAATGAACAGACTTCCTTTTCATGCTTGTACCATGATTTTCTTGCCATAGGAAATGTGACAGAGAACAGTCACTGTAAATTGAGTCTCATCGGGCCATAAACCAAATAACCTTTTTCTCCTTAAACTTTATAAGTCTGTGGTATTTTACGACAGAGATGAAAAGGTGGTAATACGAGTGCTTTCCCTCTAAGTTTCAGACATAGTTCTGTCTGGAGAGTGCATATTCTCTAATTAAGTGAAAGGAAAAAAATCTTCAGGTCCCACATTTAGGTTTATCTAAGTAAGAAGTGTGCATGAGAATTCTCAAGAATTCCAAGAAAAGACAAGGAACACTTGGATAAGAAGGAAACTACAACAAAGTGCAAATAACAAGTCAAGATGGAAACAGGACTTTGAAGGTGTTGATAATCAATGCATTAAAGTTATAGGTAAATCATGATGCCTGGAAGATGCTCTTGATAGATATGTATTGCTTCTGGATATGCAGAAGCAATCTACAAGCAAGTGATATAATTAAACAATGGAACTTGCTATAGGCTAACCCTTTGTATACCCTGAATGTTAAGATATGCATAACACATGTTGATGCATGTCTTTGTGTCCCAAAATGTAGCCTTTAAATATTTCTGTAAAGTTTTATTTTGAGTGATAATTTGGCCTCCTTTGCATTGTAGGTAGCAAAGGAAAAGGCCTATATGGAGAAATACATTGCTCACTAGAGTACCCACTGTAGTAAGTGGGAAGAGAAGTTCAAGGACATCAAGAACAGGACTTCCCAGGTATAGGGCCGAAAAAAGCAACATATAAAGCAGTCATGTAGCACTTACCACATTATAGAAAATATGGAAAATGAATAATTTATATCTCTACATTATCCTCTATGCAATACACACACGTGTGCGTGACACATGCATACATACACACTCACACATAAACACACATGCACACATGTGAGCACACCCAAAATTCATTCAGGGTCAAGGTCATCACAATTTGGATTGTACTGAGTTCCTGCTGGAAGTACTATTTATTCCTCAATGTCTTTTCTACATGAACCCTGTGTATAAATCTCATTTTCGTCTATATTTCTTCTTTGCTCAACATCTCTTAACAACTTCAAAGGACCTAGGTATGAGTTTGATTTCTTAGCATCTATTTCCTACTGAGTCAGTAATGATGATGGATTCATTTTTTTTTTTGCAAGAGTTAAATCTTAGATCTGTCAATTATTTGTATGACCTTGGAAAATGAACATATCAGAGGCTCATATTCTCCACACATAATTGGAAATAAAAACTAGGACACACATAGATGTTTTTGATGAGTAAATGAGGTTATTTGTGTAAAGCACTTGGCAGTGTGCCTGGCATACAGTTTATTGATATTAGCTGCAATTATTATTAATTATAATTAGTCAGATGACTCTAAATACGTGCTTTCAACCATGGTATTTATATTTAACCCCAGTCTTTATCACCAGCCCTTTTCTGATTATAATATACTTTTGCTGCATATTCAACATTTGTTAAAGTAAACATACCCTGTTTTTAACTTTCCAAACTGAGATACTCAGTTTTGCCTCCCATTTTCTGTACATGTCTGCTTAGTTATTAGATTCTGTAGCTACCCCTCATGTACCTTGGCCATTCCTTCCTTCTCACACAAAAAATGTCCCCAGGAAACATTCTAACTTGCTGTCAACTCCTTCAATTGTCTCTTTGTTTTATTTCCTTAGAAAACTCCCTATTATAGTCATTACAAACAGCAGTGTGGTGATTCATTGTCACTGTCAACTTGGCTGGATGTCGAATCACCTAAGAGGTTGGCAAGATATATCTGTGGACATGCCTGTGACAGCCTTCAATTGTAGTTTAACTGAGTAGAGAGACCTAGCATGAAGGTTTCTGCTCTACTGCATCATCTCAGGGCTAGGTAACTGTGGCAAAACAAGAATATAAAGAGAAAGAAAGTCTAGCATTCTCCTTTCCATGTGCTTTCCATTAACCCATGAAGTAAACAGCTCCCCTCTTCCATACAAACTACCACCATGCTATTCTGACCAAGTTGATGGGAGATAACTGACTGTGGCACAAACCTTCTGAAACCATGAATAAAAAATGTTAATCTCCTTTGTTTCAGTGTTTGGTCACAGTTATGAGAAAATAGAGTAACACAAATGGAGACCAACCAATATTCCAAAAAATATCTAGCTTATCTATACATTTTTCCAAGTGGTCCTATTTAAGTTTTATCCAAGTTTATGCTTAGTCTTCATTTTCAGATTCTACTATTCTCATATAACACATTAAATTCTAATGAAATATATTTCCCATACCATCTCTGAGCATACCACATATTTCCTTACCTATCAGTCAATGTTTGCACTCTCTTTCTGAAATGTATTCATCAGCACATTTCTGTGTAAAGTAATACATGCCCTTTAAAGGTTATCTCTAATGAAATAACACATATATCAATCTTTCTTTGATTCTGATATTGCCTTAGTTAAGATTTTCTAGCATTTCTCTTACATATTTCTCCTGCTGCATCAGTATAACATGGGGGATGGTATATTCTCAGACTTTTTCTCTCTTCCTTTGTCTTCACCAAGTTTAAAGATGTTTGGTTCTTTAAACCAAGTTCTATATGGACTTTTGTTTACATGTGCTTGATCAATATTCATACATGTGATTCATGCAGTGGCTGTGGTTGCCTTAAACAAGCATTACAAAATTTATCTCTCACATATCCACTCAAAGCTATTACCAAGTGACAAATAAGCATGTTAATTTCACTATATGCTTCAGTTTCAGGTAATGATATAGTCAAGAGTTTATTGATCTTATTACTTAGGCAAAGTGTGATTTGGGCCAGGTGTAGTAGTATATGCTTTAAATACTATAGTTGACTCGATGAAAGGAGTCTTCTAGAACAAGTTCTCTAATCCATTAACTGTAGAGGGGAAGTTACATACCACCTTGTGCAGAATAACAGGAACATTCACAGAAAACACATACACTTTATGGATTCAAGATTCAGAAGAAATGATTGTGTGTGGTAGCAATGAAGGCCCACCAGAGAAAAGCTATTACCTTTTAGCCAAAAGAATGTGATCCACCTCTGGCTGGAGATGTGGCAGTATCTCCTTTCTTAAGTGTTAATCCAGTTTGACAAGTCAGTCACCTGACCAGGGGGGCATCCTTCAGGAAATAGCCAATTCATCACAAGCTATGCTAAAGTGATGGTACAAATAACTACCCCCTAAATGAGATAACGTGTTTTCCTTCCCACAGATCCTTCTCTCTGAACTTGCTATAGAGCCTTTATGAGATTCCAATGGTTCCCCTTTTCTTCTCTTCTGTCTCTTTCTGTTGCATGCCAGCCAGACCCTAAGTACACTTTTTCTGATGTTTGGGCTTCCATATTCTTTCTCTGAAGCCCTCCCTGTGGTTGGCTGCCCACCCTAATGCTGTCCTTAAGTAAATAACATAACTCAAATAGTAAGTCTTTTTTGTCTCCATCTTTCTGCTATAAGCAGCTGCCAAGATGTACAGCTTGCCTGGCCTTGGGTTTTTTCTTGAAAGTGCTAGTAAAATATTTCTTGAGCTTCCTTTCAAGACTATTATTAAATTACTTTACTAACAAGATTAAGAACCCTGAGAGGTACCTCAATTCCATGGTGAAAAATGAAAATTCCACTAGAAATCCTCCAAATTTCCACAGAAAATAAAAAGGAATCCTTAGATGGAAAGTCACAGAACTCAACTCAACAAATCTCTGACATTCTACTGAAGAGTATGTTAGCAAAACTGTCTTAGTAAAGACTCAGAATAGACCACCTAAAGACAAACTATCTTGCCACAAACTTCATCAATTCTCTGACAGATTTGTTATTTATGCTCAACCAAGTCAACTGCATTGCAAAACCCACCAAAAATGAAACCAACATTTTCTATAAAAAGTTCTCTGAATCTAAAACTCCTTATATGACACAATTAATAAGCCAAAACCATAATCCAAAATTAAATACTGTAAGAAATAATGTGAAAATATTAAATTAACATGAAAATAGTGAGAATAATGTTACAACCCTAGATTAATTATACCCAACAGGATAAAGAGTAATAGTAATGCAATCAATGAAATGCTGAACTGTTGTGAGGGAGAAACTAAGTGTATAATCAAAGAACCAGCAGAAGAGTCTGAAAGTAATGCACAAAACCGAGAACACTTGGTGTGTTTTACATCATGCTGGAGGGATAACAACAATACAATGGCTGTAGATTTATAGAAATGATCCAATTTGCACACTGTTAATAAAGAATTTAAACTCTTCTATTGTTGTTTAACAATTACAATGAAGTCATGAAACACCACTTGAGAAAATGTCTGCTGTATAGCAAAGGATAACCAGGCTACAAACCACAACCTCAGAGAATCTAGGTAAGAATGAGTCCACTAAGAGGGACATGCATGGATTGCTGTAGGAAGGAGAAATAGTTAAGATCTCCTGGGTAAACTGGGAGGGCATGGGGGATGAGAACATGAGGAAACTGGTAATGGTAGAGTTGGGGGAGGGACAGAGACGCAGAGCAAGGAAAGAGATATCTTGAGAGAGGGAGCCATTATGGGGTTAGAGAGAAACCTGGTGCTAGGGAAATTCCCAGAAACTCAGAAGGATGACTCCAGCTAAGACTCCAAGCAATAATGGACAGGGTCCCTGAACTGTCCTTCCCCTGTAATCAAATTGATGACTACCCTAATTGTCATCGTAGAACCTTCATCAATTAAATGATGGAAGCAGATACAGAGATCCACAGTAAGTACTGGGCAGAGATCCTAGAATCCAGTCAAAGCAAGGGAGGAGAGATTATAGGAGCAAGGGAGGGTCAAGATCATAATGGGGAAACCCATGGAGACAGCTGACCCGAGCTAGTGTGAGCTAATGGACTCTGGACTGTCAGCTGGGGAACCTGCATGGGACTGAACTAGGCCCTCTGAATGTGGGTCACAGTTGTGTGGCTTGAGCAGTTGGTGGGGCCCCAGGGAGTGGGACCAGGATTTATCCCTAGTGCATGAACTGGCTTTTTGGAGCCCATTCCCTATGGAGGGATAACTTGCTCAGACTCGATGCAGGGGGGAAAGGGCTTGGTCCTGCCTCAACTTGATGTGCCAGATTTTGTTGACTCCTCATGGGAAACCTTACCCTCTCTGAGGAGAGGATGGGGGGTTGGGGGGAAGGTGAGAGGGATTGGGGAGATGGGGGAAGGGAGAGCTGTTATTGGCATGTAAAATAAAAAAAAAAACTTTTAAGTGAAAAAAAATGAAGAAAAATATCTGCAAGAGTTGGAAGCATGTAATATAAATGCCTACAAATGCCATTGAAGACATTAAAGAATGAAACTGATCTCTAACCAACATAACTTTAAAGATGACAGAATGGGCATTGCCTACTTCTAGACATCAAGCTTTGTTTTAATAAAAAGAAGCAGCAATTAAAACTACATGATTTTCACTGGGCAGCAGTGATGCACTCCTTTCATCCCAGCACTTGGGAGGCAGAGCCAGGTGGATCTGTGAGTTTGAGGCCAGCCTGATCTACAGAGTGAGATCCAGGACAGGCACCAAAACTACGCAGAGAAACCTTGTCTCGAAAAACAAAAAACAAAACAAAAACAAACAAACAAATAAAAAAACTACATGATTTTCACAAAGGAATATTATAAATGTTAACTCCATTTTTAAAAAAATTTATGCAAGTCTGGTTACTAAATTTATTAAAACTTACTGCTGCACTCAGTGGCAAGCAATGCGCTTTTCAGTAAATGGTACTGGATCCACAAAAAAGTCTTGTTTGTTGTAAAAAAGCTTATTATAAATATGATTCAAACATTAGAAATAGCTTTTAAACTGCCCTTTGAATTAAATCAATCATGTGTTCAAAAAATAATGTAGATATTACTTTGATAACTATGGCATGCACAAGTATTACTTTATCTGAATAAAAAAATTACAGCAAAGGAAATACTGATTGAATTCTCACTATTACTTTCCATTTTTATTTCAAAAATCATGGTACTAACATAAGAGGTGATATATATATATATATTATATTACATACTATATTTGAAATATATCACTGTCTTTAACAAATAAGGAAGAAACACTCAGAAATTAAAAAGAGGCAAAGTTCTAAGTGGAAAATGATACAATATTGAACAGATAAAACACTGCCACCATCAGCACCACCACCAAAGATTCTCAATGACAACAAAATAGACCACATACAATGTAATCGCACTAATACAAGTCTGATGATATCAAATGATAAAAATATCATGTCATTAGAACTATCATGTCCTTTCAGTACAAGCATTAATCAGCAAAATTCAGTTGCTTGACTTGTTCCATACCTACCTGTTCTTCTTAGTTCTACACAAAAATATGCATATTAGCAAACTAGAAGTCAAGTATAAGTATTCCCATACTCATGTAATTTGCGTAATGTTGGTAAAACCCTTTAAATACAAAATTTCTAAACTGGCACATTTTTCCAATTGAATTCTAAAATCAAATGGAAAATGCATTCTTGTGTGGTGTAATTTGACTGAATCTCAAAATGAAATATTAGCTAAAAGAAACCAAACAAAGGGTACTCACTATATAATTATTTAATGTTCAAAATCATGTCAATCCAATAAGTGTTGCAAGATGTCAGAACTGTAGCTATTGCCAGAATAGATGATCACAAAGATTGCTGAAGACTAGCAGGTTTCTGAGCCTATTTTCCATTTCTTCACTATGGTTGATTTCACAACAAGGTCCACATTTCTATTTTTTTTAATGTTTATTTTTTATTTGTTTTGTTTTGTTTATTTTTCTTCATGTTATGTGCCTGGTATTCACAAGGCTATAATAGAGTATGTAAGACTCCCTAGAGCTGGAGTTGGAGATGGTTGTGAGCTACCATTTGGGTACTGGGAATGAATCCAAGTCCTTTGGAAGAGCAACAGGTGCTCTTAACCACTGAGAAAACTCTCCACCTCCAGGATTCCACATTAGAAAAAAAAATGCTGGAATTTAATGGCTTGCACTACTTTAAAAAATGTATACCTCAATAAAGCATTCTCTTACAGTAATACAAATTATGTAAATAAGAAACAACATTTAGAATAAGATTTACTATTTCCTATTCAACATAAATTTGAATGTTACTTTTAAGAAAGAAAGTCTTGCATGGCCAGACATCTGAAGGGAGACTCCTCTTTAGGATTCTACACATTAACAGAAAATCAGAGCATTGGTGTAAGAACACGTCTGCAAACCTTCATACTTTTTCTGCTGCCCATTTATAGACCACCTAAGTTCGTCTTGAGGACATGCAATTCAAGACTAAACCACAGTCCTGGCATTTGAAATTCTTAAATGTTCTAGGGGTTTTTCTGAACCCATGATGCAGCATATTTGACTCTAGAATGGATATCAGATCATTCTATTCCCTCTCTCAAAGAAAGAAAGGTTTTTATGGAGGGGGGGACATGAAATATGCATCCACTGTTTGATACTAATGTGATACAGTTGGTAATTGCATTGTTCTATGACTTTTATTTTATTTTTCCCACTTTTTGTTTAAAGATATTCACTGTCACTTCTGAGTCAAACAACAAATCAAGGTCAAAAGCAAGACAATATATTTTATCCAAGTATTTCTTTCTGTCCTGGGGATCTCTCTCTCTCTTTTAACAAAAATTAAATTTATGTATTTATTTATTTTATTTCACATCTCACCACAGTTTCCCTTTCCTCTTCTCCTCCCATTCCTTCCTGCTGCCACAACCTGCTGTCCCTACTCTCTAATTCAGTCCTACTCTGTTTCTGTTTAGAAAAGGGCAGGTCTAACATGACCATCAAGTTGTAGTAAGAATAAGCACTTCCCCGTATATTAAGGCTGGGCAAGGTGACCCAGTATTAGGAGTAGGGTCTCAAGAGCCAGTAAAATGGTTAGACATAGCCCCTGATCCCACCTTAGGAGTCCAACAAGAAGACCAAGCTACACAACTGTAACATGTGCAGAGTGCCTAGTCAGTCCCATGCAGGCTCCCTGGTTGTTGGTAAGGCTTTATGTGCCCCTATGAGCCCAAGTCAGTTGATTTGGTAATCAACTGACTTGGGCTCATAGGGTATCCTTTACCCCTCTGAATCCTACAATCCTTTTTTTCCCTCTTCTTCTGGATTTCCTGAACTCTGCCTAATGTTTGACTGTGGGTCTGCATCTGTTTCCATCAGTTGCTGGAATAAGCCTCTCTGATGACAAGTGGGCCAGGCCATCCCTGACTTCAAGTCCTACAACAAAGCTGTAGCAGTAAAAGCAGTATAGTATTGGCATAAAGCCAGACAGGTACGTGTATGGAATCGAATCAAAGGCCCAGACATAAATCCACATACCTATGGACACTTCATTTTGAACAAAGAAGCCAAAATATACAATAGAAGAAAGAATGCATCTTCAACAAATGGTGCTGGTTCAACTGGATGTCAGGATGTATAAGAATGCAAATAGATATGTATCTATCACCCTGCATAAAATTCAAGTCCAAGTGGATCAAAGACCTCAACATAAATCCAGTTATACTGAACCTGATAGAAGAGAAAGTGGGAAATAATCTCGAATTCATTGGCAGAGGAGACAGCTTCCTGAACAGAACACCAATAGCACAGGGAGTAAGATGTTCTATGACTTTTAAATTAGGAAAAGGAGACCCTATAAAGATTTTTTTTCTGGACTTACTACTTTTGATGCATGCAGTGTTAAGAGAGTATCTGCATTCAAAAAAAAAAAAAAAACTGAGCTCCTAATTGTCTTTTGCACAATTTTTTTTGTACTATGTAACTTCATTTTTATTCATTACATTTGTTAACATTTACATATAAAGGAATGAATTCTAACAGTAGTTTCATGCAAAATTTTAATTTTTTTCTTAAGGAATTTTTTTTAATTCAATTTATATACCACTCACAGATCCCTCCTCTTCCCTTCTCCCACCCCTCCCACCTTCATTCCCAAATACCCTCCATTCTCTCCTCCAACAAGGTAAGGTCTCCCATGGTGGGGAAACCTATAGAGACAACCAAACCAAACCAGTTGGGAACTCATGAACTTTAGATCAACAGCTGTGGAGTCTCAATGGGACTGGAATAGGCCTTCTGCATAAGCGAGACAGTTGTATAGCTTGATCTGCTTAAGGCGCCCCCTGGCAGTAGGATCAGGATCCATCCCTGGTGCAAAATTTTACTTTTTTTTTTTTTTTTTTTTTTTTTTTTAGCCAAACGAATGGAAACACATGAACTATGAGCCAAAGGCTGAGGGGCCCCCAACTGAATCAGGCCCTCTGAATAGGTGAGACAGTTGATTGGCTTGATCTGTTTGGGAGGCATCTAGGCAGTGGTACCAGGTCCTGTGCTTATTGCATGAGTTAGCTGTTTGAAACCTGGGACTTATGCAGGGACGCTTGGCTCAATCTGGGAGGAGGGGACTGGACCTGCCTGGACTGAGTCTACCAGGTTGATCTCAGTCCTCGGGGGAGGTTTTGTCCTGGAGGAGGTGGGAATGAGGGGTAGGCTGGGGGGAAGGGGAGGGGGCAGGAAGGGGGAGAACAAGGGAATCTGTGGCTGTTATGTAGAAATGAATGGTATTGTAAAATAAAATAAAAGGAAAAAAATAAAACACACAAACAAAAATCTTTTGCACAATTTCTTATGCATGCCATGTATTATGATCTTAACCTCTCTATCCATCTCCCTTATCTATAGAACCCCCTTTCTTCCAGCTAGTCTCCCTCTTATGTTCATGTCTTTCTCTGTGTGTGTACATTTCATACAGAAAAAAACACAGTTGTTGCATACTCATGGCTACTGAAGCCATGTCATATCCAGAAAACAGCTTTACCCAGAGATCATCTCCCATTATTTGGCTCAGGAATCTTTCTGGTCCTTTTACACTATTTTCCTTTTTCCTGGAGGGACAGACTTGCATATTATGAAGCAATGTCCTTGCCTAAATAAGTGTTCTCAGCACAGTGGCTGAACTATAATGCACTTTAGATGCATTGGAATGTACTCTGAACTCAGGTTCTATTCAATGTTAGATGGGTTTATCAAGACACAGCTCCATCATAAGTAGATCAACATTTCTTTATGTACTATGTATATATGCATGTTTATAAATATTTATTTATATAAATGCATGAATTCTCAGTAGGCTACTTTCAAATAGATTACAGAAGTTTATCAAAAGATTTTAAAACACAAATTAAAAAACACAACTGAATACAATAAAATATGACCCATTACTAACCAAATGAGTTGGCCTTATTTATACTATGTACTTACTATTTCAATTCTATCCACAAAGAATCTTTAAATCTGACATTGAGATAGAAATCATTATGGCTTTAAATTTATTTTTGTTTCTTTCACTGATTTCCAAAACCAAGCTAATTAGGCTAACACGGAGACTACCTCAAGTTAGGAATGACTGGGTAGGCTCCTGGAGTATATTATTACTACATTTGTGATACATTTTATAATAAGAAAAATAAATAGCAAAATCATATGATTATTTCTGTAATTTAGCTTACATTTTCTAAAACCGGTAATAACTAGTGTAATTTAGATCTCATAAAAGAAACAGAGATGCTCCAGTGAATCTAAAATCAAAGCCCATGAAAACCTTTCATACACAATGTAAACAGACATGTTTAATATAAGCATCTGCCAATCTAATCTGATAATTTTGCTCATGTTGTATTTTTTGCCCATTTGGCATGTTTTATGCAGCAATTTATATACAACACTGTATCAGCATATATGGGGGTATACAAGCAGCTGTGTCCTATTATAAAATTTACAGAAAAAAAAGTTTGACAAAGAAAATTGCTTCCTAATGAAATATGTAGGAAAAATTCTGAGATGCGAAACCTGTTGACCTCTTTCCCATTGGAGCTCCCAAGGGCACATCTTGGAGGTAGGCTGTTGACTGCAATGTTGATTCCTCTTACATAGATCTGTAGGTTTATTCCAAGGCAGACCTTTCCAGTTAGCTTCACAAATGAAGCAAGAGAAATTTGAAGTCAACTGTTTGAAATGTTAGGAAAGAGCAGCATGTACTTGATTCCCTACTCCAAAATATGTTTTTTTTTGTTGTTGTTGTTGTTTTTCTTTTTTGTCAATCTGAAAGTTGTGATTAGTGGTAAGCAGAGTAAACAGTGGTGGTGAGGAACAATGTACAATCAAAAGCATGCATGAGATGAGCAGCTGCCAGCAGTTAGCATAGTTTATGCACACGGTCTTCCAAACTATTGCTTACTATTGAGGAAAAGAATCAGGGAGATTGGATAGTGGGCAAAGAATATGGGTCATGACCTTTCTATAAAAAGTGCTTCTACCCTCCATCCCTGAATTCTATTTCCATATGCCAGTTGGGGCAGAGTTTTTGTATCCAAGTATCCTGTGGCCCTGGGATAGACCACTGAGCCAGGTATATTCAGCAATAAGTACCCACCCCCGCCACCACACACACACACACACACACACACACACACACACACACACACACACACACCTCTTAGGCTTTAGAAGTCCATTCTCTCGGAAAGCTTCATACATATAAGCAAGTTGAGAAAGCTGGGCTTCCCTCAGATTTCTATAAGAGGATTTTTTCCTCTTCTTGCATTTAACTCTTGTCTAAATCTCTTTATTCTCATTCAAATGTCAATTTTCTCCTTTTAGTTGAAGGCCCCTGTCAGTATGCAGGAAGAGTCACCATTTCATTTTTCAGTAAGTGTTGTCTATATCTAAACAGTCTGAGTTTAGTGACTGCATGGTGAAACCTCACCAACATGGTTCTGATACCCAACTTGCAGCTTTCATATCACAGATTTATAAGAATGTAACTGTCTAGCATCTTTCTTTTAGGGTCCCTGTACCAGTGATTTCTCCAAGAAGACTGATACTATCCAAGCAAAAAAATACAGCTCTCATAAGGGAATAAGAGAGTTTGCTCTGGGATCATTTTGAGTGACAGCAGCCTAGTAATACAGATTAAGGTTATCATAAAGTCCATATGCCATCATGGAACAGTTTCGTCATGTTTTTCCAGCTTTGTAGAACAAAGAAAGTCATAAATCAAGACAGGTTTAGAAAACAGTGGAGGGTATATCAGAGAGGCAGGTACAGTGAGATGGGGCAAACTTTTCTATAGGCCCAAGATGATGATGCCATTCTTAGCTTTTGATTAGTGGAAGCTAGCTGTTTGCTGAGTTAATAGATTCTAAAGGTTTTATCTGTTAGTCACAAGATGTTAGTTATGGCACAAAGGAAGGTAAGGAATGACTGTGGCAGAGGGCTAAAGTTAACCTCAGTTCAGGTAACAAGCCTTTTGACTTGCAGCATCCCTATCTCCCCACAGTACTATCAGCCAGTTAGTCTCTGTAGACAGCTTCTATTCAGGATGTGTTGTTCACACTACAGTGGGTTTCTTTAGCTTGTTCACTGTGAGACTGTAGTATGTATGTATCCATCTCCCAACTATCTATGTAAATCTAGCTCTTTTGCCTCCTTTTCTCTCTCTTTTGCTGTTGTGAAAGAAGATTTTACATAGTCCATGTTGGTCCTCCTGTTTCTCCCGTTTCCACCTCTTTATAACCTTATGTCACCATTACTGGTTGAGTACTATCTATTGTGTTTTTGTTTTTGTTTGTTTGTCTCCAAAATAGAGTAAGATCATTTATTCTAAACCAAATATGAGTGGCCATGGCTTGGAACAAAGCTTCAGGTTCTCATGAATATAGAGCCCCGCTGTGGAAGCATTTTTAATATCTCCTTCTAATTTTCTCATATCCTCACAGCAATCCCTACGTTCTTGTCACACAAAACTGATAGGACAGAGTTGTTGCAAATGTGAGTGGAACAATGACAGAATATTTCTAAATATCAAATAGGGATGGAGCAGAACATCGCCAGTGTAACAGGGTAAGTATGCATCTTCCTAACACCACCAATGATCGATACATTATAAACAAAAACGAAGTGTAAATTGATATTTTTATATACTTGTTAATTTTCAAGAAGAATGTGTGGTTGGTGTTCCAAACAAACAAGTTCATAGACTGATGTGTGTCTATTAGGAGGAGCTGTGGAGACCACTAAGTGGCTTAACAGGACATTTGAAAATTTAATGTCATAGCCAGGAAGGCCAGACCACTGGTGTGGCCTTAAGAAAAATACAATGACTGACATTCATACTAAATTGCATTTGTAGCTATCTAACTTTCTCAAAGCTTATGAGACTGACCACAAGTTATAATTTTGGTATAATTAATGAAAATCCCATTTCAACAACCCTCACCCCCAGAGAAAAATAACACTTCCTGTGAGAACATTGTCAAGCACATCTGACTCTGTGCCAGGGATTTTCATAAACATTTTGTCATCATATAAAAAAAATGAAAAGATATGTGAAGACAAACAGGGGAGTAGGGTACAAGATAATCTTTTGAGAAGTAAACTCAGAAAAACTTTAAGGCAAACCAAGTCAATATCAATAATTTAAAATTATGTAACACTCCCCCCACACACACACACTGATTAGTAGTTCTGATTGGATCTAAGACCGAATGCACAAGAACAAACCCAACCCTACCTAGAACCATTATCTGACAAAGAGCCTGTTGTTAGACAGATCAAAGACCCTAGAAGAGAACTTATGGTGTATTATTCTCCTAAATGGACATAGTGTTATGCAACTCTAAATGATTTATCATTATAACCACCGATCAGTGCATCTCTAATCACTCTTTAGAGACATGTCTGTTTTCAGTAGGTGATAACCAACACAGAGGCCTAGACCTGGCCAAAGTACAAAGAATAAGAGAGTGCAGATTATTCAGCTATTCAGCCCTAAAGAGAGTGTGTATGTTGAACCTCCACCCCAAAGGCTCAGGAATCACTGTGGAAGAGGGAGTAAAATGATTGTAAAAGGCAGAGGCAGTGGATAACTACAAAGGAGAGTGTCTTCCTGATAGTTCAAGGAAACTGCACCTATGAACTCACAGTAGCTGTGAAAGCATACATAAGTCTTGTGAAAGACAAAGTCAGATAAAATCCAAGTATGGGGATGCCAGTTTTTCTAGGAGGCCCTACCTCAGGCCCATTGGTAATTGTGAGCTGCTGTGAGAGGGGTCATCAGTTTTCTCTGAGTGTATAGCCCCTGATTCTGTTGATCATGCTCCAGTAGAAAGCCGTATATCCAAGAATTCCTGAGCAGTACAAATTAGCCTTAATGGAATTTTTTTTAAAGGACACAAAGTTTGATGGTAGAAATAGAGGGTTGGATGTGAGAAGTTTTTAGGGAGCAGGTTGAATATGATCAATATAACTCTATAAACTTCTCAAAGAACTAATAAGCATATTTCAAGAAAAGGAATGGAGCCAGGTGTAATGGTGCACACCTTTAATGTCAGCACTCAGGAGGCAGAGGCAGGTAGATCTCTGAGTCTAAGGCTAGTGTGGTCTACAAAGTGAGTTCCAGGATAGTTAGGGCTCAATAGAGAAATCGTGTTTCAAAAAAAACACAAACCAAACCAAAGCAAAACAAAACAAAAGACTATGAATGGAAAAGTCAAAGAATATGCATAATTTCTAAATAATCATTCAGGACAGTATTGTTAGCATAATTGAGTGAACACAAACTGGCTCTCTTTTCTTCTCTTCTGAGGAGGGTTATGATCTGGCCCAGGGGAAACAATGACAGCCATGAAATCTTGGTATATCCTACTTCAGTATTTCCTGGGGGAGAAGGCGGCCTCAGACAAGCCTCGGGGAATGACCACACCCAGCCGACACAGATTTCTGTTATGGAAATCATTTTGCAACCTCTCAAAGACAAAGACAGTAACACTGAGACATACATGACATCTCTTTTTCTTACGCTGTAATTTATTTGGCTGATGCAACAAGAGTGAATTGCTTTGTATTGTAGTTTTCTTTTGCAGCAGCTGGTATTTCAGAAAGCTTTTTATTCACTGTGTTAATATACACTGCTGTGTTCACGTGTCTACAGGCTTGTAACTCTCATAGTGCATGGACTTTTTTTTTCCAGTACCATGAGTCAACTCAAAGGCAACCAGTAATTCAAAGAAACCCAGTTTCTAAGTCTGAACAGAAAAGCCAACAAAGTCTGTTACTAGGAACCTATCTTTTGGTCAAGAATATTGGTTTGCCTTTGTTGGGGCTTAAATGAGAATGGCCCCTATAGTTTAATTTATTTTAATACTTGGTCTCTATTTATCAGAACTGCTTGAGAAGGAGTAGAAGTATGTCACTGGGGTCGGGATTAGAGGTTTCAAAAGCCCATACCACATTTTTGTTAGTTTTCTACCTCCTGGTTAAGGATCAAATGTAAGCTCTCAGATTCTGGCAACATGCCTGTCTGCCTGCTGGCATGTTCCCTGTCATGATGATAGTGGACACACCCTTTGGAACTGTGAGTCCCAAACTAAGTGCTTATTTTTTTATATTGCCTTGGTCATGGGTCTTAGCTCAGCAATGGAATAGTAACTAAGAAAGTTATCATCTATGTGAGACTTTTCTACATATCTGGGTATCACCAACCATGCCCTGTGACTGTATAATCTTCTAGTTTCTGTATAAGGTAATGTTGAGTGAGGGGTTCACATGCTTCGTTTTTATACATGAAAAGAACAGGCCCAGAGACTATGTCACTTTCTTGTAAGTACAAGAGGAAATACTAAACATTAAACTGTTTGGCTTAAAAATCCACATTTTTCCCCTCCACTATCCAGATTGAAATTCCTAACATCTGTATTATCATTGAGAAGGGACAGTGAGCCTTGAAAGGAACAGTTTCATTATGAAAACACTAGAAACTATATCAGAGAATTTAATAGGTATGTTTTCACAAGCCTTTGCTTCTTATTTTCTCAGTTTTTAGAATTAAAAAAAAAAAAAAAAAGGAAATCCCAAAGCTGTGCCCATGACAAGCACCCCCCAGAATGACTATGTTGGTCACTAATTATACAACATGCATCCTGTAAGGCTGATTCCTGGATAGAGGTAGTACAAGCCAATGGTCTCTTTTAATCTATCCAGTGCTTCTAATTCCAGTGAATGCATGAAACACACATTGGACGAAGTCTCATAAAGAAAAAAAATGCATTTGGAAACGGAAGTTATTCATTATATTAAATTGTGTTTGGCTTTCGTGGAGAAAGAGACTATATTACTCCATATGAATCCAAACAGTTCTTTTTCTCATAGGAAGATTTTTCAGATTTTTTAAGCCAAACTGTAATGTCAGAGAAACACTCCAAATTTCATAACCATTATTATGACTCAGGAGCATTAGGAACTACTTAAAGTAGAGCTTGCCCAAGGCACAGTTATGAAGTAAATGGAATTTTTCATCTCTGTCCTTAATGTTCTTCCTCTATATTCACCCACCCATCCAGACACTTGGTGATGTTGCTCCTTCCTATGTTGCATTTTATTAGATATCATCAGCCATTCACACATTAGTGTGAATGTGTGGTAATTAGCATGACTTATACTCAAGCTTATTTTAAGACTTATGTCTAGGTGTGAAATAAACATCTTAATAAAACTAAGATGCCTCAAATGGGAGAGCAGGGCTCTGGATGACATCCTGAAATAGATGGTTCCAGTGTTTTCTGAAATGGCACCATGCAACCACCAAGAGAGATCATGACAGCGAACACCAGATGCAGCTTCCTCTAAAGAAGCAGTGCCTTTAATAATGTGGATCGGCAGTGAGGAGAAGTAGCATGCCTGTTATCCAGGAACTCACACAAACATCCCATGGTCAGAATATCACACCAACTGCCCTCCCTGTTTTCCATGTTTATCCTTGCTACTCTGCAACCATGTGGCTCTTCCTTCCCTGAGACTAGATTCTACCTCAAAGTCATCATCTTGTGACTTGTGGTTGTTTCTTGCTCCTTGTAAACTGTCCCCCCCGCAAAGGTTTCCATTTCTGTATGGCATTCTTTTTTTCAATTAATGATTAGGCTTGGTAATAATGTAAGTATAAAGGGCACAGGCACACAGGCAAAAACACACAAGTAGTATTTAAATATTTAAGTCCCTTTTATTTTTTGAATTAAATAGAATATAGCTTAACTTAATTAAATGCTTCAAACCACAGACACAAGGCAGATACTACACAGGTACAGGGTATGTGATATTTCTAGCTTCATACCAGCAACAAATACATCAACAATAATACATGTAGTGGGTCAACACATGGACACTAACAGCTGGGAGAGTAGTAGTGAGTCAATGCTGTCTAATGTCTAAGCATTAAAGTGCCTGCCCTCACCTCCAACCAAAAAGGCTGCTGCTTCCGAATTGTATCTATCTGAAGTCTTATTGGTTTTCATTTGTTTATTTTGATTTTCATTTGTGTTTTGCTGGGGGCAGGGACATAAAGTTGGGTGGTTAAGAAAGTGGGAGGAGTTGAAAGAGGTAATCAAAATATATTGTATAAAAATTTTAATAAAAAAATCAAACAACACAAATGAAATAGAATTATCCCAGTCACATGCTAAACCACATTGGTTGTGAAACTACTGAAACGAGCCCTAGCATTCTGTCTCTTGCAGCAAATCTGTTATCTCCTCTTCCATAACCTCAAAATATTTGGGGGTTTTGATCTATGCCTGAAAGGAAGTTCCGGATTAAAATCCTTAAGCAGTTACAGAAAATAAAGTGAATCTTTCTTCTCATAGAAACAGGACAAAAAGCAGCTGTGTGCATGCAGATGCGCTTCTCTTTCTTGCCCTAACTGTTCAGATCCATGACCATTTCCCTTTGATCTTCCTTGCAGTCTTACTATCACTTTGAACCAGCATGCCACACACTCTGGGTACCAGCTTATTAAATACAGGTTATTGTTGAAAGAAAGTTCCAACTGAGACCAGGCTGATTCATGTATGGTCCCTGTTGTTTACTAAGAATACTTTTTACTGGAAAATATTGAAAGGCAGTTTTCTTTCTTTCTTTTTTTTTTTTTAAAGAAGTTTTAACTCCTTTTGATTTTGGAAAAAAAATATCTTTGAAGTGAAATATATACACTCTATTCCCCAACTGGTTTAATAGTAACCGTCCTTGTATTTGAAGGCATCTGTACATCAGTGAGTTGGTTAAATACATATCCAATATGGCATTAACTAATATTGTCATTGTTTTCCTTGAAAACAGAGATTGTATAACATATGCTATTAAAAGGAATGACATCAGCAAATCCAGTTATTGCTTGTCACCGCCCATCCAAACTTAATTACGGTATTTTTCTCTTCCCTTTCCTCTGTCCAAACTCTCCCAATGTACACCCTCCCACTTTCCAATTTCATGGTCATTTTTCTTTTGCTAATTGCTACTGTCTCCATATATAGATGTGGATATAAACATGTGTGCCCTAAATATAACCTGGTCAGTCTGTATAATGTTACCTGGATGTATGTTTTTCAGGGATGACTCTGGAAACTGGACAACCTGTTGGTGTGATTGCAATAATAATAATAATTAAAAAAAACAAATAAAAGGAAAAAATCTTCTATGATATTTTGTAAAAGCAAAATACATAGATGTTACACACAATTAAATACGGAAGGACACACAGGTGTATTTACACACACTAACATAATTACGGTGCGTTGGATTGTCAAGTCAAATATATACTTTTATTTATGACTTTTTATTCACTTTATTCTCTCTGGCCCTGCATTTCCTTTTATTTATTTATTTGTTTGTTTGTTTGTTTGTTTGTTTATACCTTTCTCTTTTACGTCATGTATCTTGATTGCATTCATCCCTCCTATCCCTTTGTATCTGCCGTCTTGGCCCCCTGCCCTTGCAAACCAACCCCCCAAATAAATTAAAGAGAAAAGAAAAGAAAGAGGAAAAAGACAGAAGTCTCTTTGTGGAAGCTGTAGTGTGGCTCAGAGTGTTACACAGCATACCCTTTGGTCTATTCATCTTTATTTACAAGTGGTCATTACAAAGAGTCATTGGTCTGCTTCAAGGCCTCTGGTTTCTGCTACACCCTCCATACTGGGCTCGCTATGGGACTCTTCTTGGATTTCCTGTTATTGTCCTGTGTCTTAGAGATCCTGCAGCTTAGGATCTGCAGGACCAGCCTCTTCACATGCTCCAGCAGATCACAGATAGTGTAGATGTTGGGGTGGGCCAACTCATCGCCCTTGGTTCTGGACTTAGGTAGTTGTAGAGTTGGTCAGCCTGCCAGCAATCCTCTATCCTCACCACCAGGGTAAGATTTCCAGCATTTCACCGGCTAGTTCACCCTGTGCAGCAAGGAGCAAGCAACAGGGCCACTTCTGCTTTCGTGGCCTCAGGGTTGGCTCTCCCACACCGGGACCCATCAGGGCCAGCTCTACTGTTATACCCGGGCAAAGCATAGGGCTCATTCTCTTCAGCGCTGCAGCTGGTGAGGACTAGAGAGGCAGGGTCTGCTCTCTTGCTCGCCACAGGTGAAGATGGCCTTTTTTTTTCTTTTTTTAAAATATTGTTTTCCGTACATTATATTCTGACCATGGTTTACCCTTTCCCATGTCCTCCCAGAACCTCCCTACCCAACCAACCCTACCTCGTTCTCTCTTTCTTAGAAAATAAATAGGCAAAACAAAAACAAACAAGTAAATAATAAAATAAACAAGAATAAAAACAAAGAAAAAGAACAAGAAAGACAATTCATATAGAAAAAGAATGTTGAAACAAAGCAGTATGAGACAAAAAGTCCACAGAATAAATACCAATGAGTTTATTTTTGTTGGTCATCTACTGCTAGACACGGAACCTGCCTTTAAGTGTCCTTTATATACCCAGTGAAATTAGAGTGGGGAAAATTAATTTTTCTTTTCCACGCAGTTATCAATTGGAGATAGCTTCTTAGCTAGGGATGGGAGCTTGCAACTCATAATCTGTAATATTATGTTGATAATATTCATTTTGAAAAACAGTTGTTAGATTCTAAAGAGTAACTACTAGGGAAGTTGACACTGAGAAGGTTGAGCAGGCCTATCATTTGAGAGGTCATTAGCTAGCATTAGTAAAATAAATCCTTTTAGTCCCTCACTCTACCTTTGTCTATAAGAAGTGCCACTACAGAAGACTATTATGTTCAATCCCAAATATCTGCATGTGTACATTCTTTTGGGGATCGATATCTTATCGCCTGTTTGTACCTGAAAACAGAAATTTTTATATCCAGCAGGAATCTCACAGGGCCCCTAGCTGAATCTATATTACCCACTGTGCCTCAGGTTGGCATCCCTTTTGGATACCCTCAAATTTTTATCATCATAGTAATCATTATTTAAAATCAAGGAGCCTTAAATACAGTTTAAATATTTTATGGTAGTCAAATAGTTCTCTTCTGAAGAAGTTATAAGTATATATTTTACTACTTTAATAAATAATTCTACTCTCAAAAGATCCTCAGGGGAAAATATGACCTATGTATAACTAGGAAACTACAGTACCATGAACTAACAATTATATATTTATTATTCTTAGGGCACCCTTCAAAATTATGTCACTTAGCCATCCTCATTATCATATTGGGTTGACAAAATGTCATTGTCATACACTGACACTGTGTTATTCACTGATAAAAGCCCTCGGGTTATATCATTATATCACATAATCTATATACCAAATCAAGTATCTATTAAACCCTTACCATCCTATTATGGTAAATATTAAGGCTATGTCAGTCTTATACTGTTAAGATAACTGAAAAAAAAAAACTTGCAGTTTACAACTGATAGTGTTATCCTGGATGGCCTAGGTGTGATCAAGAACATGGAGGATCCATGCCTGTGCTTAAGCTCCCCATGGGAATGATCCTCCACATTCCCTCTTGCATGTAACCTCTTGCAGACTGAAGAGCTTAGGAACAAATTTCACACATGTAAGGCACAGGCCCAGATTCTGTTTTCTGCATAACCCAGTACTCCGCATCAGCACAGGAGGGAGCAGGCAGAAGATCATCCAGGGTCCTGGAAAAGTTCTCTACCATTCATCAGTGATGGAATAGCTCTCTCTACTCAGTCATCCCTCATTTAATTCTCAGCATCATAATTTTCTAGTCACTAAATTTAGAGGGTTTTCTCTGAGAAATGCCATACATCTGGAATTAAAGCGAGAAAGCACAGCCACTCGGGTAAATATTTCATCAACATCTTTACATATTACAAGACTACTTTAAAAAAAATGCCTTCAGAATATTTTGCAAAAGTACTAAAGGAATGCTGTCTGGATCCTTTTAATGGACAGTAAGTGCTGGCCTACCGTTTTGCTTAGGAATGTTTAAACACAATTTAGTACATCTAATTGGCTTAATTAATTGTCAAGAGAAAGAGGCAGTAATTTGTAGGTAAACTATGAAAGAATTATACACTATGCAGGAATTAGAACCAGTACAACAATTTAGGGAAACAGTTTGGCAAGGATCGTGTTGCAAAGATGGATTCTTCTGACTAACTAGTATTTGAATGGTCTTCTATTTGCATCCCACCCCCTAAATATTATGAGATAATTACAAAATAATACCTTCATAAACACTAATGAATATTTACATATCCTCTTTTTGGACAATATTACATAAATATCACCATCTCTTTAGGGTCTTTATGTCTAAAATCAAGCACATTGCTACTAAAAATGATATTAAGTTTCCTAAGTACTAATTGTTTTCAATACAGTGACAGTAGAGTATGAAATACGTCACTAATTAACATTTTATTGTTTTTCCTTTTTGGAACATTGTCACATACAAAGAGTACAGGTACTAATTTTAATTTAGCAAGATATCCTCTTGGGTAAATACCAGTTAAATTGTTATATATGTATACATATATATATATTCATTATTATTGTGTGAGTATGTACAGATGACATATATGAATATAGGTGGGATATACATTCCAGAACACACATGTGGATGTCTGAGGACAACTCTGTGGAGCCAGTTCTTTGTTTTTACCATTGAGTTTTAGAATCTAAACTCACGTCACTAGGCTTTGAAGACAAGCATCATTACTTGAGTCTTTTCCATGGCCCATATAGTTAAATTTTAAATACCTTAAGGAGGCATTCAGTGACAGCTAAAACAATCTATCCTCATGAACCTTCCAAACAACATGTAAAACTAATGTTTCAAAGACACGCCCTGCAATACTAAGCCTACTGAGCAGGTTGTGCATGAGTATTTATGTATATATTTAAAAATAATAAAGAAAAAAAGGCCATGAATTTGAGAGGGCATGGGTGGTACATGAGAAGATTTTCAAGGAAGAAAGTGGGGGGAGATGATGTAAAACTGTTAATTAAAATTGAAAAGTAATTTAAAGCTATGCCTCCAGACTTGGGATAGTTCATCTACTATTCAGCACCACTGCTAAACTCTTTGCTGTTAGGCTCAGGCAGACTTTTCTGTTGTTGAGACTTCATACTTGATAAAGAAAGAAAAAAAAATGAATTACTCATTCACCACTGACCTGCTCATGCTAGTCATTTAAGGTTCTTCTCCTTTAAGTAGGAAAACCAAGAGGTAACTATGAATGAGACTAACTTTTAACACTGACAATGTAAGAGTGGAGGAAATATCTGACTCCCAAACCTTATGTACCCACACCATAGTCAGAGCACAGTAAAGAAAAGCTTCCAATTCACGAAAGTACTTTCCTATGGCGTGCTGCAATTTCTAAACAATTGATCTTCTCTCTACTTTCTGGATTCTACCTTGTGCTTCTTGAATGGATATTATGCAATTAAAGGTGTCTGTTTTATGTCAGTCTGGAGCTAATTTAAAACAAAACTATGAAAATCAGATACAGGCAATTGTTAAATGTCTTTTACTTAAAGACATGAAAGTCTTTGGCACAACTGCTAATGTGTCAATAATTTCATACTATTATTCATTTATGCAGAAGGGGCGATTGAGGTACTGACAATGTATACAAATGCCAGGATTAAAATGAGCATGAAATGCATTTATTTTTTAGTCATTGATTTTTTTTATGAATTGTGAATTCTGATGATTCATTAGCAAAAATTTTCCTAAGACTTCTAAACAGCATATTCAAATTTTTAATTCAAAAATTAATAATACATATGTGCATCAATGTAAATCATTTGAAATGAGAAAACATGAACAAGCATGATCAAATATCTTATAGAACCAGGGATCCCAGTAGACATATCATTAACAATATCGATAAATTACTTAGATTAATGATGGCCAAAAAGTTTTTAAGTGATGACTTCAAATTTAGAATTGTCATAGTTCACTCATCTTTCTAAACTATCTTAAGCCTGAGAATATATATATATATATATATATATATATATATATATATATATATATATATTCTTTGGGAGTTTCACATCATGTACCCTGACTCCACTCACCTCCCAGTCCCTCCATATCTGTGCTTCACCCATGCAGTATCCCCCCAAAAAGTAAACCCTCCAAAAAAATTAATTAAAAGCAAAACAAACATACTGGGCACTGGTAACTAGGAAAAGCTGTAGTATTCTGAGACCAATATGACCAGGTCCAGAAGGAGGGAAACTATGTACAAGTGACATGCTTCTAACTTGGGAGGAATGGGTGAATATGTGGAAAAGGAGTATACCATGCTAAAGTATGAATGTTGCTGTCAATGTTCTTTAGGATTTAAGATAGAAACTTATCAGTATACACTGAAAAGATGGGGAACTTTGTATTAATTAGTATGAATCTAGCTCAAGGGGTTGGAAGAAGATGTGAGGGAAGCTGAGAAGAGACCCTAGAAAGAACAGCAGAGCTTGGTCAATGGCCCATTGTATGGGTGAAGAAAGTAAGGCTTGTATAAATAATGTGCCCCAAGGACAGGGAACTACATTGTCAAACATTAAAGCCCACATTTCTGACTGTACAACCACCCTGCCAAGAAGCCCTCTTATATATTTTAAGTACACAGCGTCATAGTATATGTGTGTTTCTATGTATTTATATATTGCATGAGAAACTATTCCACGTATTTTATTAATTCATCCTGTATAAGAAAAAAAAACTAGACAAAAGTTCTCAGCATTTTCCATTTCAAATATGAAACACACATTCCAATGGACTGGTCTTTGAATAAATTTCTTGATTAGAAACAGCCCAGTACAACCATAGAAGGAACACTAGTTTACGTGTTGATCACTCCCCTAAAAAAATGGAAAACCTGTGGAATGAGGACTTCCTTCCTCAGTGCCTCTGCCAGGAACACCATCCAGCAGGGCATAAATACTCAAGATGTCTATAATGAGGGAATGAAAAATACCATATCCCAAAACATGACTATCTCCACTTGTAAAAAGATTATAATTTAGAAGCAGTCATGAACTCATTAAAAGTTTTTCTTCTGGGAACTAGAGAGATAGCTCAGCAGTTAAGACCAGTGGCTGCTCTTCTGGAGGACCTGGGTTCAATTCCCAGCTCCTACATAGCAGCCCACAACTGTCTGCAACTCCAGTTCCAAGGGATCCTGACACCCTCACACAGATAGATATACATGCAGGAAAAACATCAATGCACATAAAGTAAATATATATATATATATATATATATATATATAATTAGAAGATATTTTACAAATTATTATTAAATATTAATTATTAAAATATTTTTAAAGTTTTCCTTCTCTTTCTCGAGCTCTTTTACTTTAGAACTGATGATGTAACAGTTACGACCCAGTAATCGCATTCTGCTAAGTGAAGAGCAATAACATTTTTAAAAAGCAGGACCATGTAGGAGAAAAAACATCAGATGATGGCCGTGTTTCATAATGTGAGGCTCTAGGTCAATTTCTGCCCCTTTAAGATGACACCTAGAAGTCACTATGAGGAAGGCAAGAGGCAAGTATAATCTAAAACTAACCCAATACAATTTTCCCATTCCTCCCCAAATGCTGCAAAACAGGGTAAGCTGTTTCAAAGTCTTGGAAATCTCTAGATCAGTGGTTCTCAACCTTCCTAATGCTGTGACTTTTTAATACAGTTCCTCATGTTGTAGTGACCCCCCCAACTGTAAATTATTTTCAGTGCTACCTCATAACTGTAATTTCGGTACTGTTATGAATCGTAATATAAATATCTGGTGTGCAGGATATCGGATATGTGTCCCCTGTGAAAAAGTCTTTCAACTCTCAAAGGAGTAGGGATCCACATGTTGAAAACTGCTGCTCTATGGAATCTGTAGCAACAAAACCGAATTATGCTGCAAGGCCGCTGCCCACCTAGAGGCCAGCTCAGTAAACAACAGACACAACCAGGGATCCTGGGTGATGCCTCAACAGAATGGCAAAGCCACAGACAAAGGCAAGCCTGGAAGGCTCAGAAAAAGGGGTGTGTGTGGGGGGGGTTTAGTCATTAGGACTCAGAACTGCCTGGGAGGCAAACATCAGAAACCACTGAGGGTGCCAGTTAAATAGTGAATAGAACTAAATTCAGGCCAAAAAGCTAGAGTTTTTCATTTCAAAGAGAGCGACAAAAGGGGTATAGCAGGCTAATATTTCCAGAAAGCTCCACGGAACTTCATAGCCTTTGGGAATTCCCCAGGGTGTAAAAGGCCAAAGAAATTCAGCTTCAAGTTCTCAGCAGGAAGTGAACGTCTCAAGATTAGTTAGGTGGTCCCCGTTGGCTCACATTGGTGCTTTGGGACTGGGCAGAGACAAAGCATGAAAAACAAAGCTAAATAATCATTAACATGACTGAGAAGTGCGTGGGTCCAAACAACAGGAGTCACACCATGAGAAGAGAATAAGCCCTGTTTGGAAGAATCCTCTGGTTTTTTTCTTTAGGAGGCGATCAGCAACTGGAGGGAGGAAATAGGGATGATGAGAAGTGGTGATCATACCTGCTTTGTGTTCAGAGTTGGTTCTCGAAATTTCTATGAAGATGTGCTTAGGTGATTTGTAAGGAAAAAAGACCTAAGCCGGAGCTTTGTAATTATTTAGAGGGTTCGAATATACGTGAAAAGCCTGTTTGGATAAAGCTTTTCACATTTATTAACCATTTCTTTTTACATATGTTGTTTGGAAGAGAAGTGTTACATGAACTTTTTTGAAAATGATATTAAACTATAGATCACATTTCTTTAGTACGAAATGTGAAAGTTTCTTGCAGTAGGAACATATTAACTTTAATTTTCAAGCCTTCAGATGAGTTTCTTCATCAGGGCCATCTTTAGTAGTTACTAAATAAAAAGAATAGACTTTTATAAGATCCATGTACATTTTATAATGTCTGAAATCAGAGTATTCCTCAAAAGCAGTTTGTTTGATTCTGTGGTTTGTTAATAAAAACAAAGAAAGAGCAATCTTGTTCTTATTTGTCACATTTTCCATATATTGAAGTGTTTCATTCTGTATTGATCCTGGGAATTAGTGCATACATATTTGTATATCAGTAACTGACACTATAATATATATATATATATATATACATATATATAGAGAGAGAGAAAGAGAGAGTGTGTGTGTATGTATATAGCATATATATGTGTGTATATGGTGTAGTGGTTGTGACATATATACATACATGTACATATAGATACACACACATATATATTGCATATACATATATACAGTCAAAGTGAAGAACAAGGTAACTATATGAACCCCTGGAGAACACGAGCACATTAGCAGAAGTCAGTGTTTAAACAAACAGAACTTGACCATAGAGAATTGCATACAATCTTGTATGTACTCTTATGTCATTTAATTTAGTTCGGTACATATCAGAATGGACACGCCTACTGCTCTGAGAACAAGGCTCTTCAAATGGGAATGTGCAGATTGCTCTTCTATTAGATTTTCAACTTCTCTCTCCCACTACCTGAAAATGTTCCATGATCAGAGATTTTAACCAATCAGTATTCACAATTTGTAGTCGCTTATGCTAACCAAGCAATTCTTTTAGTTAAACAAAAATTAGTCTCAAAAGAGGGGAATTTAGGGCACATTTGGAACTGAGGTCTGATGACAGGGAGAAGAGTGGAAACACATTGCTGAGTTTATGACAGAGGGAAGCAGAGAGTTGGGGGACATTGTCTTGACAAGTCAGATGGTCTCAGGTGTCACTAACTGCATGAATGTTTATTTTCTTCATTTGTAGTGTAGCAAACAAGATCCTAATTATCCTAAGGTTAGCAGTGAGAACTGGGGGATGGCTCACAAACAATGGTAATAATATTAGGAATTAAAATTTTAAAGCTCTGTAACCTTTTAAACAAGAGATTCAGTCAGTAAGAATAGATAGCCAGAACAGGTATAACAAACCTCACTTGTAATGGCAGGGAAAACTAATTCCTTGTTTTAATTTATTTTGCCTTTAATATGAAGGAAGTAATGTAAGTACTATTAGGAACTTTGTATCGTTATGTATCTATCCATCTAAATTTAATTAATGTCCTTTATGAAATATTTTAGCATATATTTGGAAACAGCTTATTAAATGCAGTTATAATTGTTTATTTGATAGTTATAATGTGAAATGTGCATGTGTTCTAAGGACCTTTGTAATTCTATGGGTTTTGGTTATTTTCATGATTTCTTTTTTCAATTTGTAGTTGATATAAATAGAACATTTATAATCTATTTCTTTGGTGAACAGTTTACTCAAATGTACTTTAGAGATTCTTAGCTGCATTCCTAGAATTCTAAATTGGCATGCTTTATTAAAAAAAGATTCAGTGTTAACCTTTTTGTAGGATACACAGAGAAAGGCAATATGTGATAAAATATTTAGTCATTTCCTATCTATTTATATTTCAAAATGATAAATTTAAAGGAAAAATACAAAGTTACAAGAGCTGTTAAGATGTAAACTGACAAATATAAGTAAACATTTAAATGTAACATAACAGAAATTAGAACATTTAGAAAACGTGAAAAGTTAAGTTTTTTGAGATTATGATTATATAACAAATCTTTTCCCTTTCCCTTTTTTCCCTCCGAACACTCCCATATACCCCGCTCCACTCTCCTTCAAATTCATGGCTTATTTTTTAACTATTGCTATAGTATGCACATGTATATTCCTAAATATAACCTTTCAGTTTATATAAAGTTACTTACATTTATGTTTTTTAGGGCTGACTGTTGGCACTGGACAACCAATGGTGTGTTCTTCCCTGAGGAGGAACACCTCTCTCACTCCCAGTTTTCTATAGCCACGTATGCGTCTTTGTGTAACACTGAGGCGTGCATCATGGGCTTTTCCTTCCCCATTTCGGCATGTCCATTGGTGTCATTCTTGTTTAGCTCATTTTGGGAAGCCAAGTATTACATTTTATGTAAATTCATTACTTTCCCAAGTTTTGTAAAGGATAATATTTGGAATTCCTGTTTTAAAAAATCATACCTCATGACTAAAAACAAAAAAAATTATTGATTAAACAAAATCTATACAGGCAGTCCTCTCTGTAATGAAAGCAAAAATGGCTAGTGTATCTTTTTTTTTTTTTTTCAGATGGTCTCTGCGTATGACGGTATGTGTAAGATATGGGGACCAAACAGCAGTTTCATTATCAAAATGGTGACTGGTTGTGCCTTTCTGTTTCCATGTCAAATTATAACTGAGAAATAGTTAAGTAAGAAGGAAAGTGGAATTACCAAAGGTCATTTCCTTTTAAATTAAAAACACTTGACCTCGGTTACTCAAAGCCCCCAACGTATTTCCACTCCAATAAAAAGCTCAGGAGCACACTTGTACATATGTGAACACTTAGAATACTACCTTGCCCCAACCATCTCATAGTTATAATTAAAAGCTACATTTTGTTAAGCAAATTAGGAGTTACAATAAAGTGGAGGGAGCATGTGTAATGAATAATTAACACTGTATAGACTTCAGCATCATAATTAAGATTAAATGCCGCATATATTCAAACTAGATTAGCATAGCCATTGAAAGTAGCAATGTGCTCAGTGGGAGAGTATGATTTTGCTAAATAATGTTTTATGAAGAGTATTCTAAAAACATTAAGCATAAGGTTGTCATATATAAAATGATTAAAGTTTTATACAAAAGAAGCTGTAATTCCAGCAAATGAAGTAATTTCATTCTCCTGCTGATTTCACCTTGAGAAACACACTGAAAATGGACAGGATCGCTCTGTGATATCTTATTAAATTGAGTATGAATCCCCCTTGTTTGAAGTTAATGAACCCTCACTACATAAATCTGGGGTAACGTACAGTTCCAACATTCCCCTACTAATTCCCTTTGTATCTGCTGGAAACATTCATTTTCCTAAATTCCTACTTTTGTATTCATTTCCTAGTTTGGCTAGCAAGGTATTTCTGTGCCTTGCTCAAAATAAACATTTATTTAACTTATGGGTATTGTCTTGATATCTGAAAACTCATCACTGATGATTTTCACATATTTCTAATGCACGTGCCATACATTCATGATGACAGCTACACATTTAGTGGATTCTGACCATATCTGTTTCCTATTCTTTTATGTTTTTTCCAAAAATATTTTAAAAATTAGACTTTTAAAATAAAGCCAAAACAAATGTGGTTTTTAAAACAGAAATAGCAAAGATTATGATTATTTCCAAACTAACAATTCCACTATTTTCCAATTGACCCGAAACTGTTTATCTTAGATAAATTCTACATGTATTATTTATTATCCACAAATGTAGAGAACAGGGAACAGGGAGACATGTAATAGCTGACTACTGGCATAGTGTTTAAGAGAAATAGGTCAAGCCCTCATCTACCAAATTTAAACAATATGATGAAAGCCAAAATAAATATATCATGTACACATTCTATTTCATGCACATAAGTTTATTTTAGAACTTGAAATTCTATAGCCCAGGTCGGCAAAATTATTTTCTCAAAGAGTCAAGTATTAGATTATTAACAAATCAAATCACAATAAGAATAAATAGCACCTGTTTATATATGTAAAGTTTTAGGTACTCCTTTGTCCTAAACCTCCTACACACATGTGGGTATGCTATAACCTGTAGCAAAAAGAACAAGAAAGGCTAAATGTTGGGGGTGTAGAAGGTCTGAATACAGGTAAAGGACATGACTTATGAAAGATGATCCAAAGCTAATTAATTGTCTTTTTTTAGTTCTAACACTGTCATGGATTTTTTTGAGGGGCTACTAGGTGAGTGTATAAAAATGTATTCAATAGTGAAAGTGTAAAATCAATGTGAAGCTCCATAGCCTCAGAATGGCATAGACTTTGGGTCTGGTTTATTTCAGTATGTGATTTTTTTATTTGCAAGGTTTTTTTTATAATAAAGTTTATTTATTTTTTTATTATTGAAAATAGACTCTTCTCTCATACAACACATCCAAAGCAATATGACAGCTCTCAGAAAATTGGTAATTGATATGCTTCAATACCCAGCGATATCATCCTAGGGCATATACCCAAAGGATGCTCCATCCTACCACAAGGACATTTGCTCAACTATGTTCACATTGACTTTATTCATAATAGCCAGAAATTGGAAACAACCTGGATCTCCTTCAACTGAAAAATGGATAAGGAAAATAAAGTTTATTTTTTAAAAGAATACATTTTCTAAAATTAAGACAACACAATTATACGACTTGAACATAATTGCCTAGAAGAAACAAATGAAAGAAATAAACAATTTGGGGACTACATTTGTTTCAGTCACTGTCAGATGAGAATAATAACTTCAAGCAAGGCTTCTCAATTGGACAGTACAATCTTTTCCTATAAAGAATCTGCAGTTTTATCAACCATATATAGTTTGTATTAGAATCAGAAATGACTTTGATCCAGGGTAGGATTATGCCTATAAACTGAAAGCGTTTCTAAAATATAGTATTAATTACTTATTTTCTTCTTTTTATTATACTAATAAAATAGCATTCAATAAAAAAATAAAGCATACCAAAACCAGACAAAAATATTGATTGTCAGAAGTTGGCATTCTCTGTAGTTAGACTACAGATGATCACAATGATCATAGAGAAGTCCTAATATATCAACTATCTAACTAGGCTAGAAGTTAGAAATAACACATATCGTGACTTTTTTAGGTGTAGTTCCAGTGATTAATTCATCCAGGACAATCCTGAAGACAAAAGAAGAAATAAATAACGACAACAGAAATATTAAGCTTGACTCTAGTGAAAAAGAAACACTACAGGTATTCTTTTTATTCAAAGCCCTCTGATTCTTTTTATTCAAAGCCCTCTGAAATGGTATTAGTTACCAGTTTGGGTCTTGAAATCAGGGTTGTTTTGTGGATTTCAGATTTAAGATACACTTGGATACTGCTACTGTTATTGATAAATTATGTTTACTGCAATATATTTCCCTGACTTTTGAATTAGCCACACTAAAATAATATCAATTACAGCATTACAAATTTTTTTGGGACAGTGTAAATATAAATATTAAAATAACAAAAATCAATAGTCATTATTCTAAGTGTTTTGAAAAATATGACTAAATTGGACAAAATATTTATTTTAAACCTATTTGCAATAAATATTGCTACCCAGAAAATTGTGTGTCTAATCTAGTAAAATTTACAGATTTATGATGAAAATAAGGAGCTGGATTTTTGTGGCCATCTGTGTATGGAAATATTTATTATAAATTATAAAATGCTGTCCTTAAAATTTTGACACTGTTGTGAAAATAGTTCTATAAATGAGTCTATAAAACTGAGTTGCTCTAAATTCTCAAATCAGTACAAAGGATTATCGTGGCAAAGAAACACACACACACTGTCCCATTTTGTGCCTGCCAGAAAGAAACCATTCACAATTGTCAGGGGCATAGTTGACATCATTCCATTTAACCCTCTCACTCTGTGTAGGTACCCTGCAGGATTTCTGTCTCTTATTGCCAACAAATGGTATTATTTAATTTACTTCTTAAAAATATGAGTGGCTTCTTTTCTGAAGATGAACTTTTAGAGACAGGAATATGGAAGTCACTTGTCAGAGAGGTCCTAAGAGTACACAGAGCTCTGTGGAGTATATCATGCTGGCTTTAAAGGCATAGCAGTCTGGAAACGAGCACAGAGTACAGAATATTGGGCTGTCTTCAGCAGCGGAGAGCAACTAGCTAACAAGTAGGGCTGCCACTGATGCAGTTGAAAGGAAATGAGTTCTGCCAACAACCAATGAGACTGCAAAGGAATTCTGAGTCCCAGATGAAAATCCAACTTTGATCAGCACATTGGCTGCAGTGGGATGAAATTGTGAGCCAGGGCCCGTTAGCCCACAAAGTGACTTCTGACCTACAAGACTGCACAACAACAAGGTGTTCCTTAGCTCTTTACAAGTCTTCTAGCCTGTGGGAATATTTTATTCAGCAAGAGAAAACTAATACACTTGTTTTTCCCAGTCTCTCTGATATCTACATATTCCTGCTGACCTGTTCTAATATCAAAGCACTGACAAGTTAAAAAAAAAAAAAAAAAAAGGAAACATCATCTCACCATGATTCTCCAAATTGGTTCTAGCATAACTAACATAAAATGAATGTGTAAGTCGTAAAGCATCAAGTGGAAAATGTGTGTGCATACGTGCTGAGTACCAGTCTCCTCTGAGATTAAAACCTTCCATTTTGCGGGGGGGTTGGGGAGATTTTGTTAAACACAGGGTGCTACAGGGGAGGTGAAACATTTCTTCCTTTGAAGAAGCTCCCCATGTTCAGGAAGTAAACAATCCAATGGCTTTAGGGAGTCCCTGTAACTAACCAGATTTACAAGGTCCATCCTTTCCCAAGGATGTATAAACAGTAGGAGCAGCTCAGAGACACTCAGACATGGGAAGCAGCCTGGGCAAAGCACAGAGCAGCTAAGGTGAATGCAAGAAACAGAGACCACCTGAGTTCCCTGGAAAGTAGCCACATCAATTGTGCAACTTAGAAGAATATTCTCTGACCTATTGAGCTGCCTATAAGATGTGCAGTGTGCTACATGTTTCCAGCTTTTGTAAGCTGCCATACATGCTGGGGTAGGATTTTGATGATGTAGTTGTCTTTAAGTCATCTCTACTCCTGTAAATTACCCGTCACCAATGTCCTTGTAAATAACCCCCAATAAAAGTCACTGGTCTAACAAGTTGGACTTCAGAGGTATCCTTAACATTATTCTGCCATAGGCTTGCTGTTTGGAGTGAGTAGATGTTTGTTGTCATCTCCCTAGGAACAGTGTCACACAACTACAGATTAACCATGTCATCACATTTCCCAAAAGCATTCAAAGAGGGTACATGTGTACAAATACAGAATTCCTTTGTGCATAAAAGACAACTATGTAGTTTTGGGGGAAAAAATAAGCCTTGGTGAGCATAATGTAAGACTGAGAGGTTTACATTTGCATCCAAAGTATAGGAACAAGTCATATGTGTCTCATCTGTTACTTTAAGAGCTAGTGACGAAGATGGCGGAGACAAGCAGACGCAGGTAGGCCTGTGGCAGCGGCCCGCGGAGGTAGACGGGCCCAGAGGCAGCTGACAGGGACGTTCAGGCCCGGCAGCAGCTGGCGGAGACATTCAGGCCCAGCGGCAGCCCACAGAGGTGGACAGGCCCTGCAGCAGAGATAAGCAGACGGAGGTGGACAGCCCGGTGCCGGCGGCCGACAGAGACATTCAGGCCCGGCAGCGGCCCACAGAAGTGGACAGGCCACGCGGCAGAGACAAGCAGACGCAGGTCGGCGACCTGCGGAGGTGAACAGGCCCAGTGGCAGCAGCCGACAGGGACATACAGGCCCAGCGGCAACCAGCAGAGACATACAGGCCCGGTGGCAGCCCGCAGAGGTGGATGGGCCCCGCAGCAGTGACAAGCAGAGGTAGGTAGGCCCGCGGTGGCAGCCGGCAGAGACATACAGGCCCGTTGGCGGCCCGCAGAGGCAGACAGACCCAGCGGCAGCTGACAGGGACATACAGGCCTGGTGGCGGAGACAAGTGGATGCAGGTGGGCCTGTGGCGGCGGGCCGCAGGGGTGGACAGGCCCAGGGACGGAGAGGGGCGGACGCAGCTTGGAACGGGGATACCCCTAGCCCCAACACCTGGGGAAGAGGCTATCTCCGTGGGTCGGAACCAGGGCGAGTCTGGGCACTCTGTCTGGGGACAACCCAGGGCCCAACTGCTGATCCTGTGAAACCCAACAACTTGGAGGTGTTGGTGAGACTACCCTGCTCAGCTGAAACCCATCTGGGAGAGGATTCAGATGCCTACAGTTTGAAGTCTGAAGAAACAAGATCAGCTGAGGAGTTGACAAATGAACAAAACGTGACCTGGGAACACAGAAGAAGGCGCCACCCAGCCACTAAACCAGATCACCAGAATCATAAGTATATAATTCACCAACTGAAATCAGCTGTCCCTGAAGAAACAGCCCAATAGCACCAATTTAACCAAGAACCCCTACTAAACCAAGACTAAAAATTAGAACAAGAGAGGCACTCTCAGACACAGACACCACCTGCACCGCACAGAGGAAAAGATGAGTAGACGCCAGCGCAAAAATACAGGCAATAACATAAAGAACTATATGGCAACATCAGAACCTAGTGATTCTACACCTGCAAGACCTAAACATACCATGACAGAAGAAACAGAAGAAATCAACCCTAAAAATGACTTTAAGAAGATGATAGAGGCCCTTAAAGAAGAAATAAAACATTCCCTCAATGAGGAAATAAAAACTTTCCTTAAAGAGGAAATGAAAAACTACCTTAAAGAGGAAATAAAAACTTTCCTTAAAGAGGAAATGAAAAACTCCATTAAAGAGGAAATAAAAAACTCCCTTAAAGAAATGGAAGAAAAAACGAACAATAAATGGGAAGAAATCAAATCAAGCCAAGAAAAAGCAATTAAACAGATGAAAGAAACATTCCAAGATCTGAAAAATGAATTTGAGACAATAAAGAAAACACATGCTGAGGGAATGCTGGAAATAGAAATCCTGACTAAACGAACAGGAACTACAGAAACAAGCATAACCAACCGATTGCAAGAGATGGAACAGAGAATCTCTGACACTGAAGACACGATAGAGAAAATAGATTTGTCAGTCAAAGAAAACACTAAAGACAAAAAAGTCATAACACAAAACGTCCAGGAAATTTGGGATACCATGAAAAGACCAAACCTAAGAATAATAGGGATAGAAGAAGGAGAAGAATACCAACTCAAAGGCACAGAAAATATATTCAACAAAATCATAGAAGAAAACTTTCCTAACCTAAAGAAAGAAATACCTATGAAGATACAAGAAGCTTACAGAACATCGAAGAGGCTGGATCCAAAAAAGAAGTCCCCTCGCCACATAATAATCAAAACACTAAATACACAGAACAAAGAAAAAATATTAAGAGCCGCAAAGGAAAAAGACCAAGTAACATATAAAGGTAAACCCATCAGAATAACACCAGACTACTCAATAGAGACTATGAAAGCTAGAAGATCATGGACAAATCTCATGCAGAAACTAAGAGACCACGGATGCCAACCCAGACTATTATACCCAGCAAAACTCTTAATCACCATAGGCGGAGTAAACAAAATATTCCAGGATAAAACCAGATTTAATCAATACCTGTCTACAAACCCAGCCCTACAGAAAGCACTAGAAGGGAAAATTCAACCCAAAGAAGCTAAACACATCCATGAAAAATCAAGCAATAGATAATCCCACACCAACATACACCACAGAAGGACAACACAACACAACCACAAAAAATAACAGGAATTAACAATCACTGGTCATTAATATCCATCAATATCAATAGTCTCAACTCACCTATAAAAAGACATAGGCTAACAGAATGGATAAGAATACAGAACCCATCCATCTGCTGCATACAAGAAACACACCTTAACTTCAAAGATAGACACTACCTCCGAGTAAAGAGCTGGGAAAAGGCTTTCCAAGCAAATGGACCTAAGAAACAAACTGGTGTAGCTATCCTAATATCTAGAGAAAAAGGATGTTTCAAAAGAGAAGAAGTCTTGTGGCAATGCCTCAGTGGTCCAGGTAACTACCAGGACTCGTAAAACCGAGACGGAGACTAAGGCAGCAGAGATCTAGAGTGGAGTGCTGAATTCTGGCAAACAGCTGCATCTTTCTTCCAGATGTTGAGAAAGATGCATCACAAGCACAGACTGGAGGCTGGGGGCTAGATGGTTTTGAGGAAGAGGTCTTGGTGGACTCTTTCATAGATCAAAGGGAAGCAATGCCTTCTGGGAAATGAGCTAAGTTTGAATCTAGTCTTTAAGATTAGAAGTCAAAAACAAAAATATTAAGGAAAGGAAAACCTAATTGATCTTTGAAGTATTGTTATGTGGAATTGAGTGGGACTTTTGAGGCCTTTCTTCCAGAAAACAAGGACTTAGTTGTCAGGCCTATATTAGGCCTAAACCTTGGTGCCATGTAGTTGTACTTAAATCATTTCAGTGGAAAGTGTCTTAGTGATTGGAACTTCTAGTGCAGTTTGGAGTTCTTCCATTTGAAAAATGTGATATTTGCATGAGATTTTTTTGAATCTTGTTTTCTAGTCCCTCCCCATCACCACCCTCATAGTCTGAAGGTAGATTTTTCTCTTGATAAAGGAACAATAAAAGTGAACATCTTGTTTGTAAATAGGTATCTAGTAACTAGTGGTAAACTTGAAATGGTAGAATTCTTTAAAGCCTAATTCTAGGTAGCCTTAAGAAAATGTATCTTAATTATTTTTGAACCTGTATTCACCTTGTTTTTTTCAAATATCTTAAGTTATATTTTCTTTTTCAGAGCTGCTTCTTATTTGGGGCTACTTTTTTTTTTTAATTGAGGCGTAATTCATAAAAGGGTATATTGTTTTGATGAGACGTTTTACAACTGTGGCTGGATGTCTTTCTTTAGTCTTCCAAGAAGGGCCATTTTACTTTTTTAGAGTTACTTTTTAAAGTCATGAGGTCAACAACTTGGACTACTATGCTTGTAAGTGCTAATGCAAATTAAAACCCAAGTTGACCTCCAGCAGCAGTTCATTCTATGTTGACAGCGAGAGAACACTTTGCCTGTTAGGATACTGTTACTCGTGGGACTGAAATGCTGAAGAAACCCCTCCCCCTATTTTGTTTTTTGCAAAAATCAAGGTATATTCTTGGGTTTCCTGGTTGACCTCAACAGATAAACTGAGCTGATAGTTTTAGTTCAGAAATGATCTGAATGTAGATTTACAGTCTACGTGTACAGCTGGCTAAGTGAGATCGCTTTCACAGTTCTGCATGTATCCCATCGGCTCCCCATTAGTGACTGAACTCTTAAAACTGGTATTGTAACATTATCACAATGTTTTGTGCCAATTTTATAAACTTTACAGTGCAATATGTGTTCCTTTTCTGAGGCAAACCAAAGGTATATTTCTCAAGGTTCTGCTGCTAACAGCAGCGTTGATGGAGGATTTTTTATACATTTGTAATAGATAGAAATAAACCAGAAAGAAAGAAGAAAAAAAAGTGGTAGAGGAAAAGGTGAACACTGCAAGAATACTCAAAAGGGCTGAGAGTTGCAAACGCCAAGAATGGCTTTGCATAGTAAATGGAATAGAACAGCTCTGAACTATAGCTTACTTTTCCTGGTTTGGTGTGACAGAATTATTGAATGCTTTTGTACAAAAATCAGAGCCTTAAAAACAAGGATTTGGTGAGATTGTAAAATGGTGTGCCACTTTGGCAAAACAGTTTGGTGGTTGGTCAAAATGCAAAACATTGTTACTCTGTTACTCAACAATTCTACCCTTAGGAATATATCCTCAAACTACTGAAAATGTGCACCTATGAAACATGTACATGAAGGTTTACAGCAGTATGTTGCTAATAGTAAAAAAGTTAAAACAACTCAAATAGCTATCAAATACTGGAGAGAAATAAAATGTGGCTTATTCATACAATAGAATATTACTAAGACATAAAAATGAATGAGAAACTGACAGATTAAATGACTTTGGTGAACCTTCATAATTTCATTTGTAGATCTTTCCATTTCTAATATATAAATACATTTGGGGTTATAAATTATAAATGTACTGCCTCCTGTCAACATTGTTTGTTTCTATTTGATGATTTCTGTGTCAAACATTATATGGAAATGTTTCCAAGTATTTTCTGTATTAACTGTGAATGAATAGAACAAAATAAATTGCCTGTGATGGAAAATAAATAAATAAATAAATAAAATAAAATAAAATAAAAAAAAAAAAAGAAAAAAAAAAGAGCTAGTGACAGGGTAACTTAATTTCATTAGCATTTATATAAACTATTTGCCTCAAATTCTCATTTTTAACTCAGGCAGAATAGTTAAAGAGCATTACCCAAATTCACTCAAATAGTGACAAGGTTCCCAAGCCTAATTCAAGGACAACAAAAATTTTCTATCTTATGCCATGTGTCATCAAACAAATTTATTATTTGCTATCTACTTATATGCCACACAGTAGAGGAATTAGAAGCAGACATTGACAGGGGCCTGGAATGGCATAACACTGAATTGTGAAGCAGTCAGAAGCATTTAGAGGTGGTAATGGTAAAGACCCCGAGTACAGTTTGTTCAAAGTCATCCACAGTCCAAACTTTTCACAGATTCTGATGACAAACTAATACATATGCTTGCACTCCTGAATAAGTAATGGTTTTTTGAGAAAAGCAAATGAGCAAGCAATAAGAAAAAAAAATTCTAGTAAAATAGTAAGGAACCCAGACTGATTTATGTTCTAGAACACCTATTAATAAATTCTGTAGTCATCAAAGCCTTCCTTTTTAACTTTTAAATGAAATAAATAATGCCTAATTCTTAATTTTCACAAGTGCTATATAATTCATATGAAACAATGGTCCTAATAACAGGCATTAGTATTGAGAGTGGTGAGAGAAAGCAAGAATAATAGCGAGAACATAGTGGTAAAGTAAGTAGTGATAAAGTAGTGGTAGAAAAGAAGGAAAAATGAGTGTGAGTCAAAGAATGGGGAAGAGTGTTTTGAGAGGCTGTCTTCCAGACAACGTTGCTGTCAAATCATGAACTCAGGACCTACCTTTACCAGTATAGGATCTACAGAAGCCAAGCCCACCAAAGTCCTAACATAGATGGGGTAGATGATCTCTGGGACCCATTCCTTAGTAAGGAGTTATTGGCAGTTGATAGGTGCTGTGGAAGAGACTATCACTTTTTACTGAGGATAGGTTCACTGGCTTCCTAATCTCTAGTAGATAGTTCCACATCCATGCACATATGGACAGTGCTAAATAGACTTAGTGAGGCATGAAAACAAACAAACACGTGAGTTGGAAGGTGTTAGGGATAGGGCAATATCAGGAGAGTTGGTGGAGGAACTGAGAGTAGGTGTGATCATATTTCATGGTATATATGGATGAAATCAGTTTAGAAAGAAGGATGATAATATTACTTCCTCTATAATTGTTTCTCTCTGTAACCTTGGCTGTCCTAGAACTCACTTTATGGACCAGTCTGGTCTCGAGCTCACAGAGATCCACCTGCCTCTGCCTGCCACGTGCTGGGATTAAAGGTATGTGCCAACACTGCCCAACTTGCAATTTCATATTTTTCACTAAAATGTTGTTCTGTTGGAAGCAGGGCAGGCTCATTTCATCAAATTTGTGGTATTTTGGAAGCACTAATGAAGCCGTTTATTCAGTGGTTATCTTATTGTCACCATATTTGATTTGAAAAGTTACATCTGAAGATAAGTCGAAGGGCTGATACATTTCATTCTTATAGATATCTGGGTCTTCCACAGTGGAGAACTTTCCTCAATCATATTAAATGGATTTCAGTCAGGATAACAAAGTAGTCAAAAATTGGATGTCTTTATTGATACAATGGGATGAGTTCTCAAATGCTCCAACTCTAAGTATATTTTCTCCTGCTACAAACTATGAATTACCATCTCATTCAGAGAATTGTTAATAAAGTTCTTTTTTTAATGGACAATTTAATGTTTCTAATGCTCTTTGCTGCAATTTAGGGAACTTCCTTTTCCACTTTTTGGACCGAGTCCCAATTATTACCATAATGACTTCTCACCCACATTTTAATGACTAAATAATTGATATGTTGGTGCGTTCTCAATGCATATGATTTTACAATATTAAATATGAAAGAAAAGAACATTTTAATCACCCAGGAGCAGATTAAAATATATTCTGGAATGTAGTAAGTGTTACAGTGCAGGGAAGTTAAATAGAAGCTAATAACAATCCTGTAATTTATGCTGGATTCATACTTAGGGTTAAGTACTCCGGCACAGGCACTTGTTCACCTTGGAGATTATGTTTCATTTCCTACATAATCCTCAAATTAACAAGATATACATGTTGCCATCGGCCCTGTTTCTTAAGCACAGTAGCTTTTATTGTCCTAAAGTGTCCCCTTGGGTCATCCTGCTATGGAAGCAGTTCATTTTTCCCATGTTTGTAACCTAACATTGTTTAACAGAATTCAGTAAATAGCCCTGCATACTAAGCACAACTAATTACAGGTTCTAGGAGCAAAAAGGTCAAGATTTTCATACATATACAGAAACACACCAAAAATATTACTTAATAACACTAGATTATTTGGGAGGATTTGATGAGTTTATTTATGGAATTCGGGTAGATCTAAATAGGAAAATACATATAGATTATCTTGCACCAACTCAATTTTCTGAAAGTACTAAAAAAGCAGTTTTCTTACATATTTCCACTAAGATTCCCAGCATGTAGCAATGGTAAAGTTTTGTTATAGAACTGCACAGGGCGATTTAATGTTCAGATCAGTTGGAACAACCAGTGGTACCCAGGCTGTCAAGAATGCATGGTAAATGGCTGTTAATGAAGCATTTAGGAAGCCTATTTGCATAAGTTCCCTTTCTTAAAACCAATCATTTAAAATGTTGTTGCTAAAAGGTAAAATCATGAGCAATTCCAGTTAGCACCTAGTGTTTTCTAGATAAAGGATAACAGCTGTCTCTAGGAAGGACTCCAAGTGCCCCAAGTTAGGATCCTGGAGTGGAACAGTTAGACTTCATGATGAACATTTCTACAGTTAAAAGGTCTGTCCATGACCAAGTACTTCACATAAGGTAGCTTCAACCATGGGAATCAATGATCTCATCGTTTGGTAATTTGGAGTTCTGAGAACAAACTGACCATAGAATTGTCTCCCTTCAGGAATATCTCTTTGGCCTGTTCCTGGCCACGATCTCATGTCTTTCCTCATGTGTGTTTTCCTGTCTGCGTCTTCATCCTAATCTTCCATGTAAAGGGCAGCAGTTTTATGGGCTTCGGTGCCCTTATGACCTTGACTATTTCTGCAAACAGCCTGTTTTCAAATGTAGGGATAAGATGTAGGTAGAGACATGAGTTTGCGAGACACAGGTCGGTAACAGTCTAAAAGGATTGTGGATGCTATGGATTACAACTAAAAGATTTTTAGGCTTGGTGAACTCATACTTAAGCTGATTTTGTGTCATTTGCCATACTATCTGATGACATGTAAAATGTTTTTCTATTTCAGAAAATTCAAGTGATAATTTGGGCTTTCTTTACCGTGTCCTCAGTAATGAATCTTCTCTGTGCAGTTAGGAGGTTTTTAACAGCCTTCCAAAGAGGAAAACTCCTTCCCTTCTACATCTACTTACAGGTGTAACACTTCCTATTATCTAGTTATAAATTCCAGACTTAACTTGAGAAGTACTTGTTGATATTGATAAGAGAGAAAGGTAAAAGCTGCTATGATAAGCATGTTGTCCAGAAGTAAACCTTGCTCTCAGCTAGGACACTGAATTCTGCCCAGAAAACAGAATCAATAATCAATCTTTACCTGATATGTAAGGAGAGGTTTTTTGTTGTTGTTGTTTGTTTGTTTGTTTGCTTGTTTTTTCTTTGAGGGCATTTAATTAATTGGCTAACTGTAGAAAGAAACTTACTTTCTACATGGCAAAGACCTGAAAGATCTGAAATATTAGTTGGCAAAAGACTCATAGGTCAGAAATTCCTGAGAATTCCTGAAGAATATTCATTATGCCACACAAATATTGAATAAATTGATAAATATGCAGGCTATTGCTACTTCTCTTTCTCAATGGCCATTGATTATAGTGACACACCTTGTTTTATATTACCATGGTTAATGATCAACTTGCTATTTGTGTTACAAAAGACAAATGAAGTTAAATCATATTTAGATGATTTAATAGATAATTATATAGATTTAAATTATTAATGCAAACATAATACCAGGAAAGTATAAATAATTAATGATGTACTTATAAATAATTTCTATTAGTGAAATAGATTAAGAAAATGATTTGTCCTTACCAGTGGGCTCTTAAATATTTAACAATAACTATCACTGACATCTTTTAGATTCACCTTAAAACCCTAACAGTTAAGCCTCTTTTTATAATACAGAATGCATTTTAAATAGAAAATAAAGCCAACATAATGTAGTCATGAGTAGGCAGTATTTACTCCATTTCATTTACAAATATTTTACAATGGCTGTGATCTAAACAACACTCCATTTTTCCATATTCATAAGATAGGGATCTGCTTTTCTTTGAAATACTAAATATGGAAGATGTTAAAATATATGTGCATTTAAATAAATTCATTTCTTCATAGTGGACTATAAGATTCACAGTGTAATTTTCTATTATCCTGGCTAGAATTAAATATGTTTAAGAAACTACTTTATGTATTTGCTTTTCAAGCATTGCTTGGATAAAATTGCTAAATAGGTCAAATTGTGGGGAAAAGGTGTTTGCATGGGTTGCCTCTAAAATTCGCCAATTTTATAATAAAGAAATATTGCTGGGGTGATGACATAGGAGCAAATCAAAGGCTGTCATATGGAAACTTTCTCCATGGGATTGGGCTGAGCAACTGACAAAGGTTAGCATTGCTCTTCCTTCCTGGACTGTCTCCTTCTCCATGATGTAGTTAGTATATGTGCCTCCCATTGGGTACAACATTTTCTGAGATGTTTTGAGACACCCTAAGTTCTTTAACTGCTCCAGTTCTTCTTTGTCTACTTAGTATTATCTTCATAGGGAACAGGCAACATATAAATGAATCCTGACATGAACCGCATGGCCACCATTGTAGTTTGACAAAGTTGACAAAACATTTCAACTGTGAGGATCACAATTCTTCAGTACCTTTTTACTTTCATTTTTAATGATTCTCACTATTATGTCTTTCCCTTTGGGAAATTTTGTGTGGGCTTTGATAAAGGATGAAAATGTGTACCATGGTAGCCTCTCTAAACAAAATAATTCTTTGGAAAAAAATCCCCACCACCATGGAACCATATAGCATGATGTGGTACTCTGCCTACTCCCATACAAGTTACACCAAGGGGCTAGAAAATTTAGATAAGTAACATATGCTTGAAAAATAAGGTATATTGGATAATCAAGATTTATAAATTCCTAAGGTCTACGTAGGTTCACAGTAACATTTGTCTAGCCTTGTCTTTGATCATTTTTAAGCTTTAGCTATTTTGATCAACTAAGTCATACAAGAAACTGCAATATTCTATAATGGAGCATCTGATCCCCCAAGGAAGTCCTTTTCCCAAGGTTAGGCATTTAGACAAAAGTTCCTATTCCCCCAGGGGCTTGAAGAAAGTTCCTGCTAGCTAAAAAAGGAAGAAATTCTTATCTCTGGGAAGAGGAACTTCTTAACATTCATTAACATATGACTGGTGCCTATTGTCAAGGCCAAAGCTAGCTTCCTCAACCGCACATCTTAAGCCACACCCCAGCTCACTTGCCTCCTTTCTCCCATTTAATCCTATATGCAACTATAGAGTATCAAAGGTGTAGTCTTTTTTCAATAAAAGCACTGGCAGCCATGCCGATTCACCATCAGATCCTGTCCGTCTCCTCCTTCACCCCCACCTACCAAATCCACATTCTCCTTGGGCCATGAACCCCACTGAAGTAGGTCTCCCATAGAATCCAAATAAATAGGGTAAGTTTGTTATACAGTCCTTATCAATAAACATATTTGTGGCAATATATAAGCACGTAAAAACAAGTATATATGAAATACTAGAATATCCTATGAAGTCCCTCTCATTTTTCTATACCAGTTCTCTTTACTGCCTATCTCCATTTCTTTTGTATTTACATGTGTATGCATGTATGTAGGTATGTAGGTAGGTAGGTATATTTAAGTATGTTTGTGTGTGCACACCCACCTATTGAAGCATGGGTTACAGGTACTGCTACATGTGTTTGTTCCTATGTATTTGAGATTCAAGGACTTGATTGGGTGTCATCTTCAGGAATATCATTTACCTCTTTGAACGTGGTATTTTATTGGCCTAGAGCTCATCAGTTTAGCTAGATTAGCTAGCCAGAGGATCAGTGATACTGTCTTCACCTCCCTATTGTTTTTAATGTGTGGTGACTGTCCTCACCACTGAACCTGGCTTTCTATGTTGATTCTAGGGATTGAATCAGGTTCTTACACTTAGAAGGCAAGTGCTTTACCAATTGAGCTGTCTCCCCAGACCCTGCCTACCTCTACTGCATAATGATGCAATGCCTTTTTATATATCATATTTGATAAGGCTAATTGAATTTATGGACTGAACAATGATTCTCTTTAAAATATCTCTGCAAGCTCTGCTTTAGACTATGATTTACTTATCTTTTTTATAATTTATGATTTCATCATTTTTGTTCTTATTTACTGCAACTTGATAAAATGATTTACTCTCCGGCAACAATATTTATTCCAAGAATATTTTTAATAGGGGCTTATGCACTGACTCCTATGAAAAATTAAAACCAGAGTGAGTACAGTCTTTATGGGAACTCTCTATTCTTCTACTTTATTAAACAACGGTCTGGAAATTTTGCAGGTATTGTTATTCCTTACTTTATTTTATAGTACTTTTCACGATATCACATTAATTGTATAATTAAGTAAGTGTCCTGGTTTGCTTACTATTATTACAAAACACTGACCAACAATGACCTGGGAGGAAAGGGTGCAGTCTGTTTCCATGCTCTGATGACAGCTCATCATGGAAGAAAGTCAAGACAAGAACTCAAGCAGGAGCAGAGGTAGAAAGCATGGAGGAAAGCTCTTACTGACTTCTCTTCCAGGCCTTGCTCAGCTCACTTTTTTTATGCAATCAGAACCACCTGCCTTGAGTGGCGCCACGAACAGTGGGCTAGGCCTTCTCACATCAATTATTAATTGAGAAAATGCCAAACAGCCTAACTACAAGCCAATGTGATGGAGGCATTTTCTCAACTGACTTTTCCCAGGTGACTCCAGCCTGTGTCCAGGTGACAGAAAACTAACCTGCACACTAAGGATCTATCAAGTTGGAGAAAAAAGTGGGAATTCAGTGACAACTGAACCTTTGTTATATGCATGCCAGCATGACTTCTTGTAGTACAATAAGCATCCATAAGTGATAGATCATAAAGAGGAAATTATGATTCTAACATGAGAAGAAAATGGAATGTGAGAAAACACAATTCAAGATGTAGATATCATTCTAATGAAACTGTAGTATACAAAAACACAGAGGCATAGTGGAAATGCACTGAAAGAATAAAACACTATGAAATTTCAGTTCATTGATTGTAGCACAAGATAAAAAAGTTAAGTGCTGCCGGGCGGTGGTGGCGCACGCCTTTAATCCCAGCACTCGGGAGGCAGAGGCAGGCGGATCTCTGTGAGTTCGAGGCCAGCCTGGACTACCAAGTGAGTCCCAGGAAAGGCGCAAAGCTACACAGAGAAACCCTGTCTTGAAAAACCAAAAAAAAAAAAAAAAAGTTAAGTGCTAATTGTAATGCATAGAATCTCAACAAACATTTTGAAACGTTTATCTCCATGACAGAAAACTTATCTTCTTAAGAAATAACCTTAAAATGTACCTAATATGTACAGGGTAACACTACTAACAATTATTTGATCATAATGAAATATAAATAGCTGATATTTAAAAAGGAAGGAACATGCTTTTTGGTTAGGATTTAATATAATAATGAACTTTTAATTTGCTCATTAGTGGAAAAAACTGGAATAATAGACTTTTGGCAATAATCCAAATATATTATATAGAAAGATATATAAAATTATCATAATAATGTATACATCACAGCCAATGTAAAGCAGTGACAAAAGGAAATTCATAGCTATACAATGGGCTAGTTACAGTAATGAAAAAGGAAAGTAGTATGCAGCTTAAACCAACAATTTAAGAACCACAAAGTAAATGAAAAGACAGGACAAGAGAAATAAGGGTAAGAGCAAGACTGAAGAAGAGGATAGACACGGTATCCTTAAAAACATACAGGATTAGGATTTAGTATTTAACAAAATTTAAAAATCATCAAGAAAACCAAAAGAAAAAATATGCATATAAAAAGTATACAAAAGACAAAGTAACCCACGATGAGCAATCACATTTCAAAACTGTAAGTCACTACTTTGAAGATACCTCAGAAAAATAAAAAAGAAACAAAATGCAAATCTTGACACAAATTTTAAATCCAGACATAATAGCACATTATGAAAACATTTCCATTAGAAATAGAAATCTTAAAACACTTTGTGTGGTAGTCATGGCAGACCAGCACCGCATAGTTAGGAAGGTCCCAAATATGAACTCAAGACTATGTTCCAAGTTCTCAGCCAGATGCCAGATAGAGTTGCATGGTGAGACACGTGGTGAGAGCGTTTCCTCTACCAAAAAAAAAAAAAAAAAAAAAGAAAGAAAGAAAAGAAAAAAGAATTCTACCTCTCAGCCAGAAAAGAAAAAAAAAGGGGGGGGAATCTTAAATAGATCAAAAATTTGCTTTTAGGGAACAGAGAAAGTATTAAGAGTGGGAGCATAAGGAACAGAGGACAGCAATTGCATCAAACTTAAATGTTTTATTATAACAATTCTACCAGCATTCATACACATAGATCACCAATTCTTTTTCATCTTAAATCATACAAAATGAAAAAATCTTTTCTAATATTTTTGTGAAGTTAACATTAGAGGCTGGATTTTATTAAGATATTTTATATAAAATAAATATTACTCACAAAGAGCTATGCAGTCAGCAGAAAGGTGTGTGCTTTCCACTGGTTGATTTGCAAGTATTTAACAATTCCCAATAAAAGTCTTAAAATCAATTTTTATAGACCTGTAATCGAGTTCATATGGAAACAGACTATGCAGAAAAAGAAATGTCTAAGAAACCTTGTATTAGGGGACTAAGTCTACCAGTTATATATGAACACAAAAAGGTTTCCATAAGTAATACAGTAAATATCCCAGTGGTCTATGAACAGAAAACAGACTAGTGGCAACAGTAAAACATTGGGCAATTGATATGATATCTGTAATATATATGAAGATGACATCTCAACTTGCAGAAGCAAAGATAAACTTTTTAGAATAAAGATTACTGAGACAATTGGGTGCATTTACAAACAAAAAACAGAAAACACTTTATTCACATTCACACACACAAGAAAAAAAAAAAACCTTGGAAAAGACTCTGATAGGCTCACGACACACACAGTGAATCCTAGATGAACCAAAGACATAAACATAGAAGGTTAAAAAAAAAAAATTAAGTCATAGCTATACTTGGAGAAACCATGGGTGAATTTTTCCTTAGCACCATAGTGGGAAAGGGGTCCTAATCATGACCCAGAAGCCTAGTCAATGGAATAATGGACTGATGGACTGTTCAGTGTGTCGATAAACAAGTATGAGGAGCTGGGTATAGTGGCACATGTCTTTAGTCTCAGCACCTGAGAGGCAGAGTTATGTGTTTGAGGCCAAGTTTGGCTACATAGAGTGGGCAGCCAAGACTACATAGTGAGGCCTTTTCACATTAAAACAACAACAAGTGTTCTGCATGTTAAAAAATTAGATTTCAAAAGACTATTTAAGAAGAGAAAATATATGTTGCATCCATCCCAGACAAACAGTTAATATCTATAACATAAAAGAATCAACTCCAAGAAACAACTATTAGAAAACAATAGGAAAATTGGCAAAATACATAAAGAAAACTTGATTCAGAAGGTATAAATTAAAAAAAAATGACTAAAAGACTGTTTTTCAGGCATGGGGAGACAATGGCTATAATTTCCTCATTTGGGAGGCAGATATCCAGAACAATTTAGAACATTTAACCTTTAAAATAATACATATAGTGTTTTTTTTTCTTTCATGTAACCATCATCACAAAAGTTAGCAGTAGTAGAAGATCCCTGATTTTATACCATACATTCTGTGACCAAGTGACCATAGTTTAAATACATATTCCATCTACATAATAGTCAAAGCATATTTCAATTACTGAAAATATTAAATGGAGCACAAAACTACCCTATTTTATGGTTTTTATGAAAATGGCTCCCTGGCACCTAATGTAGGATGACAAGTGATGAGAAATACATTACAAGGATCCATGGTGGTTCCAAATTATTTTCTTTGGTTGGAAATAGACTGATCTATTTGCATACAATTTGATTCCATTTATTTCCCAGATTTATGGGTAATTTCCAGGACTGGAAGCTATGGACTAGTCATAGCACTGGAACTAAAGTACTGACTCATGAACGGCAGGATACAAGTTGTATAGAACCATGATAAGATTGAGGAACTTTTGTTTTCTGCTTAACCATGTGTGTTCCTCTCCATATGATCTCCCATGGGCATGCCACATCACTGTCACTCTGTACAATATGGCCTCCAAGGAGAGTAAGTTGGTTGTTGAAAAGAAGATGGGAGGCTTCCAGGCTTCTATAGAAATACTGGTAGTTAGTGTAGTACTCTTCCCTAAAGATAGTTACTGTTTTCTTTGTGTCCTCTCAAGAAGATACTGGCATTTCTATGTAATCCTTGTGAACTCCAAACACCATTATATATAAAGAGCATACATGCATCTGAGCACTATAGTGTATACTATCTTCAATAAAAGAAAACAGTCCTTACTATAAATGAACATAAGGTCAACACACAAAGACAAAAAAAAATGAAATTCATCAATAAACTAGAGTACAATTTGAAGGGCATAAAACCACGCCTAAGCTTTTGCTCTTGACAGTGGTCTGGAGATCAAGTTATTTCCAAGAAAGCATAACTTAAGGAAGAGTAGAGGATCTATCCTTAAGATTCTTGGCAGCTCTTTTCCAGGTCAAGGCAACTGCATCTGCAAATGGCCTGAAGAATGTCCTAAAATGATAAAAAGCTAGACTGGGCAGAGAGTGGTGCCTATGGGAAGAGTGGCTTCATATATAGTTGTAATGAGGTGATTCCCACCCCTAAACTGTGGTGCAGAGCAGTCCTTGTCGTTGGTTGTTTTTTACTCTTTGTTCTTTGTTCTCTGGGGCCCCACTACCCAACTCCCAAATAATCACAGTGATACTTATTCCTTCTTATGAATGCCCAGCCTTAGCTTGGCTTGTTTCTAACCAGATTTTCCTGATTTGAAGTATCCTGTCTGTCTTTTGCCTCTGGGCTTTCATCTTTCTATATAGACCTTTCCTTACTACCTACACTGTGGCTTGCTGTATTGCTGGGTGACTGGACTCAGAAGTCTTCTCTTTTACCTTTCACTCTCCAATCCTCTCTTTTTTCTCTTTCTATTTATTCTCTCTGCATGCCAGCTCTTCCTGTTCTTTCTCCTGCCTAGCTCTTGGCTGTTCAGGTCTTTATTAGACCAATCATGTGTTTTAGATGGGCAAAGTAACACAGATTCCAGAGTTAAACAAATATAAAATAAAATAATGCAACACATATTTGTATCATTAAACAAATGTTCCACAGCATAAAAGAATGTAACACATATTTAACTAATGTTCTACAATAAATCCTTTTTCTTTTCCCATGTATAATATAAAGACTTGTAGGTGCTAAGTAGCTGACTGCCATGATCTACATCATGATTAAAATTCAGACTGCTGTGAGTAGTATACAATAATTGAGTCATGCTATTAAATTAAAACAACAGTTACCTTAGGTAAGAGGCAGAATGTGTTAGACTATATTGGAATATCAGCAAAAATGCATAGGAGTATAATAATTAGTGAGGGCTCTTTTCATTGTCTGGATGCTAAGGGTTTAAGAGAAAGAAAAGTTCAGGGCAATCCAGAATTCTGGTTTCAGAAAGGCAATCAAATAATGCCATTTCCTAAACTGGCAAAGCTCTAAATATCTTTGTATTAAAATCACTTTATTATTAAGCCTTTATTAGTGATACCTTTTCTGTTTCTATCAAGACTCCTGTAATCAGCACTTGAAAAGGTGTTCAACACCATCAGTTTATAAGGAATTTGAAGAAGAATACACAAAATATCATCCAGAACAAACATAGTTAGAAGTAAAAGAAGAGGAATGGGAATAGGAGGTGGGAAAAAGGAAACATGGAAGAGAAGGAGGAGGGTAAAAGGAATGGGAAAGGGGAGGAAGAGAATGTGATAAAGAAAGAATTAAGAAACAGGAAAATAATGTGTTGGCAAAGATATAGAAAAATCTGAATGCTTGTATACTGTTGATGTGAAGGCAAGGCTCCTACAGCATAATAATTATTTAAAGGTTTACCTAAAATGTTAAGCATTGATGACTGATTACACTCCTCAAATACATGTACATGTATGTTTTTATTAGAAGTGTTTACAACAGGGGAAAAAGATCAAATAGGTCTGTTTTCCTTTAAGGAATGAGTGGGTAAACAAATTGTAGCTTACATATATAATGGAATTTAATTCACCCATAGGATGAAGTACTGATCCATGCTGAAGGGCAGATAAATATGATAAATTCTGTATTAGTGAAATCAGTCAGACACACATTGTAATGTATTATATATTTCCATTTATATTTAAAGTTCAAAGTGCATAAATCATGTAGATCATGAATTCGAGTTGTAGTTTCATGGGTCAGTGCCAACTGATGACCAGGTACTGTGAAAGGAACATGGAGGGGTCTGTCTGGGGGGAGGAAATGGAAAATGGACTGATGTAATTATATTATATTTCAAAATAATAATAAAGAACAAGATATTCTTTTCAGTTTTTCTGGACAATATCTTAGAAAGCACTTGATACAATATTGTGAACATACTGAAGACCACAGAAAGATTTACAAAACCGATTGTTTTGTTTTGTGGCTATTACTCAAATCAAACCAACAGAAAGAAACTTCATGAAAACATGATTCTTACACTTTGAGATAAAAAAAATTACAGAGCCAATAGGCAATAAGGGCATCATCTGCCTAAATATTTATGCAATAAGAAATTACCCACCAAGATTCTGCCAGATACAGCCACACTCTGTGTATGTTTAATGATGTAAACTCTGTCTTTGAAGATGAACTAAATAGTAGCTGAAGAAAAAGTTGATATAATATATATCTAAAGATTTTGTTTTTTTCAGTCTGTGAGTCGGAACACCAACACTTACTCCACCTTTGTTAGTCAGAAAAGAAAATCTCTAAACACACTCAGGTACAGACGCTGTCAGCTCAGGTCCTGCTATGTGTTCAATCAAGTCAGTTACTCACTACCTTTGTTATCTTATTAATTCCCTATGAATATCATTAAATGATAAATATCCAGCTTTAAATACAGAAATGCATGCTAGATTAATAGAACTATGTTATTTTGTCCATACCCTGTTCATGCATTCTCTCTCTCCCCTTCCCTTCCTCCCTCCTTCCCCATCCCTTTCCCTCCCTCTCTCCCTCTCATATGTGTGACCTACAGTTTTGAACATGTATCCTGGAACATATGTGCACCCAAGCATGAATGTTCTCCATCACTCATCAGTTTCTGCCTTATTCTCTTAATACGGGATCTCTCACTGAAGTCTTATCTTTTTTATTTTCAACTGGAGTGGCAGCCAGCAAGCCACAACAATTGAGTATTTAACTAATCTCTCAAACTCCAAAGCAAGGTTTGCAAGCATGCTTAGCTGTATCCAGATTTTAAATGGATGTTGGTATCCAAACTCAGATCCTCATGCTTTGCATATAGCCACCCTTACACAATGAGTCATTTTCCTCTTCTCTATTATCTCTCATATTCAAGTTGCTGTTATCACTCTAAGATACAGACACTACAGTGAGTCTGATCCTTCATTTATATTGGGTAAATTGAAGAAATTAACAAAAGCAGGCAAACAAACCACTATCCTTTTTAGTTTAGGACCAATGAGATGAATCCCTGGGTAAAGGCAATTGTCCCCAAACTGACAATCTGAGTTTTATCCCTGGAATTCACACAGTAGAAGGAGAGAAATGACTTTAGTGAGTGTTCTTCTGAAACCTCTACCTGCACTATGGCATGCTACTGTTCACACACAGACACACAATCACTAAATAAATAGTATGCCATAGTAACAAATCAAGAATTTCCAGAAAAAGCCAACTTAACCATACTTCAGCTACACCTCCCAGGCATCCTGTACTTTGCAGCATCTGTGCAAGCTACATGTGTTAGTCAGAATAGTGAGTCAGAGTAAAAACTGAATTCTAAAATGCCAAGCTCATAAACTATAACACTGGCATTCTAATTATCACCTCACACTAATCATACAATTCTTTATATAAAGTTGGCTTTTTTTCTCTCCTAAACTTCTTTGAAGTTCCAAAGGAAAATTTTTTTTTTCCTAAAGATATTGCAGTTCTATAGTTGGAAATATAAAATTCCATCTTCTAAAACAATTATATTCTTTTCATTGTAAAGTAAATAAAAATTGGAAATACTGAAGGTTCTGAACAAGGCAAAACTAAAGACTATCTATGAACTGGCTGTTAAGAGCTTGGCATATCCCCTCCTGCTTCACATATTTATTTCTTGTTAGACTGAAGTACATCTTTTGAGTTGCAGCTCCAGGCTGAAATGAATTCGACTAGATCCGGTCTGCATTTCATGTCTCATTCGGAACCTTGAACAAAAACTGAAAGAGATTGTAACTAATCTTTAGCACATCTGGCCTTTAGGCACCCAGACTTTAATTCCATCCTTGCAATGGCAATTTTACTAAAAATAGATGACTAAGACCTCCTGTGACTTCTTCCCTTCCAGATGTACCAGCCCTCCTGCTGGCATCCCAGGGCTATTAATTAAAAGGAACAAATATACTTGAACACACATCACTAAATGATCTCCATGGTCTTTGCTTCAGGGATGGCAGATTCAGATATTGAAAGTAATTTCTACTGAGGAAGATTTGAGTTGGATGGGGGAGGGAATAAGGCAATCACTGAACAGCAAGTAGGCATGGTGAAGCTACGACAAATTGTAGGAATAGGAAGATTACATGGATACCCAAGAAGCATTCAGGCATGGAAAAGAGTATAAATAATCACATTTCAATGCCAACCATGAAAACCTTTAGGTGTTTGAGGCTCAAATGTAAATAATGGAGACTATGCAGATATTAGAACGTATGTAAATAGACCAAAGGAATGAAGTAGCATTCTCAACCCAAATATGGAAAGTCAAAACACCAGGGAGACTTCTAGGAACTTCACAATACATTAGATGAATGGAGCACAGGATATAGTTAACTGGACTACAATGTCTACCGAAGAATTCAAGGCCAATACACAAGGTTTCAAGGGGAAGAAATAAGGTATGAGGGATATGGTTTTGGGGAAGATATCAATAGAAAACCAGATATAATCAGGAAGGATGTCATTATGCTGCCACCATCCTGAAAAAAAGCAGCCCTAGCATAAATTTAGTTTGTGATGAGAGTGTTACATGCAAAAAGGAGGGGGAAGAAGAAAGGATGAAAGGGGAAGAGGGAGTGGAAGGAACAAGTGGGTGGAGGGGTAAGAGAAGGGGGAGGAGGAAAAGGAAGAAGAATTGAAGAAGAAGGAGGAGGAGAAGAAGGAGAGGATGGGGAGAGGGAGGAGGAGGAGAAGGAGGAGGAGGAGAAGGAGAGGAGTGGGAGAGGGAGGAGGAGGAGAAGAAGAAGAAAGAGGAGAAGAAGAAGAAGAAGAAGAAGAAGAAGAAGAAGAAGAAGAAGAAGAAGAAGAAGAAGAAGAAGAAGAAGAAGAAAGAGAAGAAGAAGAAAGAGAAGAAGGAGGAGGAGGAGGAGGAGGAGGAGGAGGAGGAGGAGGAGGAGGAGGAGAAGAGAAGACATTTTTATATGCATGTCCAGAAGCATAGAACACACCTGCTGAGATGGACAAGCATAGTTAGAAGATATTGCTGTTACTGCCTGCAGTAGGTCAGAGTGTTAATGTAAGAAGTAAGAAGAAACCATTCTTCATGGTTTGACTGGTATGAGGACAAGTTAAAGCAACTGTGAATAGGATGCAATGTTTTTACTTAAAAACTTTGTAGGCAAGACTGTTATACAGAGAGACAATTGCAGAGGGGAAAGCAAAGCTAAGAAATTTAGCAACATTGAAGGCTTCATGAAAGGTTTTCTTATCTTTTGCAACATTGATTGAAGCACCAACCTGCAGCTGCACTCCCAGAGGTCAGCCTGCTCATTGCACAGTCAAAGAATAGGAAAAGACAGTGATGACCCAGTAGGCCAAGAAGATGAGGCAAGGTTCAAGACGAATACATCTTGGCCTACACCAGGTTGTTCTAGTCCTTCTTCATCTCCCAAGTGTCCTCTGTCATTTGACTTTGATGTTTCTGCTACCCAACACCCCACCTGATTTCTCTACCTTCTTGTCACTCTACTGACTCATAGAGCTCAAGCATGCTTACCTTTTAAAAGAACATATTTATAGTCCCAAGGTCCTTCACCTGGTGAGGTAAGATACTTACATATTCCTTTTCAGAACCAAACAAATATAACACAACATTTTTCTTCAGTATGGCTTTATACTGGCTTGTGATGTAGATTGAAAACTAACAGAAACACAAGGAAGTGTCTCACCACTTGCCAGGTGGCCATGTTCTGTGGCTGATTTACTAAATTTCACTACTAGGAGCCAATATCTACTGAAACACCTGGCATCACTGTCTTCACAAAATGATGTCACCTTTAATATATTTCATAATATCAATTCCATCTAAAATAAAGTTCCTTCTAGCATATGGATCAGTGTTACTATCTCAATAGCTGAATTCAGGATCATGTAAATTATTTTCATGTCTGAATCCAATACATAGCTATCTATTTTCTAAGACTGTTAAATAAAAACAAAGCAAAAATGTACAGACATCTGGTCAAATGCACAATGACTTACTTAGTCTTTGGTCATATTTGCAGTTACAGCCCATTTCTGCCTCCTAAAAGTCTTGCTACTTTATTATTAAGTTCTTTGATCTCTATAATGTTTTTCTAATTATACAAAGCTAGAGTAATTCATTCCTTAATGTCTACCAATAATACTTTCCTGAGACCCAATAAGAACTCACGTGTTGTCTTTCAATTCTTACAAAACTGCCTCTTGTATGCCAAATACCTGGTGATGAGTGAGCAGCTATACTCATCTGAGATAAGAGACTCTGGACACAGACAGTAAACATCCAATAAAGGTAATTATGAGATTACTATTCCTAAGGATTTATAAATTTTCCTAGCAAATGTTTTTATAGTTTTCTCCAAAATAGAGGGTGCTTGTCTTATTTCTTTTTTTGTGTATGCATATCAAATAAAAATACTTTTTCATTTATTCCTCGTTAGCTGTAAATTTACAGAACATAAAAATACATAAGTACAGCCAGTTCCTTTTCACCAGTAGAAAACCCATCACTAACTAAAACAGATGCTGGGTAAATTCCTAAATGATGGAGGTAACAAATGTGGTTAAACTGCAGAGGAGTGAAACTGATAAATTTTTAAATCACAGCTTTTTAATGTAACAGCTTACTCTTTAAAATTTTAATGTGTATTGCAAAGACAATATAAAGGATGGCATACATCAGTCTAAAATGATAAAAATGTCATTATGACCTTCATGGGTTTTTGTCTAGCCTAAGTAATCCCAGTAAACCCTACAGACTGAAGAATGCATCTTCAAACATTTACTGCTCTTGCCCTTGATTATAGTCATCGCTGTCTCACTTTTGCATTTCTCATTAATGTATCCTTTCTTAGAAGAATTAAACTAAAATAGGAAGGCTTTAAATAAAAGTTAGTGACTTGTCAAGGAGACTGGCTTAGATCCTGATACTATGGATTTTCCTTGTTTCAATCATATCAAATCTGTCTAGGCTGTGCTTTGCTATTCTAAAGAGTCAGCATCTCTATTTTGAAAGATTTACAGTTTTGTTTTAAGAAACCCCTTGTGGTAATTTTTGTCATGCAAATTTCCATTTGAAAGAATAGACTTGCAATGTATTAAAATTAAAGCAGTCCTGCTTCTGACCAACATATCTGAGACTAATTTCTGAAGAGGCAGAGGTTTTAGAAGGAAAACCTAGACAGCAGCCCAGGGCTCTGATAGCACCATGTTCTATCTGTGTGTTTAGTATAAGTCCTTCCACTATGGTCCAGGGGGCTATGACTACCTTGGGGAGAGCAGAAATGATATTTAGCATCACAGATTTTAAAAAGTGTTCTGCTTTGGAAATGATTCCAATCCAAAATTCTGTAAGCCTAGAATATTTTGCTTCTCAGAAAAAAAAAAAAAAGGGTTGCAGTCAGGATGAAAGGTGGCAAGATTCTAACTATGAGGGAAATGAGAACAGGGAGGTGATGGAGCTTTAGCGCAGCAAAGAGGAGTAGAATTGTTGCATGCTGTGGAGGTGGTTGGGACACCCCTGAGTACTAAATCTCATCCACTTCACAATTTTGTGAGGTGCCAATCGACTATTTAGGGGAACTGTAATTGCTTCCCTTCTTCTGACTACTTCCCAGGCATGTTCTCCAGAGCAATCCAAAGGATTACCTTTCCAACCCAGTGCAAATCTTCATCTGCTGAGACAGATGATCCAACTGTTTCCCTCTTAATTCACACTCAGTTGTGATGGCAGATAGCCCATCGGTGTTATAGCTTCCAAAAGAGGAGTCAAGTTATCCAAAAAATTGAAGAGTGACATTCAGGCAGCTGTGGTGAAAGCATTTCTAATTTTGAGTCGGGGGCTACTTTGCACAGGGCATGCCAGCCTTGCTTGGGGTTTGCCTTCTGTGTTTCTAACAAGCATTCAACTGCTACCCCATCCATTCATTGCTTCTTCTAGACATCAAAGACACTTCTCCCACTTTGGCTTTGAATTTTTTGATTGATATGGGTAGAGGTGGAGGATAGCTATCCCCAGGGCAACTGTTACATGCCACTGGGGCACTTTCTCCCTCTGAAAGTTTCTCTTTCTGTCTCTGTCTCTCAAATAAATTCTTGACAAATTTCTCAGTGTAAAATGTTAACTTGAAAAAGTATCACTGCTTGTAATATTAAGAATATTGGAATCCCTAATATAGATTTTTTTAAAAAAAAACATTAATTAATTTTATGTGTCTGCCATGTTTGAAGTTCATTGTGCTTCTTGGCCTCTATCAAGTGTTAAGAGAACTCTAGAATATTCTGCACATGCTAGCCAGAAGTCTCGGAAACTTCTTAAGCATTTCTGGCTTTCCCAGCAATCTGACCTCTACTTTGCTCTTACACAGTTTAGAACCTCTCCCTGCTTCTGTCATAAGTCACACAAAGACTAAGCTGACTGTATTTGTACTGTTGAACAGATTTTAATCACAGTTTGAAGATGCAAGCAGAGGATCACATGGAAAGGAAAAGGTAAATGTGGGACTAGACATCTCTGTGCTTAAGTTCACAGCCAAACATCTGATATCAGGAGTTTCCAGATCATGGCTTTTTGCTCTACCCAAATCATTTACAGAGACTTTTTGTCATTAGATAAATAGCAGTGCCTTCATTTACTCAAATCTATGTTACTTCTGGTGAGTAGAAAGAAAATGGCCCCCAAAGAGAGTGGCACGATTTAAAGGTATGAACTTACTGAAGGAAATTGTCACTATGGGTTTTACTTTGAGATTTCTTTTTCTCAAGCTTCCCTCAGTGTGACAGTCAACTTCCTGTTGCTTCTGGATGAAGAAGTAGGACTCTCAGCTCCAAAACCATGTCTGCCTGCATGCCACTATACTACTTGCCATGATGATAATAAACTGAACCTCTGAAATTGTAATGTTTTCATTTATAAGAATGGCCCCAGTCATGGTGTCCCTTCATAGTAATGAAAACCCTAACTAAGACAAAAGTTTGTACCAGGAGTGGGGTTGTGCTGTGATTGGCCTGATTATATGTTTGTTTGGAATAATATGGGCTTTGGTACTTTGGATTAGGAAAGCAGTGGCTTTAAGCACTGCCTAATGGAGTATACTAGTAGAAGCCTGGAAGACAATGGTGCTGATAATGATTTGAAATGTCAGGAGCTGGCTCAAGAGGTTTCAGAAAAGAATTTTATTGTGTTGCCTAGATATCATTCTTGTGATATTTTGGTGAAGAGAGTGGCTGTTTTTTGCCCTTGTCTGCCTGTGGTTAAAGTGAAAAGTTTTGGATTTATTTCCCATGGCAGAAGAGATCTCAAACCAGCCTAGTATAGACTGTCATGTGGATATTAATGGTAACTTTAATGAAGATATATAATGAAATGGTGCAAGCTGAGCAAGGAAAAAAATTGAGGAGAAAAAGGCCACCAGAAAGTGGAATGGAGCTAAATCCTATGTTCAAGGACATAAACAGAGTAAGAAATGGAATAAAGGGAGAGGTGACCTCAGGGCACGAGCCCATCCAGCTAAGTTTCCAACTTGTGGAATAGAATTGTGTTGCAGTCACAGAGCAGAATGGGAGATGTGGAGAGCATTCTCACATCAAAAGATGCAGAGGTTGGAGTTTGCCTAGCTGGTTTTTGGTCTTATTTTGGTACAACATTTCCTCACTATGCTCCCTAACCTGTGTTTTAGAATGGTAATGTTTATTCTGTGCCATCATATGTTGGAAGTATGTCCCTCTTTTCTTATTTTGATTTTATAGGGGGATTATGGTTAAGAGGTTGCAATCCATCTCTGAAGAGACCTTGGACTTTGGACTTTTAATCACTATTGAGACTGTGATAAGCTATGGGGACTTTTGAAGTTTGAATGCATTTTTGTGTGTCTGTGAGCCTTTGGGAGCCAGGGAGTGGAATGTAGTGGTTTGAAAGATGGCCCCCAAAGGGAGTGGCACTATTAGGAGGTGTTTTGTTTTTTTTTTTTTTTTTTTTTTTTTTTTTTTTTTTTAGAGGAAGCGTGTCATTATTGTGGGTGTGTGCTTTGAGGTCTCTTTTTCTCAATCCTGACTAAGACATTACAATTTGATGAGGAAAGCTGTGTTTATGGAGATTTTTTCCCTCACTGTTAACTTTGTAATGTTTATTGATAAGGTACATTGTAAATACTTCTGAAAAACATTGACAATAATGTTTGTTCATATGAATAGTACTAAAGTTTCCTCCAGAAACTTCCAAGAAATGTTATGAGACTCACAAGGCCTCTCTGTTGAGACATAAAAACAGTTAAAAAATGCTGGATGTAGAACCCTTTGGTGTTGTCACTTCCTAAAGTTTGTATGATGGACACATCATATGTTGTAGCTTTCATTGGACATGACAGAGGCTGGGCTTTTTCATGATACAGCTGTCAGAGTCACTCAAGTCCCTTTAAGTAAACAAAATAAACTCACTTGCTAATTAAGTGGGACTTACGAGGAATAATTTCTTTGGTTTCTTGCTTCTAACTCTATTGACTGACAATAACAGACCCCTAGCAAATGTCACACAACAAATGGTTACTTCTTTCTTCTCTCTGAATTATAATAGTCCAACCAAAATAACTTGTTAGCTTTTCTACTAACTGTTGATAATTGACGTGCTTGTTTCTCCTTTCAAGAATTCTGCATTTGGCTGGAGTGGTTGAAAGAGGTTGCCACCAGGCCTGATTACCTAAACCCAATTTCCAGAATCCACGTATTTGATGTAGGGAAATTTCTCCTGTATGTTCTCCTTCTACCTCCAAATATGGGTAGAGATGATCACTTATGCATGTGTAAAATACATGAAAGAAAATAAACAGTGATCCAAGAAGTTTAGGAAACTTGAATTAAAAATAGCAATTTACATTTTTCCTGCTTTGTGTGGCCCATGTAGTTTGGTACTCATGCCTTTGTACATTTCATCCTCACTGTAACTCAATGAGTTATGAATAATCAATATCTTATGATTGTGATTTTCATTTTGAGGAGGGAATAAGTTTTAAGAAATATCTTCTCTTTACCCAGTCTGTATAATAAAGAACAACTCATACATAAATCCACCTAAATTCTTATCTATTACAGTGTACTATAGCTATAAAGCACGTTATCAAATTCTGTTTTCTTCTTTTCATTTACTTTTTCCATTCGTTTTATATACCAGATGTAAGACAAATCGCTAAACAGTCTTATAGATAAAAATTCTGGAACCAGATATTGGGGTGAAAACTGAGAGATCAGAGGAATAGGACAAGCCACAGCCAACCTCACCTCACCAACTCCTCAGCCTCCAGAGAGAGCTACTTCTTGTATACTCATGCCTATGTACCTGTCTGTGCCCTGCCATCTTACCTCCTCTCTCTGCCCAGCTCCATCATTTTCCTCTTTCCACGCAGCTCTATCACTTCCTGTCTGTCTGTACAAACTTCCAGACTTCTGAGGTTAACTAGCACTGAGATTAAAGGCGTGTGCCACAATGCCTGGCTCTGTTCCCAGTGTGGCCTTGAACTCACAGAGATCCGGATGGATGAATCTCTGCCTCTGGAATGCTAGGATTAATGTGCTAACACTGCCTGACCTCTATATTTAATAAAATGGCTGACTGATCCCCAGATAAGCTTTATTGGGGTGCATACATAAAATATCACCACAACCAACCATAGTTTCCCCCTTCCTCCTTTCTTAGTATTTTGTCTCCCCTCTTTACATGTATTCCCCACCCCCCAAACCACTCCTCCTCCATTCTGAAAGGGGCACAGGAGTAGAAAAAACATGTCATTCATATCACATTGAGGCAAGACCAAGCTCCTCCCAATGTATCAAGGCTGAGCAAGGCATCTCTGCATGTGGAATAGGTTCCAAAATTCCAGCTCATGCCCAGGGACAGGTTCTGATCCCATTGCTAGGGGCCTTACAAACTGATCAAGCTACACAACTGTCATCCACATGCAGAGGGTTTAGATCAGTCCCATGCAGGCTCTCTAGCTGTCAGTCCAGCATCCTTGAGCATTTACTAGCTTAGGTCAGCTGTCTTTATGGGTTTCTCCATCATGGTCTTGACCCCTCTGGCTCATACAATCCCTCCTCCCTATCTGTCAACTGAACTCTTGGCTTGTGCTTGGCTGTGGATTTCTGCATCTACTTTCATCAGTTACTGGATGAAGGCTCTCTTTTGGCAATTAGGGTAGTCACCAATCTGATTACAGGAGAGACCAGTTCAGGCACCCTCTCCACTATTGCTAGGAGTCTTAGACTTTTCAAGACAGCTTTATAACTTGACTATATTTGGAGCAATCCTCAACTTATTTAGTTCATATGTCATTGCTAATTGTAAAGGTTGTAGTTGAAAATTTTCTCAGATAGGAGCCCATGTACATAAACAATGACCAGGTCCAGAACACAGTCCCCTTTACCCGTTTTTTTTTTTCTTTTTCCGATAATCTATCTGTCATTTAGTATTCTATAGTCCATACTATAGATGGTCAATCATGCAATCTCTAAAATAAAGATGACAATTATGAACACATGACAATCCACAATTTCCTTGCACATGAACTCTCTGATGTACACACTTATGCAACTACTTCCTGGCTTGATTTCAATGGTTTTGAGCAATCTCAAGCAAGCCAATTCTCAAAGATTCCTATGGTATTATAAATATCTAAGGTAAAAGTTTTTGTACTAGTTGGCTTTCTGTTGTTATACCTCTGACCAAAAACAACTTGGGAAAGAAAGGGTTACTTCAGCCCACATGGTACTGTCATTTAACAGGGTAGTTGGGACAGGAGTCTGGCAGCAAATACTGAAGCAAACTACTGGGAAATATTGTGTCTTGGCTTATAGAGCTAGCTTTCTTATATTGTTTGTCTGCCTGTTTAGGGATGGTACTACCCACAGTGGGCTGTACCCCCTCCATCAATTAGCAATTAAGAAAATGTCTCACAGACACACATACATAGACACAGACCACTACAATGTAGGCAGTTCTGTAGGTTCCATAGACACAGACCACTACAATGTAGGTAGTTCTATAGGTTCCTTTCTCTCTTCCTATATGGGTCTTGGTTTATGTCAAGTTGCCAACTGCAGCTAACTATGGCAGCTCTATAAACAATATTTTCCATTCTCATTTCTCTTCCAAGAGCACTCTCCAGGTACTTTTGATTTTAATATTGCAAAGTCATAGATTGCCGAGTTCTTTCATGTCACAGGATGTCAGACATTGATGCCGTATTTGGTGAACAAATGGTAGATCCAGAGGCTGTTGGGACTGAGCTCCTTCAGTGAGAATGAAAGAGAAGAGGGGAGGAGGAAGAGGGAGAACATCAGACAGTAATAAAATACCATGCTGTTGTTTCCCTTTTCTGCTCAGTTTCTAATAAAAATTAGTTTCAAAAGTTTTTTCTTTTTATGAAAATAATGGCCACTGAATTTTTTTCATAAAACTTTATAAACTTTCTCCCACTTAACCAGTTTCAAAGTTTGAAATCTTGTTTGACTTCCTATCCTCTCTGCTACTATCAGACTAGCTAGATGGAATATAAAAAATAGTATTTATTAGAGAGGAAAAAAGCTCATTTAGAAGCCAATGATAAGAATTCTAATTACTTTTCCTGAAGATGTAATTATACAGAGATAACTTCCAATTACAGAAATAGTGGAGAGATGAGAGGGAAAAAAACATAATTCAATACACCCAACAATTATTTCCTCAATGATTACAGATCCGCAGGTCCTTTGAGACTGCATGAATCTGAACTTTCTTGAGTTCCCATTTAGCACTGTAAGGAGCTAGTTAAAAAATTCTCACCATCTGTGCCATTTCCTTCCAGTGAGCAACATTATACTCAGCCACCATACCTCTTCTAATCATACAAACCATGTGTTTTAAGTCACCATACTTTGCCCCAAAGATGAAAAAAAAAGTACTAAATTTAATTTGGTCATTGATGGGCATGTGACTTCTTAGCATGTAACTGATTTTTAAGAAAACATTAGTGACTTCTATTAGCATCTGTGTGTTTTCAAATATAGCACTAGATAGATTATAATCCCCCATCTTCAAAATTACGATTGCTATGAATGGAGACAAATGTGTCTATGAAGTTTTTCTTTTATTCATTGCCTATGTCCTATTGAACACACTCATTATTTTGTGTTTTATTGAGTAGACTAAAATTTACACATTGAACAATATGGTCTTGATGGGCAATTTTGAATTAAATGGCCAAAACATATTTTCATCATTTTGTTACATAAAGTGCACTCTAGTTATTGGCAGATGTTTAATTTTCAAATCAATAAGGTGCTTTCTCAAGCTTTTAAGTACAATGACTAGCTATTAAGCTTGTGGAATTCATATTTTGAAAAAAAAAAGAATACTGACTCAAGAGGCTTATTTATTGTTTTCCTTCTCCCACCAAGTCAAATGATTTTTAATTGAAAATATTCTTTAGCTTAATAACCTAGATCTGATTATGTAGGTTGGGTATTGACCTCAACCTACAGCAGGTGAGAAACTGTTTCAGTCATAGGAGGCCAAACAGATTGATGGCCACTGTTATCAGGTAAAACAGTATTCATCTACCATCAAATTAGAGGAACAACAAAAATGATGACTGTTATTTTTAAAAATCAATCACAGCCCAAATGACAGCATCCATCTTTAGATGCATTTCTTCTTCTCCTTTGAAGGTGATGGATTTGAAATTCTTAGCATTGGGATACAGACAAACACTAGGAGAAGAAGGACTCTGAGATGCCCTATAAATATGACAATGGGTAAAACAAGGAGGAAAATACATTTGTGAAGTTGTGGAATTTTAAATGACTATACCTGTAACAAAAAGTTTATCCATGTACAGTCAGTGAGATATCTAGACATTTTAATTCTGGTCAAACAAGTTTATGTCCTCATTCAGCTTTTAGGTTTACTTCCTGTTACAATAAAATTAGGGTATCCATGAGGGCATGCCTTTCATATTAAGGAGCTGGCTCATATAGTAGCTTAGGAGTTGCTTTTGCAATCATTTGATTATGAACAATTTCAAATGTATTTAAAGACAAACTTTCAAGACACTTATGAATATATCACCAAATTTCAAAATCTGTAAATTCTCTGTTTCACTGCTTATGGCATCCATCATCACAATCTCAATTCAACTCTATCATCCAAATATGCATATATATCACATATTCATTTGCAAGCAACTTCTGTCCCCTTTCTTCTGAAATACACAAAACAAATCTCAAATATAACTCTATGCCCTGTAACAGTCACATTTGAGATTTAAAGATAAAAGCAAAATGTATTTTAATGTTAAAAACAATTATTCAAATATTAGAATTACATAGTACTTAGTTTTGAATTGTCTTTCAATTGTCCCAATATATTTACCATGAATCTCTGAGTATATTTTGTTATTTTTCTAATGAAATTAACAGTATTGATTTAATGTTATACTATGCAATATCCTTAAAATAACTTCACTGTGACAATTTTCAAGCCATATAAACATAGTAAAATTCTAATTAATGTTATAGTTATAAGCTCTGTGATAAAAGTAGGAATCCCTTCTGTTCAAATCAATACAATAAAGTTTAATGCAAATCACCACATTGCCTCAAAACTTGTGGTGTAAAAAGACAGTGCTTGAGATTTGAACACAGGAGATAGTTAAAAGTGATAAAGATAAAGAATATATATCAACCTGAGGCTTCTGAATTTCCTAGCAACCCAGGCCAAGTTTGAATTGACCTTTGAGTAATGACACTCAGGACTTCTGTACATAAATTTGTTGGGATCAAGTGAAAATATGCTAGGGCTCCCTGAGCATACAATGTAAGCAGTCCATAATGTTGACTCAATATGTTCTGTCTACACTTTCCCTTAGCCTGTAGTGTCCCAGCTTCAAAGTCCTTTCACTGCCCACACAGGCAAGTGTATGTGGCGTCTCTGAACACTCAGTATTCTCTCTTTCACGACAATTTTGTGTGTTCTTTCCTTCTTAAACCCTTAAGAAATTTTTCTTTATCATCACTGCATTTGTGACCTTGCTTAGTACTCCACAAACAGATGAATGTGAAGTGGATTCTGTTGAAGTACAGCATCTACCTATCTAATTGTGTGTTCACCTTCAGGTTATACTGGCTAGCTGGGGTCATAGATAAATTAGCTATGCTCTTTACTAATCTCTACAATCTGGCAGAGCTGCCATCTGCTAAGGACAAATAAGTATCACCCTAGAAGTTCATCTATACTTAACATTGATTTTTTTCCTTCTATTTGATAATTCTATTAGATACAAGCAAATTTTTCATAGGAAGAGAAACATCTCTATGTTCTTTCTCTTCGAGGTACCATTGTTGAGTATATGGGAATAACATCTGTTCAAAATGCCCACATTCCAATCCCCAGAACATGCAAATATCTATGTAAATGTATTAGTTCACATAGCAAGGAGAAGCAAATTTATAGAGAGGGTTCAGCAGTCCTTAAAGATGGTGCATTTACGGCGGTGATCTTGCTGGGCTCATTGTAATTATATAGATCCCTAAAGTACCAAAAAAGGAACAGAAGAGAACAAAAGAGGCAGCAAATTTAGGACCCATTAGTAGCCTCCACAAAATGGAGAAAAGGAAATGAATCTATGTTTATAGTCTCCAGAAAAAAGACATCCTGCTGACAGTTTAACCTCAGCTCAATGAGACTCACTTGAGAATTGTCATCTCCAAAACCTCAGAACTAATATCATGTGGTTTGAAGTCACTGTGATTATAGTAATCTCTGCAGCCAAGATACACTAGTACAGATCCTACTTAGATGCTTATCCCCTTTTTAAAGGCTTCCTTTTCATATAGTGTTACATCTTTTGGTCAGAGGTTCCCAGCTCATCTCATCGATTTTATTCAAACAATCAGGATATTAGATGACATGCACTACTCAGTTCCTTCATGTGGCTTCTCTAACACCCCACTCTCTCCTTTCTTTCCAGGCACAGCTTCTCCAGGCATTCACACATCCCCTCCTCACCTCTTCATATCCCTGAACTCCAGAGCTCAGTCTTTAGAATCACTTAGTGATGTTTGGTTGTTCATGGCTAAATCTGTTATTGATAACATGGTGCAGTCACATTTCTGGTTGTACAGCTCCAGCTGAACTCTCCCAAACATCAACACTGCCTGTCCATGGAGAATCACCTGGACTCCAAGTTGAGTCCCCAGATTTCAAGCAACACCCACTCTCACTGACACCACTTCCTCATATAATAAGCACCGTCCTTCCTGTCCCTGGTGCTATTCTACCCCTTCCTTTTCACTTCCTACATTCAAGTCATCGGTCTCATTGCTTTTAAAGTACAATAGAATCGACAACCTCTTTACCTCTGTGAGGAGGCCTATTGCTGCTCTTAAACCCTTGTCTGTAGACTTTCTTTTCTTCCTCAACACCCACACACACGCACACACACACACACACACACACACACACACACACACACACACACACACCCCACACCACATGAGGAGGGGGACGGAGTGAGCAGTTTTAACCAGAAGTATTTTTATTGCTTAGAAAATTAACATTTTACCCTTTGATCCTTTCTAGTGATACATTGTCCATTTTTCTCAGGACACAAGCAACACTGTCTATTGGGCCTATGTAGCCTGGCACTGTCACATTTACATTCCAAGTGCTGTTGATCAGACTGCTTATGCAGACAGGCTGGAGGGCCTGTTTTTGTTTTTGTGTTTGTTTTTCACTTAGCATTCCAAGCACTCACTTGCATGCTTCTTATTTTCAGCTGGCGCTTTCTCCAAGAGCCCTCCTCCCTGGTCACTTGCCTTGCTCACTGCCTCTTCCCCTCTTGCTCTTTAGTCAGGTGGCATGTTTCCAGATAGGTGGGTCTCTGCCTTCTTCTGTCTTCTCTACTTCACCCTCCTCTCACCCTCCTACTGTTACCCAGATCCCTGGAAGTCACAAATCCCCTGCTTGCTTTACATTGGCTTTGACATAGGGCTTTCAACCCCTGAAGTCCTAGAAGATTTAAATGTACTGTATTTCCTTCCTCGTGATTCACATTCAGAAAGAAAGAAAGAAAGAAAGAAAGAAAGAAAGAAAGAAAGAAAGAAAGAAAGAAAGAAAGAAAGAAAGAAAGAGAAACAACCAAATAATAATCAACCTAGATAGATACCATCCCATCTTTCCCAACAAGTTCTATTCCTATGTACCGACAACAGAAATTTATATACAAAGACAATAGCACATTTTCAAATACTGTCCGTATGCTCTTTCTATTAGCACTCTGGATGAATTTTCCACAATTTTCTTATAGTTGAGGAAACAATTATAAGACACCAATACTTTATAATACATATAATAATTGATAATACATAGCTACCTAATAATACTTGCTAATATACTACTATCTAAATCAGTAGCTCATTACCTCAGATATTAAAAGAACATAAGTTAAAATCAAAGAACTACCAGTATTTCAATAACAACTGTTAGTGTAGTTGTGTCATTTTGTTACAAGAATTAGTAAAGGATTTAAACAAAATAAACAAAATCCAACTTTTAACTAGTTAAAATTGTTTTGCTCCCCAGTGGGACTCAAAGGGAACAGCCGAGTCCATTCATTTTTGGGTCTTAGTACTCAGCTATTGAGTACTATTTTACTTAGGCATTGTAGGCTCTCCAAGGTAAAACTGGATATCTTTCATTCTCAGCCTATTATTTTGTAAGGTAACATATGAACTTGGGTTGACACTGTTCTGTGACTCAAATTTTACTAGAATTCCACATGCTATAAATTAATATCTTATACAAGCCAACCTTAAAACAGTATAAGTTGCAAGTAATGGAAGAGTATGGCCTCCTCATTCCCTGAATATTATATTGAATTGAAAAGAAATTCCATGTATTTGGATTAAGTAGGAGTAATTCAGAATACTTATTTAACTATGTTGACTATTTTAATATGTTTAAGTTACTTTTTTATAGTATTTTTATTTTATAATTAACTTAATTTCACATATCAGCCATGGATTCTCCTGTCCTTCCTCCTCCCTCCTCCCATCCCCCAGCCCTCTCCCCAATTAACCCCCCATTCCCACCCCCTCCAAGGCAAGGTCTCCCCTGGGGAGTCAGTCCAGTCTGGCAGACTCAGCCAAGGCAGGTCCAGTGCCCTCCTTCCTACACCAAGGCTGAGCAAAGTGTCTCAGCATAGGTCCCAAGCTCCAAAAAGTCAGCCCATGCACCAAGAACAGGTCCTGGCTCCACTTCCTGGGGGCCTCCCAAACAGTTCAAGCTAATCAACTGTCTCACTTATCCAGAGGGCCTGGTCCAGTTCCATGGAGGTTTCTCCGCCATTGGTTCACAATTCATGCACTTCCACTAGTTTGGCTATTTGTTCCTGTGCTTTGTCCAACCATGGTCTCAACATCTCTTGCTCATACAATCCCTCCTCTCTCTTGCCAATTGGACCCCTAGAGCTCCACCTGGAGCTTGGCCATGGATCTCTGCATAGACTTCCATCAGACACTGGATGAGAGTTCTATCATGACAGCCAGGGTGTTTGGCCATCTGATCATCAGAGCAGGTCAGTAGTCACTCTCTCAACCATTGCCAGTAGTCTGCAGTGGAGGTATCTTTATAGATTTCTGGAAACCTCTCTAGCACTCTGCTTCTTCCTATTCCCCTGGGGTCTTCATTCATCATGGCATCTCCCTCTCTATTCTCCCACACTGCTCCTGATCCAGCTGGGACCTCCCTCTCCCCTAAGCTCTCTTTCCCCTGACCCTTGCCCTTCATTAGCACTCCCACCCCCAGTTTGCCCATGTAAATCCCATCATCTATTTCACTGTTGTTGGGTAATTGCTGTGTCTTTCTTAGGGCCCTCTTTACTAGGTAGCCTCCCTGGAGTTGTGAGTTGCAGTCTGGTTATCCTTTGCTTTACATCTAGTATCAACCTCCCTCAAGATCCAGCTATTCCACTCTTGGGCATATACCCAAGGAATGCTCAATCATACCACAAGGGCACATGCTCAACTATGTTCATAGCAGCATTATTTGTAATAGCCAGAACCTGGAAACAACCTAAATGCCCTTCAACTGAAGAATGGATAAACAAAATGTGGTACATATACACAATGGAGTACTACTCAGCAGAGAAAAACAATGACATCATGAGGTTTGCAGGCAAATGGATGGAACTAGAAAAAATCATCCTGAATGAGGTAACCCAGACTCAGAAAGACAAACATGGTATGTACTCACTCATAAGTTACTTTTTTAAAAAGTACACAATTTGATGTAATCATATTCTAGTAGTAAATTGAGAAAAAAAAACTTACTACAAAAATCTTCTGTCATCATGAAATTTGTAGGCAAATGGGTAGACCTAGAAAGAAATCATCCTGAGTGAAATAATCCAGAACCAGAAAGACAAATATGGTATGTACTCACTTATAAGTGAATGTTAGACGAAAAGCAAAGGATAACTAGGCTACAATCCACAACTCCAGAGAAGCTAGGTAAAGAAAAGGACACTAAGAGGGCACACATGGATCACCCTAGGAAGGAGAAAGTGTTAAGATCTCTTGGCTAAACTGAGAGGGGGAGCAGAGGGGAAGAGATTGGAGGTGGGAACATGGGAGAGAGACGGGGAGGGAGAGCAATGAAAGAGATATCTTGACAGAGTGTACCATTAAGGGAATGGGGAGAAAGCCGCAGCTAGGGAAAACCCCAGGAACTCACAAGATTGTCTCCAGCTAAGACTCATAGCAATGGTGGAAAGGGTGCTTGAACTAGCCTTCCCGTGCATTCACATTGGTGTCTACCCTAACTGTCATCATAGAACCTACATCCAGTGTCAGATGGAAGCAGATGCAGAGACCCACAGCCAAGTACTTGGAGAGTACTTGGCCAAGATCCTGGAGTTCAGTTGAAGAGAGAGAGAAAGGATTGTAAGAGCAAAGGGAATCAGAATCATGATGGGGGAAACCACAAAAATAGTTGACCCATGCTAATGGGAGCTCATAGACTCTGGATTGACAGTTGGAGAGCCTGCATGCGACCAAACTAGGCGCTCTCAATGTTGATCAAAGTTGTGTGGCTTTTTGTGTTTGTGGGTTCCCTGGCAATGGGACCAGGACTTATCCTGGGTACAGTAACTGGCTTTTCAGACCTCATTCCCTATGGTGCAATGTCTTACTCAGCCTTGATGCAGGGGAGAGGGGCTAGGTCTGTCCCCAACATGGTATGACAGCCTGTGTTGACTACCCAAGGGAGGCCTTACCCTCTATGAGGAGGGGATGGGGGTAGGATGGGGTAGGTGTGGGGGGGGATCAGGAGAAGAGGAGGTAGGGGGAACAGGGGTTGGTATGTAAAAGGAAACAAATACTTTTTTTTTGTTTTTTTGAGACAGGGTTTCTCTGCGTAGTTTTGTGCCTTTCCTGGAGCTCACTTGGTAGCCCAGGCTGGCCTCGAACTCACAGAGATCCGCCTGGCTCTGCCTCCCGAGTGCTGGGATTAAAGGTGTGCGCCACCATCGCCTGGCTCAAATACTTTTAATAAGAAAATTATATAAAGAATCTTCTAAGACAATCTTAGATGTCATTTTTGTTCACTTCTGTGCATCCAGTCTATTGCTAAGAATGAAACCTTTTTTTCTTCTTTTTTTCCCTGATCTTTCTTAACAGGCAATTAGCTCTCCTGGGAGACAACAAAAGTCCCCAGCATACATAGGATTCCCCCTACCTACCCTATGCTCTTCTCACCATACTCTAAACCTTAGCTCATCAAATATTTTTGTTCCCTATACCAACACTCTTACTTTAGGCAACAGCCTGATTTGTAGAAAGAAAATGAACATTCTTCCTAACCAAAGGGTTGAGCAAACTTATCTTCCAGCAGCTAACTTCACTCTACTCATGACCAGATTCTTCTTGGGAAGCCGAGGAAAACAATTTTATTAAAGTGTTTCAAACACACTTTATTTATAACTCCTGGAGACCCTAGTCAATTGTCAATTAGCTCTACCATGAAAGCAGTACCCACCAGGAATATTTTCTAACTTTACATGCCATGTTGTGATGAAAAGTTTATTTTTTTTTTCCAGCTGAGGGGAGAAAAACTGAAAGCTAATGAAAAGCACAAATGAGGAGGAAGGTAAGGGAGTTGTCTGTGATAATTCTACTATCCTGTCGGCCAGAGAGAGAGGCGCCTCTGATGTTGCTGGTGTATCCCTGCACTGTGGTTGGCAACAGAAACTTTTGGAGCATACAGCTTCATTTCAAACTGATGGTACAGAGGATTTTAGAAAAAGACATAATACACATTCTTATTTAAAGAATGTTTAAAGGCATGAAGTATAATCTGTGAATTAACTTCAAAGAAACCAAATCCTGATGCAGATAAGAGGTTCTTAGCTTCAGCAGTCTGATGGGTCTTTGAAGGCCTTTAATTGTATTTTATGTGCTATGTCTTCCTCCTTCCTTTCTGGGAAGCTGAAAATGGAACAAAACGGAATGTTTTGTTTGATGGTTGGTTGGTTTGTTGTTGTTTACCTGAATGAGATGTAAGAACTAAAAAGAATGGCTGAGGCATACTTCCCTGGCTCATCTCCATGATGCTGATCTCAGCCTCTGTCTTCCCCCTTCTTTAAATAAAAAGCCTGACTTTCTGTCACTCATACAAATAACCTGTGTTGGCTTGATCTTATTAGAGAACAAATCTACCTCCACGCTCCCTATGGTGCTTAAAAAGACTTGATTTATTTTTTTCTTTTAAAAAGTATTTTATGCATTTTCAGTTCCCATAACTGAAATTATAAAGCCCTCTGCAAGCAAGATTTGAAAGTGTTACATTGTAGTCTGTAGGCCATGCACAATTGGCTGATTTAAGATACTTTGTGTAATAAAGTTATTTCTGTCAAAATATTACCTTCAATGCAGCTGGGATTTAAGTATTTTCTTCACCTCCCAAGTCAGTGAATCAAATGGGAGAAGAATGCATGTGTTTTTGTCCTTTAATTAAAAACATAATCAGAAACACAACTGCAGACTATCACCTATGAATTAAAATGCTAATTTCTTTCAAAAGAAGAATTTATTTGATGTTCCCTTTGAAACATAAGAAATATACAACAAAGAGAGGAGGAGAAAGATGCCATAGGAAGTCAAACACACATTTGCAAAGCTAATTGAGCAAATTCAACACCATTTGACATTTTGCTAAGAGGAAAGCAGTCTTACAGCTGCATAAAAGAACAATGCAAATAAAGACATGAAAATACACAGTCTAAATTGATCTGCTGAACTCCAAAGCACTATGATAGCCTTGAAGAAAGTGTGAAATTGAACTGTGAGCAACAACAGAGAAAGAAGTTGATCTTCCTACCACCCAAGATCACAGCTGTAGGTGATCTGCCCCTCCTGCTTGGCTTCTCTTTTGGGAGAAATTACCTTATTTGAACAAAGAGAGTCCTAAGTCCCAAACCTTCCTCGGGGTTAACAAATGAAACCCACAAATGATTCAGAAAGATTTCTCAGTGATAAAAGATGCAAAGGCAAGCTAGGATTAATAAGAAAACCAGGACTGAAAATAGAAACTATTATGTTTCCAACCTACAATAACATACTACACGGATCTGCTAGACATGACTTGTGTCCAAATCCAAAGTGTGCACCAACATTTCACTTGTTAAAAATAAAATCAAATTCATATTCTGTGTCTTCTAATAATCACCTTGTCCCTCCACCATCTCTGCCACTATCTTTCCAAACAACACATTACCGAAATGAAAATGCTGTAATTTACATCCGAGTTCAGGTTGGCACAGAGTTCTCAGTGCTTAAGGTTGCCAGATCCACGCAGAAAAAAAAAAATAAATAAGTAAAGAACTTCTTACATTCTCTGCTTGGGATGTCAAACAGCTGCCAGTTAGTGGGCCAATCACATCGCCCCTCTGCAGAGATCCCCACGGACCTCATCAAATGCCAACAAATATTGAATCCATAACTGATGGGAACCTGGCTTCAGGTGATGCTGTTAACCTCCAAAGGTACTTGTAAGGGCTTTTCAATTTAACCTACGTGTCCTGCAGCTCCTTTCCTGTACCATTGGAAAAATAATGGCTCTTTCCTTTAAAAATGTGGCCTTGGGCATGGGCGAAGGCCTGGTGTGCTTATAAAGTTACCTGTCTGCTTTGATATTGGCCTCGTCTTTAATTGCAACGGTGTTGTGGGTGGAAGCGGCCACAGCAGGCTTCTTCCTTCTCCAACCTGATGAGTACTTTGGGGTCTGACTTAATAGAGTCCTGTAGGAATATTTTCACCACTGTTCAGAGGAATCGGGACTATCTTATTAAATTAGTTTCCCTCTACAGTGAGGATTTGTGGGGAGATAATCTGGTGGGGAAGGATGGTTTGTCGATTTGACTTCTTACACTCAACCCCAGGCGGCCTGTGTGCTTTCCCTGTCCCTCAGCTCTTCCAGGGAAGTTTGCCCTCAACCTCCCAGCAGGGGTGAAAAGCATGAGGATGCCTTTTCACGTGGAGCTTGCTCCCTGCGTGTGAGTGTAGCATCCTTGCTCCAACATGCCCATGTCACAGTATATTAAATTCAGAGAGGAAGGTTGACTTAGCGCTAGACGTGCAAGGGGGGTTGCATACAGAAAACAACAGGAAACAACTATAGCGGTGAGGGTGTTAAAAAAAGAAGTAAATTATCTCAACAACCAGCTCTGAGACTCTATGGTTATTTGTCCTGTTCACAGTGCCATCACAGTTCTGCCACTGGGTTGATTAGTATTAAAGTAACAATTATAAATAGGTAAAATTCTAAAACAAGGGATCTCTTTCTTCTTTTTCTCTCTCTCTCTCTTTTTTTCTACCTAGAATGTATTGGTTAGATTCAAACTAAGGAGTTCTTTAGGGAACTTAGTTCCTTGTTGAATTTCAGGTTTCTTATGCTGCAAATCCCAGTAGCCCAGAAGAAGTGATTTCATGATTTATTAGCATTCAAACAAACTCTGTATAGATTCTCTCATTCCCAGTTTCATCCTTAATATTCTATACCAACTCCAAGCTTGTACATGTCTAGGTTTTGAACTGAATACAGATCCATATCTGAGATTCCAAAGCACAACAGGTTTAATCGAAAAGTCCTTTTTATTTTTACGTGGTTAGCACTGCATTTTACCCAGCCAAGTTGATGAATTATTAAGCAAATACAACACTAAGAGGGAAATGGTGGACAATCAAGAGTACACAAGAATTAAGCTAATGTTCTTATACATTATGAAATGGAAATATTCACTGAAAGAATTTTCATTCCAAAAGACTGTTTATGAAGCATATACTGTATGCCACACTGTGTGCTGAGAATGAATTTATATTCTTGAATCATAAATTAAACATTTTTTCCTTATTCTCAGAACATGGGACAATGATAAATGGTAGGCTTTTTTAGGTCGCTCAGGTAGTCAAGCAGTAGGGTCAATACTGAAGCCCCATACCATACTGTATCACATTTCCTTTCTACTCCAGGTAAATTCCATTTTAGTGTTTAACTTCAAAAACTAGGTTTTGGAAAGCATGCTTCATTGAAGCTTTCCGTGTGGTAGAATGGTGTAGTGGTATTACCAGACTCTGTTCAAATTTCACTTCTCCCCAAGCACTTAAATGGTTATCTTTTTGTTTCCCTTCTCAATTTCAGTACACACAGTGTTTAGAGCAAACATTTACACTAAAGTACACATGTTGTTTATCTAAATTTTCAGCTTCTTTCCTGGTCAACCACGCCTATCTCCCTGATCACTATACCTTATGGATAATTCATGTATGCATTCTTATAAAATATTTCACTTAAGTATTTCATATTTTCTCATGGCCATTATACTTATTATCTCCAGATTTGGGAATGGGGTTATCCTTAAATTTAAAGAATGGTTTACATGGAAAAAAATGTTTTAAGAGATCTTTTACAGTAGTTACCTTCTCTGTGATTCTTTGGACCTGCATTTTTTTTCCTCCTTGAAGAGGGAGCATGTCTACTTGGTGAGAAATTACATAGAGTCATTCCCTAAACCAGTTGTTTTCTAAAGATTTTTACTTTATGCTGTCAGAATCATTTGGATGATTCTTGAGATTGAAACTTTCCTAGAAATGGGCCAGTATACAGAGGTAGGCAGGTAAATATCTATATATATATATATAGTATATAGCCTGTTGTCATTAATTCTTTATTTCAAAGAGCTGAGTCATGTATGTTTGTTCTTATTCCAAATGTAATATTCTGCCCTCATAATACATACATATATATATATATATATATGAATTATTTTTGTCTTCTACAATAACCAAATGGTTTGAATTTGGGTGTTCTTTATGAAATGTTCAGAATTTATTATCCACAACAAATCTGTTTTACATTCATAATATGGACAAGAGTTTAATGGTTCTATTTGTAATAGCCCTAAGAAAGTCATTCTGGGAATATGATAGAGTTTTACTGTAGAATAAATATTATAACACTGTTTATTCTGCAAATTAGTGAAGAGCAAATGGGCAGTGGTAATGGATTATGGTAGCTTTTGGATAATGGATTATGGTACTTACCTCTTTGATAATGGATCATGGTATTTTTATGTAATAGAATGCTGTAGAGCTAATAAAATTATGTGATAGAAGATTGAAATTATTCTCATGTGTGTTTGAATAGCAGTAATGTAGTGATACCCATCAATATGGACATTTTGTCTTAACTGAAATAAATAAAAAGACAGAAAAGATATAAATTGTCCTTAAAATCAGAATTATTTTTGTTGATCCTAAAGTGTTGTAAATGTAACTTGTCAGAAAATTGTAAGCTTTACACAAATTTCAAAACAATGTCATTATTAATTCTTTGAGAATTCCGTACAATATATTTTGGTCATGTTCACCACCACCCCCACCTCCACCTAGATCCATCCACTTTTCCTACTCACCCAACTTTTTTTTCAAGCTATCTCTACCTGTCTTTATAAACTCATTCAAATTGTATTAGCCAACTACTCAGGAACAGGGCCGCTTGGAGTGTGGTCAATATGCCAGAAGTCTCACATTAAACAGACTCCGCCTCTCTTAACAAGTTCTACATTATGTGAGTCTTAAAAGCTTTTCTTTTTCATGTGCTGTTTTTTTTTTTTTTTTTCCTTTTCCTCTTTGGAACATTCCTCAAATTCTTAGTTAATATCATTGTTTGTGCCAACAAAAATTACTACAAGTATGACTAAAGTTATCTTTTTAATCACACTATGTAATAAAACTGAGCTCATTGTAAAATATCTAGGGTCAGTGCAGACCAAGAAAGAGAGCATACAGTATCATGATAAAAGGATTGCATAACAAAGTGGAAGAAAAACGTATCAAGAAAATAAAGCAGCCCTAAGCCACTTCCTACCTGAATCAATTCTTGGCCTTATTTATTAGGATGTCATGTAAATGTATCTATGCCCAAATCACCTGAAGCCCTGACAAATTATTCTACCCTCTCCCTACATTCTATTTTTGTGCATCTAACCTTGGATTTAAGTGTACAACTTTTGAGCACACTGATCAGTTTTGGTATAGCTAAACTTTGCTTGGGAACCACTTGTCAAGGCCAGGTAACTCAAACATTTTCCAACTTTGTATATAAGTACAACTAAAAAAATACTTGAAATAGATTTACACATTAATGTTTCTTTACATCTTGTAGGCAAGAAAATCAGACAACATAAATAATCTATTGATGTTCTTTTGATTAGTATTCTGGAATATGGGGCTATAATGTTTTGGTATGTTTATATTCATAGTCACTTTCTAATAAACACTCTCCACTAATGGTCATGGGTTTAAAAGGCTTTTTGTTAATATGGTAAGGCTGTGGGTGACTGAGTATCACATCTTTTGAAAATCTCAGCTTTTAATGTAACCATTACACATAGAAGAAATCAATGATTTCATCAGCTTAATAGGGCTATTGCTCTGTGTTCAATTTATTATATGGAGCCATGAGGGTGCCATTGGAGATGGCTTTGAAGATTTCAAACAGATTCAATTTTGGTTTCTGATTCAAAATTCAGAAGATGTTCTTGAAAGGCTATGATACTTGATAGAAATTATACATCAAAATAGTATAAAGAAAAAACTAATAAAAAATAGAGCTATAATAGGGAAACTGAGCCTGGAAATTGAAATAAAGGGCATTAAAAAGCAAACTCCTTATGCCTAGCCCCCTGTTCATATTTGGGTACACAATCACTGAATAAAGTTTCAGATTTTATTTCTCTCACCCTCATCTATGCATATGAACAGCAAATATGAAATGATCTCTCTGATTGCTTAGGAACCAGAACTGGCCATGCCAGGACCAGCTTCCTCCGAGTTCTTTACAGAGATGCTGATGCAGAGGACACACACTTTGGGTTTTTATTTTTACTATCTCACTTATTGGGAATCTTGGTAGAAGAGACACTGCCATCATGAAGAGGAGAGCACAGATCTTCTTTTTCTTTCTTTCTTTCTTTCTTTCTTTCTTTCTTTCTTTCTTTCTTTCTTTCTTTCTTTCTTTCTTTCCTTCCTTCCTTCCTTCCTTCCTTCCTTCCTTCCTTCCTTCCTTCCTTCCTTCCTTCTTTCTTTCTTTCTTTCTTTTTTTTCCAGAGAGGGTTTCTCTGTGTAGCTTTGTGCCTTTCCTGGAACTTGCTCTGTAGACCAGGCTGGCCTCCAACTCACAGAGATCCACCTGCCTCTGCCCCCTGAGTGCTGGGATTAAAGGCATGCGCCACCACCGCCCGGCAGCAGAGATCTTCTTTAACCTGTGAAGGGCTGGGATAGTCTCTTTAACTTCAGGGAAAATCGTGAAAATCATGTGGCTTCACATAACAGTCATATTTATCAGCTTATTAATCACCAAGTGTTATCAGCAATAATATTGCTAAGTTGGTCTTCAGATCTTTGAGTTCAGGACCTATTTCTAAATTAGATCTGAAGACCAATGGAGGGTTTTCTTTACAAAACCGACAAAAACCTATTAACGTACTCCACAGACAACAAACCTCTCCTCCTCTCCCATCTGTCTTTTAATGTTTATATACATGCTTACGTATATGGGTGCCCATGTGGGTACAGATACATATTCAGAGGACAGAAGTCAAGTTCTAGGGAGCATCACTACTCAGATCCACCCTGGTTTTGTTTGTTTGCATTTTCTCAGACTGGGTCTTTCCTTGGCATGGATACAACTGAGTAGGCTGGGCTCATTATCCAGCAAGCCCTAGGGATCTGCCTGTCTCCATCTCCTCAGCTCTGTGATAAAAGGAGCAAGGCTTATTATTATTACTTTTTTAGTGTTGGTACTAGAGATCAAATGAGGGTCCTCATATTTGTGTAGCAAGCTTTTCCCTGACTGAGTATATCCGTTACCCCAGGAAGAATTTTCTAATGTTTCAGGATTTCCCATAGATCAGTTCCATGGCTTTACTTAGAAACAGATAGTAGAGGCTTACTATTAAAAAGGCAAATTTGCACACACTTACTTATTTTTTTTTTCAAACTTCAAGTTTTATTTTTTATTTATTTATTTATTTATTTATTTATTTATTTATTTATTTATTTATTTATTTATTTTTTGGTTTTTCGAGACAGGGTTTCTCTGTGTAGCTTTGCGCCTTTCCTGGGACTCACTTGGTAGCCCAGGCTGGCCTCGAACTCACAGAGATCCGCCTGGCTCTGCCTCCCGAGTGCTGGGATTAAAGGCATGCGCCACCACTGCCCGGCTCAAACTTCAAGTTTTAATATGAAAATCCACATCATGGCAAATGGTAAAGTAATGTGTTGATTCAGCCGGGCTGTACAGCTACTCTAGTCTAACCTATCTGTCATTTCCCACCCCACCGTGGCCTCCAGTTCTTTTGCCCATGTGTGTTTACACTCAGAAGATGCCTCCTCACCAGGGTGGATAGCCATTTTAAAATGCTACATACGTTAACTCAACCAACATTCAGATAGTGAATTGCTTTCTCCTGTCCCTGAAAAAAAAAAAAAAAAAAAAGCCAGCTGTCTGTCCTTTTGGACAGAGATGTGATGGTCCAGCACCCAATTTTACTTGGTTTTTGGATGTATTCTGGTGGACAGAAAGTACTCCAGATTGCTAAACTATATTGTTCAACAGCTCTTTCAGAAAGGGGATATCAGAAATAAACTTCTTAAATTCTTCAATATCAAAAAATATCTTGGTTTTACCCTTAAAATCAAATGCCGGCTTGGCAGGATAAAGGATTCTCGGTTGAAAGCCTTCTTCTTGCAGAATTTTAATGATCCCGGACCACTGACTTCTCGCATATATCGTGCCAGGTGATAAGTCGGCTGTCAGTCTGATTTTTGACCCTCTGTAGGTTATTTCTTTTTTGCTCTAGAAGCTTTTAGGATTTTCTGTTTATCACCAGCACTCCAAAACTTCACCAAGATGTGTCTAGGTGTGAGTCTGTGCTCATCCACCGCATTAGGGATTTGATGAGCACAGACAATCTCGAGACCCTGGTCTTCTAGCTCGGCAAGGTTTTCTTCCATTATTTCCTTAATTATGTCCTCTGCGCCATTCTATCGGTTTTCTTTCTCTGGGATTCCTATCACTCGGAAGTTGGAGCTCCGCAGTCTATTCTCTCTCTCTCTCTCTCTCTCTCTCTCTCTCTCTCTCTCTCTCTCTCTCTCTCTCTCTCTCTCTCTCTCTCTCTCTATCTCTCTCTCTCTACCTTTCTTTATCCACGATCTCCTTGGCCAACTCCATTGTCTCCTCAGTCAGCCCCTCCACTGCATCTTCCTGCTCATTCACTCTTGCTTCAATCATGCACGCTAAGGAATTCAGATCATCCATGGAGCTCTTCATATTTAAGACATCGAAAAAGTAAAGTTTCTTGATGTTTTCCACCTCCCTTTGCATCTTCCTGATAGTACCGACCACACTTCTTGTGAAGTTCTCCTCGGTTTCACGAATCAAGTCCGCTTCCTTGGCTGTGAGCTCTTCTGTTTGCGGGGTCTTGTATCTCCCTTTCTTCATGTTCATTAAAAGTGGAGTGACTTGTGACGGGACACTGGGGTTTGTACGTGAATGGCTTTTGGAACCATCACTGCCTGCCTCTAGGAATTCTGATGGAGAAGCCAAGTACAAGGTTAGGCAGGGCGTCCTCATCCCCTGACCGGTCATGGTGGTGGTGCCTTCCTGCTGGCACTTGACCAGTTTTTTTCTCTTTAGAGTCCCAAACCAAGTAGCTAAACGCAAATTCTTTAAGTCCATGGAAGGTCTCCTTTTTCTTAGTCGTCTTTACATTTCCTTCTTCTTCTGATTCAGAATCTACTATCAAACTAATTAAACTAATCTCCTCACCATTCCTAGTGATTTTCTCAACTCCATGCTCTCCGACCACAGTAAGGCCTTCGAAGGTTGAGCCTCCGGTTTCATGAAGGACAGAGGCCTCTTCCTCCTTCGATAGATCTGAGTGCTCCTCTCCCTCTCCCTCCTCCTCCTCCGAGGTCCGTTCCTCCAACTCTGACTCCTCTTCTTCCTCCAACTCTGAGCCCTCTTCCATCTCTGAGGCTTCTCCCTCAGAAATTTTCTCCACGTCTATGATTTCTTCCTCCTCCTCTAGCCTTGAGGCCTCCTGCCTCTCCAACTTGAGAGTTTCTTTATCCTTCGCTTCCAATGTTTCTTCTTCATCAGTCTTCACGCTTGGACTAGCAAGTTCTACCTCGTTGACGAATAGGAAGCTCAAACTATCACTTGCTATTCTTCCAGCTTCCTGCTTTGTGTCTCCTAGAGTTTTACCCCATCTTTCTTGAAGCTCATTTCTGCGTCCTCCGTTTCTTGCTCCGTTTGGCGGGAGTACATCTTTCAGTAATTCTTTCAGAAAAGGCTTTCTGCTGGTAAACTGGCAGAGGCTGTCAAGGTCGGAGAAAGTCTTTGCTTCACCCTCACATTTAAACGCTAACTTAACTGAGCACCGCAGCTCAGGCTCCAGCCCCTCGGCCCTCAGAAGGCGGAAGATGCCGCCCCACCGCTTACTGATCTCCAGCGTGGCTGCTGAGAAGTCAGCAGCCAGCCTGAGGGTGGCTCCCGCTTCCGGCACGCTGCCGTCTCCGGGGGCATTTGGGGGGTTCTCTTTATTCTGATGATAGATTGTTTCTTTGTCTGGTTTGTCCTCCCCATTCTTCGGGTCCTCGCCTAGAACGCCTACATGGCCACCGCTCTCGCTACACCAGTCATTCACACGCTGCAGGGCTTCTCCCATCCTCTCTAGTGATGGCTTCCCGGTGTGGATGCTGTGGGGCTGGTTTTTGTCCTGCTTCCTACTCAGCTGGCTCTTGTTCTCGCTTTCACACACTTACTTATATGAATGCACAAACACACACACAACATTAATAGATGTAAACATATTTTTTAGGAAGAGAGCTGGAGAGAACTATTCCATGATATGGTCCCACTGCCACATGCCAGAGCATACATGTACACTCAAGCAAAATTACAAAAAAAAAAAAAAAATGAATTAATGTAAAAGCTACATTCAGGATAGCTTATAGAAGTTATAGTTATAGAAAGAATTTAAACTAGTTTCATGAAGGATGTGATGACTATAGTTTTTCTTCCACTTCTGATAATTCACAATTCCCCTGTCCCCTCACCCAGGTATGGTCCATTCTAGGGGCTTGGCAAAGGCACAACGATTGGTTCATGGGTGGGCACATGGCTTACTTGTGCTCAACCAAAGCCCTTTCCAGAGATTTGTGTTGCTGTTCTATGCAATGCATAAAGAATATCCTATGTATTTAAACGGTGGTTTTAAGTAAGAAAAATGTGAGTAGGGGCTGCTTATCATACATTCTCTATCTCTTAGTGAATTTATATTTCCAAAATAAGAAGAAAGAAAGACTGATGAGGAGCAAAACACATCTTATATTATTGGCCTTCTAATAAAGCAGTTCCAGGACCCAGTAAATAACTTTAATTTCCTCAAGTCAATTACAGCTGAAATTTTGTTTCTAGTATATAAGATTCTTGAGTAAACAGTAGGAATACAGACCTAAATTGATGGGTTAAAATACAAGTAAAAATGTGTATTCATCAAAATTAAGATTATAGTGAGACAGAAAATAATTGCCCCAAGCTGGTGTGCTCTCATTGGGTTTGAAATCAAAGCACAGATATAAACATATTCACACAGACAGATAGCCATTGGACTGCACCCAAACAAATTGTTTAGCTAAGTTTTATAATAAGAGATTTCGTTTTGGAGTCAGAGCTCAATTCTTGTCCCAGGCAGTATTTGAGCTTGTATTCTCCATGTCTTAGACTCCTGGATACAGAAACTGGTAGAGCATGTCATCACGCTTGGCTCTTACTAACTGATTTATCATGAAAAAGCTATTGCACAACATTATATGATTCACCAAACATACTATATAACAAAAAATAGCTTTCATACTTCCTTTTAATCACTCTTTGGCGAATGAGGCATTCACTATGGCTTCGATTCTATTGTACTTGTGTTTGCAGGGCAGAAGGAACAAGTAGTTGTTTGGTTGTCAGGGGTAGAGAAAGCAGTAGAAGAGGTACACAAGAAAACTGACCTGGGCCAGATCATGAAGGGAACTGGGAGGCATGTTAGGGATGCTATAAGAACTTGGAAAAAATCATGAGGTTTTCAAAAGAGGGGTGACTCTGTGTATTTTAGAAGTTTAATTCACTGAGATATATTAACAGCTTGCATTGTGTTTGTGTTAGGGAAGAGCTGAGTGGCTATATAGATATGAATAAGAATCATCAGGATTTGCATCCCAGTATTGACAGATGAGTGGATTAATTTTGTATCTACTTGTCCAAAACAGAGACATGGAGTTTGTCTTCAGCTATTTTCCAGAGTCTCTGTCCTGTCTCCAAATGACACACAACATTTTAATGACACTTGGATCTATAGCAAACTCTGAGTAGGTACCTTACTTGTGTGTATTAACTGCTGCTTATTTTCTAAAACTGGGAATGCATTATGGAGATGAGGGATGACTGCTGAAGTTGACTCCTTTGCAGAGAGGCTATCTTACTAGAGGGGAGAGGGCTGGCACGGTGGCTCAGCAGCTGGTTCAAACATTTAGAGTCCCTGGATGGACAGGCTCTGATCTCAGCAGGGCTCACTCAGCCATTCATCCTCCCAAGGTAGAGAAATGGAAAGTTTCACAATTTAGAAAGTATGTGTCTTTCAGATAATGCCTTAAAAAAGCAAATTCTATGTGAACATTAAAGACTGAATAGCAGTATTGAGGAACAGGGACCACCTCTGTGTCCTTGGCCTAAATTCCCTCCTTCCCTAATGTGGTAGGGTAGACTCTTCAGTTGCCAATACTTTACAGGAGCTAAGTGCATACCGTTTGTCTGGTCTCCGGAATCCTTTAGAACGAAATGAGTTTTATTAACGAAACCTGTTTTGACTTACTGAGTCCCTCCAAAAGTCGACTCCAGCTTCCGGGTGCCTTTTTAATGATGTCACCATCACAGGGATTATAGCCCTCTCAGACTGGAACAAACACATTTTGTAGGTGAAAGGTACTTGATCTCTCCTGCAGGAGGTCTGCTGTCATGCTCTGATACCAGGGGAAATGCCACCTCTGTGGCTTCCCTGCCCTGGTGATAACCCAACTCTGGTAACTGAGAGATGCAGAAAAGGGTACTGTGAGGGAGTGAAGAGCAGGGCACCTGGGCCGTGCCTTCACTGCGGTTCCTTTCATTTTATTCTATTATAGGTTGCCAAGCTCTGTAATAAGTTAGGATTTGTTCAGAAATGCAAAACTGATCTCTTGACCATTTATCTAACCACAGTAAAGATTTCTCATACATAGGTTCTTTAACAATGTTATATATTCTTATTCTTAGAACTATAGATATTTCCTATTCATTCCATGTGGCAGTTCTATGTATACACACTTCCTTCATCTCCTCTGCATTCTATTCCTCGCCACCTGGGGATGTACTTCTTCCTACTGGTCAAACAAACCCATTGCCAGACCACGGAACTGAAAATAGGAGAAATCAGGATTCAGACTTCTGAACTCCACAATTAGAAGTTCACGTGTAAGGCAATAAAGTAACCCCAAGTCTCTACAGTACACCCTCTATCCTCTGGAATCTAGGCAAAATTTGTGCACTGTGAAAAGGAAGAATGGCTTGAGAGCTCGATTGATGGTTGTGGAGCACTGAAAGCAAGATTCCAGCAGTAACATTTGAAAGATGGAAATCAGCATCCAGCAGTTCCCTAGCAGCAGAGGGTCATCCAGGGGCTGCATTAGCCCTTCCAGCTAATTAAAACATATGATCTAGGCTTAGGTCTTGAGAAGTTCAAAATTGGTTAGCTGGACAAATAGAAGAATTATAGCACAAGGAAAACCCATCTGGGAGGACTGAGAAAGTTATAATTGATTTGAGGACTGTGGTTTTCTGAGACAAAAAATTTATTTGGCAGGTCTCTCTTTAGAAACCACAGAATCATCCCAAATAGACCACCTTTCATCCTTGCTGTCCTCCTCTGGGAAGTAGAGGAATGGAAACAATTAAGCTTCATTTAATGAGGGAAAATGGAATGAAAGGTGTATTTCTAAGAAGGATGATGCTTTCTTACCATGCCAGAAAATTTAGGAAGCATATAATTTTTAACTCTGTCCTGAATCTACAAAGAATTTCAACACTAAAGTGATTGCTATGAAAACCTGAGGACGCGAGTTCAGATCCCTAGCATCCCTGTAAAAGCTGGGTATGGTGGCATGTGTCTATAATCCCTGTAGTGAACAGGAAGAGACAGGACAAGCCTCCAGACTTCCTGGCCAGCTAGTCTTATAAGTTCATGGGCTCCATGTTCACTGAGAGACCTTGTCTCAAAAACCTAATGTGGAGTGCTATGGAGCTACAAAGAAAGACACTTGATGCACATGTGCATGCATACACACACACACACACACACACACACACACACACACACACACACACACACCCTATACAGAGGTCAGAGGACAACTTGTAGGGTTTTTTGTTTGTTTGGTTGGTTTGTTTGTTTTTCTCTTTCTATTATATGAGACCTGGGGATCTAACTCAGGCCATCAATCTTGGTGGCAAAGCCCCCTTTACCAGCTGAACCATCTTACTACCAAGAAGCTACTTTCAAAGTAACAAATTTCTCTGTAAGCTGGGTTTGGATGATTTATATCAGCGGTCCTGCTGCTTTTCCTTAGTGCTGCACATCTCAGGTACTCAGAGCCAAGTCACCAATGGCTCTTGCTCAACTAAATGCTCCTCAACCCTTTTAGGGCTAGGAATGCCACTACTCACAACTCACAGGTTTTGTTGATTTTTTTTTTGCTCCATCTTTTTTTAAATTTATTTAATATATTTACTTTATAATTAACTTAATTTTACACATCAGCCACAGATTCCCCCATCCTCCCTCCTCCCACCCCCCCAGCCCTCCCCCCCCAACCAACCCCCCAATTCCCACCTCCTCCAAGGCAAGGTCTCCCCTGGGGAGTCAGCCCAGCCTCATAGACTCAGCCAAGGCAGGTCCAGTCTCCTCCTCGCTACACCAAGGCTGAGCAAAGTGTCCCAGCATAGGCCCCAAGCTCCAAGAAGCCAGCCCATACACCAAGGACAGGTCCTGGCTCCATTGCCTGAGGGCCTCCAAAACAGTTCAAGCAATCTATGCCTGGGCAGGGCAAAGCCAGGAAACTCTGGTGGAGGTCCATAGCGGTCCTGACGTGCAAATCGTATAGGAGCAAAAGACTAATCGAACTGTCTATAGCTGATTCCCTCCAGTTTCCCTCAGAATAGCTGGCACTCTCGCACGACCCACATACACAGTTTTATCTGGTAAAGCGAATGATTAGAGGTCTTGGGCCCGAAACTCAGTTTTTAAGGACCAGTAGCCTGTCATATAATAGGTCTGGGACCATGGAAAGGAGACTCAGTGGACACTAGATACCTTCTATTACCATGTCTTTTCTTTACACGGTATCTTTTTTATGTCGTAAGCATTCAACTCTGGAAGTGCTCATGAGGAGTACCAACTGCATTCTATTATATCCCAGTATTAATCTTACACACATGCTTTACTCATGTACCCTTATCTTTTTGTGCAATTAGCCCAACTCATCTCGAAGATATACTAAAAAAAAAAAAAAAAAAAAAAAAAAGACTCTCTGTGAGCATCTGTGGTACCTGGAGAGCCCACTCTCCTATTAACTCATACCAACCCTTATTTCCTGAAGTCTACCATTTTATTTGCTCATGGAACCAGATAAATGGTTCTAATTAATGCAAATATTCAATGCCAGTTTCTAATCACCGGACAAAATATTCAGGTCCTATGAATGCTTGTGTGTCACCTACAATGAGGCATGTATGATTGAGTTGCATTTATGTAGTCCATATTGTGTTGTAACATTCTTGCACTGATGTACACATTCGCAATCAATTGTGATACAATTTTTGCTGAAGGTTTAGAGAAAATGTTCAGGATTAGGGCTGCAGAGGATATGGGAAGCCTTGAAAAATATATTGAATGGAAAGGGGCCAGGTGTGTTGGATGAGGCATACAGAGAGAACAAGATAAGACTCAAAAAAAGAATGAAAAAATTCCATTTCTATCATTTCAAAACAAAACATACATATACCAGGGGTACCTAAAGCTCTCCTAAAATAAGCTTCTTTAGGGTATTTCAACATTCGCAATGATCTGTATCATTGTCTGTCCTACCGTGTACCATGTTTCACTTCTATCAACAATATTCTGTCTGAAAACAACCACTGATTCATAGTACAGGCAGATGTCACGATCTCTGAAGTCCAGGCATAGGTCATGATACTAACATTGGCACACACAAGTTTGACGCATGGTCCCTCCCCTTAAGTTCTACATACTCTATTTAAGGAGACATATCTAAAATGTTAAAGTTAGCCACCCTATAAACCAGAATTGTTGTTCTAATGAAAAGAAAATGCTTTGCACAATGGGTCTTAGTATGGCAGTGAAGGAAGAGAAAAAATACAGTAGGTGAAGGAAAGCACCTTAGAGGCTGAAGTTTCAGGATCTTGACTCAATCCTACCAGAGTCCAAATCTTGATCTTCTCATTAACTCATCACTGCACCAGTTATTTGAATACATGGCCTCAGGTACCTTGTTTTTAAAGTAAGGATAAAGGGGACCTTTGATCCCTTGATTCTGAGAGAATTTGTAAATGAAGTTTGTGGCTTATAAGGGTGTTTAATGCTTGTTAACTGTCATCCTTGCTTAAATAAGCATTTGTAAAAACCGACAGAGGCCTAACAGAATTTGTAAGTAAAAATGAGTGTGGTAATTCATTATTGGTGTTCAATAAAATATTTGTTGACAGAATATGCTCAGAAATTGAAGTAATAAAGAGAGTATAAGATTCCCTGAGGATACAGTTCGGAAGAGTGAATAAAGTCTCAGATTTATATTCCATCCATGCTATTAGACATCTGCCAATTGCCAGGTAATGTACTAAGAAACTTTATGCATGCAATTCCATTTAAATTTCTCAACAATGAGCTGTTGGGAGCTTATAATATTATTACACATTTATAAAGGAAAACAATAGCAGCCAGGACAGTCAACTGCTTGCTGTCAAGTCCCATATTTGTAAGAAAGATTAGCTATAGGTTCCATGAATCACAGTGTAGAACTTTCTGACATAAATACTTCTCATTCAGTAAACAAATGCATGTCAAATTTGTGGTGGGCAAATCAAAACTTAAAAAAAAAAACAATGTAAGAGATGGAGAGAGTTGCTTTGGAGGAAAAAAAATCTGTGCATATCTACCAAAATAAAGAAACCAGACTGTAAACCAATTCATGGAAAAGTGAAAAGGAGGTGAGTGACTGCCCAGATAAAATATAGTTAACACACATGAGCAATACAGTAGGAATTAGGAGAATCAGACCATCCATGCCATCAAATGAAGATTGGCATCTTCAGAATGGTATTTTTCAAATGGAAAGGATAATGGTATTTACAGGTGGACTCACTTTTACTCGAAAGGTCTATATATACAGATCTACTCAAGTCATTCAGGAAAAGGGTTGTGGGTGTGTGTAATATGCATGTGCACATGTATATTTGTGCAGTTGTGTAAAAACATACAGAGCTAGAGCCTGACTTTAAATATCCCCTTCTATTGTTCTCTACTGTATGCTTTGAGACAGAGTCTCTCATCGCATCTAGTCTGCTAGAGTCCTCTATCCTATGGGAAGACAATCCAGAGGTAGTTAGAGAAGGAAACCCTGCAGCATTAGGACAATCTAGTCTTGCTAGTCTGGCGAGCCATTGGGTACTGAGGATCTGTCTGTCACTGCCCCACACTTGAGGCTTATATCTCAAAGCTAGCCTATCCAGCTTTCATCTGAAAACCAAGGACTCAATTCAGGTCCCCATACTAGCATGATAATCATTTTACCAACTAAACCATATTCCTAAGCCATGAGGTATTTTCAAAAACAAGCTTTCAAATGCTCAGGATAAAATGTGATGTTTCTCATCTTTTCAATTTGTAATTATCTCCATTTACTCCAATGTTATTATCTCTCTCTCACATCCATGTTGGCTGTGCACAGTACCGACTCATACTTCTTTAAAAACTATTTCTTAGCTTTATTTCTCCTTGTGAGTATGAGTCATTTTCCTGACTGTATGTATGTGAACCATGTATATGCCTGGTTAAACACAGATGTCAGAGAACAGTGTTGAATGCCCTGGAATTAGAGTTAGGCATGGTTATAAACCACCATGTGGGTGCTGGGAAGTAAGCCTGGGTCTCTCTCTCTCTCTCTCTCTCTCTCTCTCTCTCTCTCTCTCTCTCTCTCTCTCTCTCTCTCTTTCTCTCTCTCTCTCTCTCACACCCCTGCAGCTCATACTTCTTGCCATATTGGTTTTCTTTCAAGAGAGTCTTTTGCTAGCCATTGACATTGCAGTGACAGAGTTAACTGAACATCCATTTCTCTAGACAATTCTAAATTGTGTCTGGAAATACATAGAATATGCCTGCTGAGAATAGAACACCAGGGTCTCAAGAAGATTCCCATAGAAGGCAGAGTATGTGAGGCAGTTCATTACAGCTCTTACACGTTCTGTTCGCTAGATAAAGCAAACCAGGCTAACATTCAATATGTCACTCATGCAGAGACTGTATAGTGAATGAGAAGCACAGCGCAATGATTTTAGCCACATGTGTCATCATCAACAACATTAACACCAAAAGAAAAAGAAAGAGAAAATGATCATTTACTGAAGAAATAAAATGAACATCAGTTCTTTCTAATTACTGTCTAGAGGCTATAAAATTTCATTTAAACAAAAGGCAAATACTTTTCTATTTTTTAAAGTACAGTTGTAAAGAAGTTCCATTGAGAAACATGTGCATCATTCTAGAATTAGCAATGCAAGGGGGACTTGTAGTTCCTAATCTGTGATTGGGCAGAATGATGTAAAAATCCCCAAAGTGTCACATGGAGTTGGACTTGGTTTTACAAATATCTTTCTGCTAGGACAATTAAAAGAAATATTCCTTCTTTTCTACATGTTTTTGGTATCCAGTTTACGTGGGTGAATTTAAATACTCACCCAATAAATAATTTATATATTTTTTTCTTTTGGGATATCCATGATGAGAAAGATTAACTTTATATGAAAGAAGAATTAGTAGGATTTCTGACTCTCAGTGACATATTTTATATAGGTCATTTGTCACCATACCCTCCCACACAGCTATTGGAGGGAAGGTACATTCCCATTCCATTTACTAGTGATGTTCCTTAAGTCCTGGTTACTGGCCCCTTTTCCCTGCCCCCTTACTAATACCTGGGTGTCAGCATCTGTTGCTTTTGAAGGAGACACAAAGTATTCATTGGTTGCAAAATCAAGGTCATTTCATGAACTATTTGGTATTTATAGATGTCTGTTTTCAAAAAGAATAACTCAAATTAATTAAAAAAAAAAACACAACCAGCTAAGTTGCATCTGTTAATTTTGTTTTCCCGGGTCATATGTTTTGTTTGTTGGGCAGCTGTAAGTAAGCAGCCTACCATTTAAAGCAATTTCAGGTGAAAGTAATTTAATTTCAGCCTTGAAAAAAGTAAAGGTTCTTCTGACTTAAGCAGTTCTTCAGTCAGAAACTGCAGTTCGTTTGCTAGGAGACTTTGAAATATACCAGAAAACAGGCTGGCTGGCAGGTTGGTTTGTGCTGCAAGATATCCTGACAACCTGTCAAAGTCCCACTTTTCTCACATTCTACCAACTTCTCTTTTCTAAAGAAAGCATGAAATGTCAAAATGACAGGTGCCGAAGCGCAGCAGCATCCAGCTTCTGGGCCCATTACCTTAGGAAGGGAAGAGCTGAAAAGTTGTGCAAGTGACATATGCTGAAGAGTGATAGAATTTGCCAGGTAAAGGGGTGGCTTGATAGTGCTGATGTTAACCCTTTGCAACTGAATAATTTGGGCTACATCCTTTGGGAGGACCAACTAGAGGCCATCAGAGAAGAAAACCCTACAGCTTTAGGGCAATTATCTTCAATGAGTGATTGGGCATCCACTTTTTCATAATTGGAAGTTTTCTGCTACTAATTTGTTTCATGAAATCAATACTGCATAGCTAAGGGAGATCTAAGGTTGCAACTTTGTTATTTTTAAGCAGAAAGAATAGTTATATAGCTAGAAGAGAGATTAAACATGGGAAACAAAGACAACTACATCTGTATCAGTCTACTACTGTGTATGTGTGTGTGTGTGTGTGTGTGTGTGTGTGTGTGTGTGTGTGTGAGAGAGAGAGAGAGAGAGAGAGAGAGAGAGAGAGAGAGAGAGAGAGAGAATGTGAATGTGTGTGTGTGTGTGTGTGTGTGTGTTTGTGTGTGTGTGTGTGTGTGTGAAAATACCTTTTGAGGGAGATAAGTATGACTTCATTGGCATATATACTCAGGGAAATATTCACTGAACTGTAAAATTCAGCTTGAAAATTCCACTCTATTTCTTTTTAAGTTCATATTCTGTCTTAAACAAATAAGAGTAACTCTAGATGTTCACCCATTTCTTTGAAATTTATAGAAATCACTAAGATACTGATTTTTTCTAAGTGTGAATTGTTTTTAACTGAGTTAAGTGTTGCCACTTTACACAAAACAAACGTATGGGAGTACAAGAGGAATAGCTAAGTAATAGCAATGTGTGGTCAGGAATAGTTGGGAAATCTAACAAAATCTGGGGGAAAGCTTTGAAAGACTTGAAGAACAGAAAGGACATTCGATTCTCAGCTATAGAGTTCTATAAAACTAATGTTAGGGATCCAACCTTATTTGTCCTCTCAAAGGTTCATACATTGGAAGACAGTCCCTGGAAGGTCCATTCTGCCAGGTGCTTTGGGAACTTTAGGATGTGGTAGGTTGGGAGAAGGACCTCAGGCTATTAGGACATATTCTCAAGAGGAAATTCTAGTCTCTTCTACTGAATTATCATTGGTATGGGTTGTTACAAAACCTTGAACATGACCCCAAATCTCTCTCTGGTTTCTTATTTCAACATGTGATGTGCTGCTTCTTCTCAAATATACTCCACCATATGCCCTGGAGCCACCCCTTGTGGAAGATGAAACCCAGCCTCTAAAAGTGATGAGTAAATGGCTTCTTTTTAATGTTAATCTACCTGAAATATTTCAGTATAGTCAGAAAAACAGACTAATGCATTGGTAAAGGATTGTTGTCTTTTGAGGAGATGCAGACAGGAAGGAAGGAAGGAAGGAAGGAAGGAAGGAAGGAAGGAAGGAAGGAAGGAAGGAAGGAAGGAAGGAAAGAAACTGGTGTTTCTAGCTTCTCGATAGAAAACAAGGTTTAATGATAGGAGTCAACAGATGTAGTCCTGCTTGTTCTCTGGGAAGTAACATCATGTAGGAAGTTGGGAGTTCATACAGTGCGGGAGTTCTGCAAATGACTCTGTTTGGACCTGGTTGTCAATTCATATTGTCTAAAAGACGTCCACTTATAAAATGAGAACTCTTGAAGTGTCTGGCTCATAATGTCCCCAGGAAGAAAAAGTGATTTTGTGTGTATATGCAGCCATCATTACATAATTGTATCATTAAGAAACCAGTTACAGAAGACTCTCCCTTCTATGTTTTTAGAAAGAAATATGAACAGATACTTCATTGAATTAGGATTATGAATCAGACAAGGAAACTTTGTATCAGTGGTGAGTTAGATCCATATTACTACAAGAACATGAGGTTCAATTAATCAATCTGTTTACAATGTATCTACAATCTTGACAGTGTTGTAGCTAAATGTGCATTCAATAGGCAGATAAATAGTAAGCTGTGGCATTTGTTGCTGATGAAGACTTGGAATAGCAATGCCTAATAATTACGAAACATTTATCTATCCCTAAGCAGAGCACTAAGAGTTAAAGAGTGCATGTGGGTTTTTTGTTGTTGTTTTAGCTTATCTCATTTGTATCCAGATGGGCTAGCACCATCTTTATCCCTATTTGACAAACATAAAGTCTTTTCTGCAGATTCTTAGCTTGAAAGTGGCAGGCTCCATGCTGAATGTGAAGCCTGGATACCAAACCACTGTCTTGCGCTGCAGCTTCCAAATCAGAGAAGAAAGGGAACAGAGCAAAATGTTTCAGGTAGACCTACTCAAAGACTCCATACTCTTGGGTCAGTAGTCATTTTGTGGGAAGAATTTATGTAGAATGTTTATCTATGCTGACTTTAATCTTAAGTGAGATGAGGATTTTTCTGTTTCAAGTAGATACTAATAACTCATTAGGTTAACATTATGGTAAAAGTTGTTAGTGTCTGTTAGGCATTGATGAAGTTGAGAAGAAAGAAGGCTTCAAACCTTCCTCTCATCTTTTACAAAAGATATTTCTACTGTTCTAAGATCTTCATTGAAGCTTAGGTGTATCATTGGAATAGAATGCTCAGGAGATCAGCTCCCCACAACCACCATGCTTGCCTCCTAGAAATTAAGTTGTATTAAAGAGTAGTAGAAATAAGGATATTAGGAGAACAGTGCTTGGAGAGGAGGAATACAGAGGCAAGCTTTGTCAACTCAGAGCATTCTATTACACTGATTAAGTAAGATGGTGGAGAAAGAGGCCCCTGACCTAATTAACTGCCACTTTGGCTAGAAATATTATAATAGACTATACTACATTTTGTGCCAATTCTGAATATTTTTTAAGTATGATGTAAAACTTTTGCAGTTCACAAACAGAGCCTCAGAATGAAGATAGTCCCCTTGAAGGAGGAGCCAAGGGATATCCTTACTAAAATGGTGGAGTCCCAGGATCAAATCTGAAATTAATTATAATTTAGAGACCTTTTTTTCTGTTTATTTTTTTTCCTTGTTTTGTTCATTTGACTCTTCTTAGCTGTAATTTCAGGGGTTCTACAATTGAAAAATTCTTTTTACCAAATATGTCTATGACTCAAGCAACATTACCTTTGTCCAGAAAACCATGATGAGACTATATATCTTGAAAATGGAGTTCTCATAATAATTTGCCGGCAGGTGTCTGGCTTATCTTCTCTCAAAGTCACACTAATTACACTAAAAGATGAAGGACAGTCAACTTCAACAGGAAGTGTTATAAAGATTCAATAATGAACATTTGCAAGGGACTTCCTAGGCGTTTTCTAGGTTGTTTAATACAGTGCTCAAACCCATGGCTTCTATACATTTTTTTCATTGTGAATAAAAATTAAAATTTGTTTGATACTGTCAGTTTCTTGATGCAAACTTCTCCTGTCTTACTAGGGTTCTGCATAGCCTATTTGTCTGTCTGTTGCTGTCCATCCTGCTTGGGACATGTGTCAGGGATTATGATAACATCAAATGTGTTATCAAAAATAATGTCAAGAAAAATATTTTAAAAAATAATTATGATATGGTGAGTATTGTAGCACATATCTTTAAGCTTGGCATTCTGGAGGCAGAGGCAGGAGGATCTCTGCAAGTTAGAGGCCAGCCTGGTCTACCTAGTGAATTTCGGCTAGCCATGAGTACATAGTAAGATCTTGTCTTTAGAAAAAAATGGGTCGGGAGCTGAAGAGATGGCTTAGCAGTTAAGAGCACTGGCTATTCTCTCCCATAACCCTGTTTAGATTGCCTGCAGCTGTATAGTGGGTTACAACCATCTGCAACTCCAATCTCAGGGGCTCCAGTAATCTTTTCTGGCTTCTGCAGGCACCAGGCATTATGTTTTACACAGATGTACATTCAGGGAAAAAAACATTGACATGAAATAAAAATAAAGGAAAAAAATGAAAATATTTTAAAGGCTGTTGTGTATAATTCAATGGCTAGTGGGGAAAGTTGCTACAAGACTATAGAACAACACTGGGAGGATACAGATATCCCAAAGCCTTTGGAATTAATCTGCTATTTAAGTTACTCTTCTAGATGCCTTTAGTGGAGTACATTAAGCAGTTCCCATTATATAAAATCTGTAGTTTCATCTGCAATATACAGTAATTCATAATAAGGTTCTTCATAAAACAAATCACAGTAACCATTTTTATCACCAATATTGGTATCTGACAGTTTATCCTTTCCTCCTGCCCATATTACTACAAAGTGTTCCAGGTTTTTGACAGAAAACTATTAAATAAAACAAAAACAAAACAGTAAATTGTCAGAGGAGATAATCCTTAAATCATGATTTCTCTGGATTATGATGCCCAGGTTTAAAATGGAAGGCACAGAAACATATGTATCCTGGGATCCTTTTTAGTTCTATTAAGCAAATTTCTTTAAGCTCAGACTTTGAAGGTTGCCAGCTCATTATGTATGGACATTTGCTCACAGCTTTAGTTAGAAGGATCATTAATGGTAGCAGTATCAAAGCCCCTCCTCACTAAATATTAGTTATATTAATATTAAGTTAATGCAAAGGATTTCATCCTGGGGCCTCCTACAGATTCATCAGACACTCCAGACATACTATTTATGCTTATACTTGATTAAAAATAAATTTCTCCTAGAGGGTGTCCTTCTACCCAAAGATCAATTGCCACAGATCACTTTTTGTTTCCATTAAGATTTTATAGATTCACTGTAATTATGTGTATATAGATATAGAAAGACAAGTGCTGGCTGAAAAATTAGAGTCCTAGTAATTCCTTAACTATTATGCAGGTATTTTAACTCTATCTTAATAGGCAAGTTTCTTACATCTTTAGTGAAATCAGAGAACATTCCAAATCCTCTGTGTTGAAAGTTAGTTTTAAAGTTACAACTTGTTCATTCCAATAAAAAAGCAAGTTAAATTAGAAAATAAAATGCTGGGTTCAGAAGCACTACCTCTTTTTACTGTTTAGACTTTGAGACCTTAAATCAGGGCTAGAATTTTAAGTAATGTGAGATAATATCTAACTCTCTCAGCATTAGCTCTCTTCCTCCTATGTTGTGTAAAAGGCTACTTATTAATTATCATTAAAAATAGATAATAAAAATAGTCTATCTCATTTCTCTAAAATTTATAAAATTCAAAAATGAAAAACAAAACTACACACACACACACACACACACACACACACAAACACACACACAATACAAAAATACCTTCAAATGGAAGATTCTGTGTCATGTTCCCTCATTCAGCTGAGAAGGGAGTAAATCAGCCAGGAAGTTCATTGTTTGATGGATGGAATGCCAATTCACTAAGTTGACACAATGCAATGGACAAATTTGACTTACTTTTTTTAAATGAATTGACTGTCTTTCCTTCTTGTTTCCACATCATGTAGACATGGCAGCAGATAACCGTATCTCTATCGAACAGAGTGGTTAAGTAACTCAGCTCTAAAACATTACTATTATAGAGACTACACTTAATAAATCAATGTGTTTGAGATGCTTGGGGATCTATGGATTAAAGATTACTTGGCTTCTGGAGTGTCTAGTAATCATTATATATTGCAGACCCAAACAGAGCACGGAGGGTTTGCCTGCTTCAGTTGTCAATACTGTGCATCTCCAGGTAGCCTCACACCTGCCCAGTACCCAACAGTAACTGAGCTTCTTCAACAGAAAACACCTGTTTTGTTACATCATATATCAAACTGTGTCTCAGACTTAATTATAGGTGCTTGACAAGTTTAGTTTAAAATATCAATACAATAGTTATAGTAAGCATAGCATAAATCATTCATTATTTGAACCTAAGACAACACTGTGTTTTCAGTTTTTCTCACCCCAGGCAAACCCAATCATTTGCACAGATTAAAAGGTACAACAAAATAACAACAGCAAAAACATTCAGTCACAGTGCTCTGATGCAAATTCAATGTTAAAATAGATCTCCTGGGCTGATAGTTAATAGTTCAGAAATGTCCATAAATTGTAACCTTCATTCTCCAAAAATTCTAATCTATGATAGGAAACGTGTACAAGCGTGGTGAGAGAGCATCCTATCATAGGCTGATGGGCCATGAACTCACCACTATTAATAATAACAATTACTTTGTATCCAAAGGCCAAATCTCCATCTGTAGAAATCTAGCATGTCAATCAATGTATTTTAATAGTTTTAATAGCAAAAATGTGAACATTTATTTGAATGAAATGTGAGAATGAACCTGAACACTAGAATCATCACATTATGGAAAATAATGAGCTTCTAACTCATCTAGACCCCGTCTTCAATGAAACATGCTACAAATTCAAGGTGCTTATTGGAGTGAGTCTACAATTTTTTGATGACAAAGGTAAATATTTTAGACTGCCTTTTCCCTCAATTTTTTACAGTATTGCTGAACTCTATGCTTGAAATTATTTTAAAATATGAAGAATTTAAACAGATTTTTTCTGTCCATATTGTAGCTCTATTGTGTCATTCTCAGGATGAATCATGGTGACTATATTTAAGGAATTCTTTTCCATCCTAACCAACACTGATCAATCATGTCTGTCCATTCTTGTATTAAGTTTCTCAGTAAATCATGACTTCCCTAACACAAGTCTTGGATATAAACACCATGAAACAAGCAATCATATAATCTATAGTCAGTACTCAAGAGAGAAGGCATTTTAATAAATTTGAGTTAGCTGAATTAGGTTGCCTTGCCCCCAGATCTTCTCTTGTGTGTAATAATCTTACCAAAACAAGATGTTACCATTTTGTAATATTCATGAGATTTTACTGAGTAAAACAATCCAATGCTCCAACCCCACAAAGGGGATTGGCATTAGGATTTGTTCTCTGAATCAATGAAAAATATCCTTGTTCCTCAGACAGAAAACTAGTACCTTCCTTAAAGAGAACACACATGGGAGGTAGAGCACCACCTGAGAGGAATTACCATGTTCAACAAAAACTATGAACCCAGGGATTTTTAAATACAACAATTAATGTCTTTTTGAAGATATATCATAAGGTCATTTCTGTCTTGAAATGGTTTACAATATAATAGGGACTTTTTTCTCCCTATAATGAGATAATAGTGTCTTGAGAACATACAAAACTACAGTTCAGACTTCTGTATAAATCTATTTTCTTTCTACTGTTTGGTTTGTATATCAGCCTCAATGATCTGTAGGTCTCTATGTAAGAAAATAAAAGAAGTCATTACATCCACATGGTTTATTTCTCTGTATTGGACATTTCACTGAACTTCTGAAAGGGAACGCAATTCTGTGTAAAAATAAACACAGATGTTTTAGGGAGTCATTCAATGCTTCTTGAAATAATATATAAAATAGAATAGATAAAAAATGCTCTTTCTGTAGTTTCTGTACATGGACCCTTCATTATGAGTCATTTTCTGTTATGAAGCATGCTTCAGTATGGGCAGTTTAGCAATTCCTCAAAAGCCCAGCCAGAGTCTTCATCAGCCTCCAACTTCTTCCTTCTGGCTTCTTTCGTGAAAGACTCTTCACTTGGCTGCAAGAACTAAGATAATAAGAATCTGTTGATCGTGACATGAAACATGGTCATGGTTCTGGTCACAAAACAAGGATGCAGGAAGTAAGTAACTTGAATGTTAACATTAGGTGGCATTACTCAAGATTATTAATATGGTAGACTGCAATATAGGAGATTGGGTTCACCTCCTAGGTAGGAAAAGCAACTTGAGATACATAGTCAAGAAGCAGGGGAGGACAATCAATGGCTAGAAAAATATTAAGAAGAGGCTTCAAGAATAGAGGGAAATCTAAACTGACTTAGTGATTTGTAGCATGAATCATAAAAGTTCTTATTAATAAAATCAAACCTGAGCCAGGTTTTGGAGTGAACTGGAAGATCAGAGAACCAGAACAAGCCACAGCTACCTTACCTCGCTGGATCCTCAGCTGGTCTTGTTTCCTCAGACTGGAGGCCTCTGAGTCCTCATCTAGAATGGGTCTCAGCTGAACTGCTGCTAGAACTCTGAAAGCTTAACCAGCCAAATGCTTCTAGTTTCTGGTCCTCACGCCTTATATACCTTTCTGCTTTCTACCATCACTCCCTGGAATTAAAGGCTCACTTTCTGGGATTAAAGGAGTGAGTCACATGCTTGGCTGTATCCTTGAACAGATGGATTTCTGCCTCTGGAATGCTAGGATTAAAGGCATGCACTACCACTGCCTATCCTAAGTATCTAGTGGCTTTTCTGTTCTCTGACCCTAGATAAGTTTATTAGGGTACACGATATTTTGGGGAAGACAATACCACCACAGTGATTCTTTCTTTAAACAGGACATGTGGTCAGAAGAGAGGGGTGGAATAATACTTGCTTGAGGAGTGTTCAGGAAGGGAACCCAGAGAAACCTAACATAACTCAAAGAGCTAATCTTTGACAATTTAAGTGATGGATAGACCTGTTAGTGTATAATTTTGTTGGAAAAAGTTACCACAGGACACAGTTTTGGAAGACTGTCCTACACTGTTCTTGGGGTTAAAGTGTGTTTATCTCACTGTAGAAATTGCTCTGCATTTACCCTACTTGCTAGCCACTGGACAGACTTGAAGTTATCCTTTGTTCAGACTTTTGGGAGTATGTAGAGAGAAAAAAAGGATGGATTTAACTCTTCTTTTGTTCCACATGAATTTATTTCATTAACAATTTTTTTTGTATTATCATTTAAGCAAGCTACTTAAATATGGGTCTTCAGCTCCTCTCTGATGTAATAAAGGAGCTTATCAGGATGATTCCTGTGCCCTTCACCACACACACACACACACACACACACACACACACACACACACACACACTCATTCACATACAAGCACCACATGTATCTCTGGTTTCAGGGGATCTGACACTGACACTCTCTTCTGGCCTCCTAGGATAGCAGACATACATAGAAACAGTCATATGCATAAAATAGTAATATTAAACAAATAAAATACCTATCAGATTATATGTATTCCTTCATATGCTGTCAGTGTTTCACTAAGAGCAGATTGAAAGAGCAGTTTCACTGCCCTGGGCTAGGGAGAGGGGACAAGCTTTTAGGCAAAAGAGAAAGGCAGGGTTGAAGCTTAGCACCTCTCTCTCTCTCTCTCTCTCTCTCTCTCTCTCTCTCTATATATATATATATATATATATATATATATATATATATATGTATATATATAATATTTTTTTCTGTGGTAGAGGAGAGAAACTTTTTTTTCTAGAAAAAACTGAGTGCTACAAATAATTAAATAATTTGTTTTAGCATAAAAAACTGGCTCAAGCCAGATCCCATCGAAACAGGGAACATGGAATAATCAACTTCTCAGTGAGAAAATATCTATGCTGTGGTTCTGCTCTCCACTGGTATTATTCAGCAGGATCTAAAGGTTATTCAAATGCAATGTTCTATGTAAATACAGGATGAGGATGCAGTTAACCAAGATTAAATGTAGTGAGCAAACTTATTGAAAGGTAGCAAGTACTGCGTAAATTTCTCCTTAGAAGCCTAGTATTCTCTTCTCTCAACTTACAAAACCAACATTTCACACCTATAAGTGAAATTCTTACTTCCACTTTTTTAAAAGTGGAATACAAATTAGAAGAATAATTCACGTATTTCCCTAACGCTTGTGTTGAGACAAAGCAGTACATAAACATGGATGCATTTAACTCATAAGAAATACTTCATAAGCAGAGACTGGAGTTCATACTTTAACCTGTCTTGTAAAAAACGATTGCAATTTGATTTCTATTTTACAACAAACTCCCGATTCTAGTTGGAAACTATCCACAAAATCATGGCACTATTCCTTCAATGACATTCCCAGCACCTGGAGAGTGTCACAGCTGGGTCCAGGACAGAAGCTTCCAGATTCCAGGAGCAAAGTTTTGTTGTTGTTGTTGTTTTAATTCATCACAAACCAAACAGGATTTCTGCAAGCAAATTTAGAAGGCCTAACACAACATTGACTCACTTGTGGAATCAGTGAACACATGTCCCATGGAATTTGTTATCTCCGATTGTGTTCCTGTTATGGGATTTGTTGTCCTGTTTTCCCATTCTGGACTTGATTTGCAATTCTGGGCCATAGCAACAAGCTGCCCCAGAGGACTGAGCAATGGTCAGTGAATTTAATGTCTCACATTGTGATCTGTGAGCTAAATTGTTACAGCTCCACCTAGTGGACAATTTGCATCCAGGGGGACAGCAAAAAAGAAATCGGCTCCAGGGAGGATGGGCCTGCAGATTCCGAGGCAGGGTACTTCACTGTGAGGCAAAAGCTGTAAAAAGTTGTACTGACAACTGGCTACAAACTAAAGATGGTTATAGAGAAATCAAAGTATAATTATTAGATGGAGGGAAAAAGCCATCAGCTTTCTCATTACTTCAAGGACCTCTAGAGATTTTTATAGCTTTCTGGAGGATGCTGTTAGATATGGAGAGAGTCAAGTCAGAGGATGAAATTAATATAATTCACAAGTGTAAACATTTTTGGGGGGAATTTTCTAAAATCGTGCACACAGCCAGATGTACTCAACATTCTGTGGCTGCTTCCTTCCACAAGATATTTGAGGCACATTCTGAATGACTAGCTTCATTCTACAGTTACTTTGTAATCATACCTAAGGCTCTGTCCTCAATACTTCATAGGATCCCTTGTTCGTTTACATTCACTTTCTGTCTTTTGCTGTCTTTCTAAAAGCTGTGACCAGAAGCCAAAGGATTGAATTAATATTATATGGTTCTTTGAAAGCAGAAGCAGCAGTGCAGTAGAAATGAGATCTCCAGACCACACAAACTACATGTCTGTACATGTGGATGGGATAGCAAAAAAAAAAGTCTGTCTAGATCATTGTCAACTTAATCCCGCCCCCTTCTTTCCTCTCCTTCTTTCTTTACCTTTCAGTTTGCTATTACAGAGGAGAAAAGTGGCTTCTCCTGCACAAATTCCTCCTTATACAGACCTCCCTGAGACATACTGCTCCTAAGTACAGCTCTTTCCTGAGAACTAACAGAACGGCTGCAGATTTTCTCTTATTCAAATCAAGTATTTTTTTTTCCATTTTGTCAACATCTATATAGGGTATGCAGAGAGTTTTTGCATCAATAGCAACTTTGAGAACGCCCTTGATATTAACAGCTTCCATATTTGAGACACGGCTGCCTTTGAAGGAAGTGCCTAATGCTCTAAAGCTGAGTTAGCATAAACATTGTGTGGTCCCAGGTAAATGACACCTGGAATGCAGCGTACATTTAATAAACACTTCCTGAATTGAATTGGAAAGGCAATTTGTGGGGTAATCGACAGCATTTGCATGGTTTCTCAGATAGATGTTTGAGTGAATTAGGTGAGAACCCAGGAAAACCATGTCCTAAGAGCTCCATGCTAAAGACTTCAGAGTCTGTGATTAGAAGCTGAGGTCAAGCCCTGTGTGAGCCTTACTTGCTGTGTGAACATAAGTAAGTGACCTCCTTCCATAATTCCATTTCCTTCCTGTAAATCAGAAAACAAAAGAACAACACATATTTTTCTGATGATAATAATAAGAGAATATGAGAAGTCTTTTGTACAACATTAGGTTCAGTATAATAAACACTTGATAAATCCCAGCATGTGTGGGTACCATATTGAAGGGCTGATTTATTTATTTTTTTGATCAAGAGAGACTTCTATCAAAGGTATCACTTAAAAAGGATAGGAAAATAATGAGAACAGAGATAGTAGACCAAGGATTACAATTACCCAACTAATTATAAAGTCCTCTGAAGAACTTCTTTTCAAAGCAAATGTATCCATGTAAACTAAGTTTGAGACAAGTGCTTTGGCAAAGACCAGCAAGATGTTGCCTTAGAGAATAAAAGAAGCAACTTGTAGACAGCCTGTATGGTGCCATCAGTAGCCTTATTAAGGGAAAGGTAAAGTACAGAACAAATTTGTCAAACACAGAGAAGCTAAGTGACCTATCAACAGTTCTTATTGCACACAAATACATATGCAATGAGCTTTTGACTAAAAAATAGGATAGTGATGATGAATCCAAAACAAGCCGAAGCAAGTGGGTTTTACAAGGATATCTCCCAGGTTCCAAGTTTTAAAACCAGAAGCATTATTCTGATGAGTAAAGACCAAAGCATATTTAGTGAAACAGAAGAATATGTTGCTTATAAAAACATGCTGTTAAAGTGAATTTTAATGCAAATTATTTGTGATGTGGGAGTGGATTAGGTTTTGGTATTTTGGACCAATTATTATAGGCAATAAAGGGAAAAAAATAAGTCTGGTAGGCAGAACAATCATTTTCCAAAAGATGCCTACCTCCTAATATTCAAGACCAGTGGACATATTACTACATGATTGCTGATGAAGGTAAGTCTGCTAGCTAAGGAGATAAGGTAAAAATTGCATTATGTCAGGTTACCTAGTGGGTCCTGTGTGATCACTGGGGAGAAAAGAGACCATGGGAGTTAGGGAGAGAAGAAAAGTTAGTGTTAAAATAATTTGAGAAGTTAGCATCTGAGGGAATTGAGGAAGTGGGAGAGCAATGAGCAAGGGAATGTAGGCAACTTTTAGAAACGCAAAAAGGGAAGAAGAGAATTTATCCTCAAGCTTCCCTGGTGTGGGATGGTCTGTATGTCAAATCTGTTGCTCTGATTGGTCAATAAATAAAACACTGATTGGCCAGTGGCCAGGCAGGAAGAAGTATAGGCGGGACAAGGAGGAGAAGAATTCTGGCAAGTGGAAGGCTGAGTCAGAGAAACTGCCAGCTGCCACCATGACAAGCCGCATGTGAACATGCCGGTAAGCCACAAGCCATGTGGCAAGGTATAGATTTATGGAAATGGATTAATTTAAGCTATAAGAACAGTTAGCAAGAAGCCTGCCATGGCCATACAGTTTGTAAAGCAATATAAGTCTCTGTGTTTACTTGGTTGGGGTGAGCGGCTGTGGGACTGGCAGGTGACAGAGATTTGTCCTAACTGTGGGCAAGGCAGAAAAACCTAGCTACACTTCCCCACAGGAATATATCCCTGGCACTACCTTGATTATAGGTCAGAAGTATCTGCCTCAGAATTGTAACCTAAAGACTGCAAATGGAGACACATTCTCCTGGGGATATTGCAGGTTCAGGTCTAGATGACTGTAATAAAGGGAGATGTCACAATAAAAGTCATGCATTTTTTAAAAATTTCCCTTTCTATATAAATTATGTTTATACTTAGTTCTAGTAAATTAAATGAGCAATACTATTACATCTTAAAATATCAATGTGTAACTAGTAAAAACCCATGAACTGTGGACTGGTGGCTCTGGAGCCCCCATAGGACTGGACTAGGCCCTCTGGACATGGAAGACGGTTGTTTGGCTCGAACTGTTTGGGGGGCACCCAGGCAGGGGGATCGGCATCTGTCCCTGGTGCATGGGCATGCTTCTGGGAATCTGGTGCCTGTGGTGTGACACCTTGCACAGCCTTGGTGCAGTGGGAAGGGGCTTGAACCTGCCTAGGCTCAGTGAGCTGGGCTCTCCTGACTCCCCTTGAGAAACCTCAATTTGGGGAATGTGGGGATGAAGGGTGGCTTGGAAAAGAGGGTTGGGAATGGGAGGAGGGAGGAAGAGGGTCTGTGGATAGCATGAGGAATAGAAAATTTCTTAATAAAATAAAAAATTCAATGTGTATGCCTTAGTTAAAATACTGCTAGAACTGCTTACAGTCATGTAGATACTTTGAAAATTGGTGTTAACAGACCAACTCAACACAGGTTTATAATTAACATCCAATTTCTAAAGGAAAATATAACATATGCACTAAAATGAAGCATGTCTATAAATTGGTATTGTTTAAAGAAAGCAAATTTGTCATTTAAACTACAGCAGCAATAAAAGTTACTGTGGCCAGCTTGACTCCTTGCAGGTGAATAACTTTAGAAAGCCTATAGTTTGGGCAAAAGAAGTAGATGACATTTAAAAATAAAGAAGATAGAATCAGAGCAGAGTTGGTCCACTTTGCTTGGATAGGGTATGTCTAGCTAGCAGCATCATTAGTAGTCATCAGGGATAGGTGGTCCAGGGGATCAAACTCTCCAATGTTCTGTTTAGAGTGCTTCTTGAGTTAAAATATTGATTGGGGCTGATAATTTTGGCAGAGGGCAAGCAAGAAAATAGGGTTTATGGTAAGAAAAGACGGGAATGTTCATTCATAGTATTAGGTAGAAGATAGGAATGAGCAGTGGTCCCGGGAGAAGAGACTGCTTCCAGACAGCTGGAGTACTGTTTCCTGTTAGCATGACTTGCCAATCTCTTATAAAACCATGGCCTCAGTCTTCAATATAAAACATTAATTTAAAAAAACAAATAACTAACATCTTTAAGGACATAGAGACATGAAAACCATCATGCGGCTATGAACATTCTGAATAGAAGTTAGGGGTGAGATAACTAAAAAAAATCCTATGTCCATATCTTGGTAGCTTTACCTCCTGAGTCAGAATGCCCCTCTGTGCATACAGGTTCTTGAGGCTGCAGGTTGATTCATTACACACACACACACATACACACACACACACACACACACACACACACACACACACACACACACACCAATTTACCTGGTCATTTTCCCACACAAGTATACTAATGAAGGTCTACATCCTTAAACCACCTGGGTTTTGGCTGAGCATCACTCTTATGTCATTTACACTGTGTTCTGGGACTTCTTTGCAGAGTTTTTTGTTTGTTTGTTTGTTTGTTTTAATGGTTCATGGGAAGATATACCCTAAATGGAAAACTGGTTCTAGTATGATGTGGGAGGGTAAACCCAGTGACCTTACCTATGAACAGTCTACCAACCTCATAACTACTCATTAAAAAGTTCCATACAATTCACAGCAAAGTCTGGGAAGATGACTGAGTTGGTACAATGGCTACTATGCAAAGCACAGGGACTTGAATTTGGATTTGCACTTAAAGAGCTAAGTATGGTGGTGTGTGCCTGTAATCTAGCAATAGAAGGACAGAAGCAAGAAGATTCCTGAGGCTTCCTGGCCATCTAGTCTTGCAGAATCAGTGACCTCCAGATTCATGTAGAGATACTGTCCAAAATATAGTATGGGGAACTATAGTGAAAGAAACACAGCACTGACCTCTTGCCTAAATTTGCAACTCCTCTCCACATGTGTGCACTTCTGAATACATGTACATGCGCATGTGCATGCGCGCACACACACACACACACACACACACACACACACACACTTAAAAAAATTATATCACAGAAATTATTGGGCTGCTATGCCCCTTATCCATTGACTTGGGTACTTCTTTATAATTTCTCTTTGGAGAACTTGCATTATTTTCCTGAATAAACTTCTACTGGAACCATATATCTTTTGAATGAATGCTTTCATTCAAGAAAACCAGAACTGAGATAGCCCTGCAGCAGCTGCAGCAGAAGAATGATGTAATAATGAAATTTGTTCATGAAATGTATCAGGATATAAATGTGACATAGATAGGGGCTGCAGATATGACTCGGTGGTTAAGAACACAAGTTGCTCATGCAGAAGCCCTGGTTTGGCCTCCCAGCACTCATCTTTTGGCCAAAAACCACCTGTAGCTTCCATTCCAGTGGATGTGACATCCTCTTCTGGCCTCCAAATACATGTAGATACACATGCAGGCAAAAACCCACATACATAAAAATTAGTTTTAACAAAATATATTTTTTAATGTCATAAAATCAGAGAGGTAAATAGAGCAAAATTTGCATAATAGGATCAAATAACAGATTTCTGTTCCTACAGAGGAAGATGTTTCACCTACATGTTTAGATACTTTAAAGAAAAAAATAAGGACTTTCTTTTGGGGTAGGCTCTAGTGAGGGAAATAAACCAGCACAGTAGGGTCAAGTGAAACACAGCTTCTCTGAGATAAAGTCTTCTGGCTTGCATACTAGCTTCAATACTTCCCACCTCCGTGAAGGCTGAAGATGCACCTCAGTGGGCAGAGTGCTTGCTTAGCACGTACAAAACCTGAGAACTGGTCCCTGGTACCACATAACCTAAGTGTGGGGGTACCTGCCTCTAATAATAGAACTCTAGTAAGAGGCTGGAGGATCAAAAGTTCAAAGTCATCCTTAGCTGCATAATGAGTTAGAGGGCAGTTTGAGCTATATGAGACCCTGTCTCACAAGCAACACACTAAAACCAAATGAACAACAACAACAACAAAGTCTCAGTGATCTATCTTCTCGAAGCATAGACAGATTATTCCGTTACATGAAAATAGCAAGATGATCCAGCTCTCTCACCTAGTTATTGTGAACATCATACCAGGTCACAAAGAGCTTGGTGTGTGACATATAATAAGCTGTTATTTATATTATGTCTAATGAACAAACAATCATAAATACACAAAGGCAAAAATTCATTTCTAAAAGTTCAATTCTATTGATATTTATTAAGCTTTAATCTCAATGACTGTCAAATTTTGTGTGTCTTATATATACTGTGGAACTTATTAAAACAGTCTTGATCTTTATTCTTAGATTAGATGCAAATAAGTATTTTTATTCCTAGTAAATGTTTAATTGATGCTACTGTTACAGGAACTGCACCTTAAAAAAACATGGCGCCAGGCCGTGGTGGCACACGCCTTTAATCCCAGGAGGCAGAGGCAGGCAGATCTCTGCAAGTTCAAGGCCAGCCTGGGCTACAGAGTGAGTTCCAGGAAGGCGCAAAGCTACACTGAGGAACCCTGTCTTGAAAAACCAAAAAAACAAACCATGTTTAACCTCATGACACTAGGTTCTTTTTTTTTTTTTTTTTTTTTTTTTAACGGATCACCTTATATTGTTTTCTCAAACACCCACTTTTAGGTAGATCTTTTTGCAGATACCACAGTGGACAACCATAGGATAACCACAATCAGAGATGGACATGAATCTATGTCAATGAATTCAGAGAATGTGATTTGCACCAAGAACATACACTTTAATAAAAGCATGATCCCTGGACTTTGACTGTCACTGCTCAGTGTCAAGGAGGCAATCACGCAGATACTAGATTCCAAATGGTGAATCTACCACAGGAAGAAATGTTATCAGCCTAGGTTTTTGAGAAGAGGCCTTCAAATCACTCAAAAAATAGTTAATAAAAAAATCTATGCGTCTGCTGAGGAGAAAGCTTTTTTGTTCTTCTTGAGTAAGTTATCCTCTTACAATGAATACTTGGTCCAAGTTAGTATCTCTCTAAGTGGACGTTCATCGGCTTGTCATTACTACACTACCCATCGGTCAGGATTTAAATTTTCTCCAACTACTACACACAAAGGAAGTGTTGGTACTATACCCCTTCTACCCTTGCTCAGGGCTTCCTATCTAACAGACCACACTCAGGTTTATTTAGATATGTGCCAGCTTTACATTTAGTTTTGTCTACTAACATACTTCTTTTTTTTTTAACTCTTTCCTTGGTAGTCCAGTCTTCATAGTGGAGAATGCAATACTATGTGGAAAGAAGACACATACACGGCATTGTCTTAAAAGATGTTGACAAAGTATGGTGATTTTTTATTTGTACTGAAATGTGATTTTATTTGTATGTTAATAAATAAAATTGCATGGGGTTCAGAGCTAATAGCAAGCCATAGCCAAAGTCGGGCAATGGTGGCACACACCTTTAATCCAGATCACATGACAGACAGATCTCTGTGTGTTCAAGGATACAGCCAGCATGGAGACACATGCCTTTAATCTCAATACCAACCATAGAAGACCTGGAGGTCTGTATAGACAGGCAGTGACAAGGAGGTCATGTGGTTGGGTTTACAACCAATAAGAAGGCAGAACAGAAAGTCAATAAAAAGACAGACAAACAGGAAGTAGGTCTCTTGCTGAGGGGAAGGACAGCAGTGGCAGGAAGGGTAGGAAGGCGGTTTTAAGTCTCAGCTCTCAGCTACTGCTCTGACCTCTTGGGCTTTTAACTCTGCATTTGGCTTTGTGTTTCTTATTTAATAAGACTGTTCATCTACAACAAAGTAATTGTCTTAATGCAAATCGGTGACACAAATTCTCACAGAATCCTAGGGTTAGTCAGTACCATTTCCAAACACCATAAGCTGTCTTGCTCAGACAGTGGAGGTTGGGTTACTCATAGATAAGGAGTCCCAAATTAGGGTGTCAACCTTGTTCTAGTAAGAAATGTTTTCTGGGTTGCACACTAACTTGTAATTTCATATGAGGGATGGGGGAAATCTTAGGGAGTTAGGGGACATGGGAAAGAGTGTCTGGGATGGACACAAAAACAGAGATAAAGACAGAGATAGGTGACAGGTGGGTGGGTAGATATGTAGTAGATAGAAAGGTAGGTAGATTGATTGATACATTGATGATAGGTAGATAGATGATAGATAGTTAAATTGTAGCAGATATATGATAGATATAGATAGATGATAGATAGATAGATAGATAGATAGATAGATGATAGATAGATAGATAGATAGATAGATAGATAGATAGATAGATGATAATTAACTCTGTTATGTCTTATTATAAAAACACCAATTTATTTGAAGGTCCACTTGCTTGCAACTACTTAGCACAATGTCACCACCAAATAACATTACACTTAAAATAAAGACTGGATTGTGACCTGAGAGAATCACAGTTAAAATTGGAACAAGCTTTACTCCATTATTATCAACATGAAGATTTTCTAATCTCAAACATTAAATGCTTCCTGAAAGTTGGCAGATGTTCCTTACATCTTAGTTAAGACACAAACACATGAAATATATGGATGAATGGAAAAAATACATAAGGTGAATGAATTTATTACAATGCTCACTTAGATATTTATAAAAGGAGCATTTGATGTTTAGGGGACAGGGTAACTTTCATGAAAGAAGCCTCAGCTAGAATCAGTATTTCTTTGAAGCCAATACTCAGTTTACAGTAAATAGGCACACACACACACACACACACACACACACACACACACACACACACACTTCTATGTCCTTTAATTCCCATACTATACAGTAGTCTAAAGAAAGCTAAAAGTTCTAGTTTGAAATGCTAACAATTTTTAGAGAAATTTATTTCTTCCAGTTCACTGTGTTCCTATTCAAACTGTTCTGGAAATGAAAACAAACAACTTTAAAGTTATTTCCTAAAGAAGATTCTCTCTGAGCAGCTCTGTGAAGGTGCAGAGTCAAGACCAATCCAAATCTCTTTGTGTAGTATGTTTCTTTCTGTGTATGGCATGGTTTCACTTCCTCTGTTCCTTAATGCCAGGTCTCCTTTCTACTCTAGATTGTAATTGGCTTGAGGGCAGAGGCTATACTTTCCCTTTGTAGAGTAGAAGTAATCTCAAAGAGCCTGAAGTATTGTGAGCACTCAATAGAATTTTGTTGATGACTGTGATGTTTCTGAAAATGGCTAAGAATAAAAGCAGATAGCTGTGGGCTGCTAGGGCCCTCACTTGCTTATACTCAAGTACCTTTCTCTCCTCCCATAAACAATAACACATCTAGGCAGCATCTATGCAGGAAAGTGAGGCAGAAGAGCAATTCATTTCTCCAATGCCCTGATGTGACTCTCTCAATGCCTTAGGAATCTGTGTGAGGATTTGTTTTAAACATACAAGCTGTGCAGTGTCTCAGCTCCATAAGCACAAAACCTGATCCCACTCCCTCCTCCTCAATCCACATATTCTTAATGCTTAAACTGTGCCCTTGAGACTTTTCTGTTAGTTAAGAGATGTACAACATAGGGGCAAAAATCAATCTTAATTAAGGCGAACTTTGGAATTATGATCGAAGGAAGGTACATTAGCCAGTGCTTCCACACCCCATACACTGTTGTTATTGATGTTTGGACAGATGGGGAAAGTGAAACAGGAGTCAATATTTCGATCCCCTGTGTTCTCTAAGGATCTGAATTTTCAACACCTCCATAATGAGTGCTGGTGGTGTTTAATAAATACACAGCCACCCCTTGGAGTAGCTGTGTGTGGAAGACACCAATGAAGTCACTAGACCTTCTTAGTAGTGAGAGAAAGTAGCCTAGACTTAGTGGGACTGCGATCTAAGTTGTGTGTTTGCCGAGGATTTTAACATCCAGAGTTTCTTTTAGCCAGGGTGAAAAGTGTTGACCACTGATTGTTTCACCAAAGAATATAACGTGGTAAACATCCCCACGTTGAGATATTTAAAATGCAGAGAGTGCCCCTACTGAAATAGAGTAGACAATGTTTGGATCATGTGACACTCTCTCCTCCCCTTATCTAAGACTATTTCTGTCCCATCATCTCATTTAAGTAATAATTCTAGCATAAAACATTGGTAATTGAGTTATAATAATCAGTTGACCTAAGACAGCCAATCAAATTCTCTCTCTGGAGACAATGACTTGTTAATAGGGTACAAGAAGCCTATTAGTTCTTTGAAACAGTACTGCACATACCAAACAATTTAATTATGTGAATGCCTGTTCACTCTTCATTTTTACAACACACAGTCTGAAAAGAGAAGAATATATGTATCTAAGACAAGATAAGGCATTCCAGTGTTAAACAAATGAGAAAACTAAACAACACTACTGCAACCAAAGAGCTAGTCCAACTCTCCTATTTGTGACTATCCTTTTGCAAAATATCCTTTTCAAAATCATTTATTTTTGTATAAGCTAGGATGAGTGAGGGAATATTGGTACTCACATATTTTTGAGTCAACTCTTCTCCTTCATCAAAAATCGACCAATCTTTCAGCAATGTTCCAGGCACTCTTGAACATGGAAACAAGAAACACATTTTCAGTTTTATGTAGATCATTGCATAGTTGGTCAAATAGGAAGTGAAAATTAAAAACTCTATAATACAATGTTACTAATAATATGAAATGATGAAACACAAGCTTGGAAAATTGATAGATCAACAGTTTGCAGAGGAGATTTGGAGAAAGAGCTTAGAAATGTGACAGAATGTATCTAGTTAACATATTTTCCAGGTGGACAAGGAGGTCGATAGCATTCTTCCTGAAAGTAACAAGATGTAAAAACAAAGAAGTCTAGGATGGCATTAAGTATTGACAGTAAAAATAACTGTAATACTTAATGACTTAGACACATAATATTTTAGTCGATGGAAAAGGAAGAAGAATCTTTTATTATCCTACTGTAACAGAGACCTTGGATTAAGCTTCATTGAAAATTTATGAACTTGTGGCCAGAGTTATAATCACCATGAATGATGTGCACTCAATGGGAATATTTCAAGAAACTTCAGGTCAGAAAAGGATGCTAAGAAAAAGGATGGACTCAGAAGTCTCCAAATATCCAGAGGAATCTTAGGACCTTCAGCAGATTGTTCTGACTTCTATGGCTTGCACAATTGGCTGAGATTTTAGTACAGGTGGGTTTGGCAAGGATATTCCCTCCACTCTTGGCTTATGGTCAGCCTAAGAATGCCTATTTATCTTTGCTTTTCACTAAATCTCGATGGGTCTCTGGACAAGATAAGAATCTTGCATGTAGGGAGTAATCTTGTTTAGAGATTGAATCCATCAGTCCATGACACTTTCCCAGGTTTCTCATAGAAAACTGATAATTCCAAGAGTCATCAATCTTCCAAGAGGAAGTCTGTGGAGAAAAAGTTCCAGATCACAGAGATGATTGACTTTTAAAAAATTTATTATAAACTCTAAGAATGACTAATTTGCTGTTGAGCCTTTCCTAGGTATCAGCAATTATTATAAGTAAATTATATACATTTCGTAACTTTATATTTTAGGAATCTTCTAAAGTAGTATTATTAAATATATTTTGTGGGTGAGAGATACAAAGATCAAATATCCTAAATAATTATACTAAATTTATGTTCTCAGTAAGTGTTAAGAACTATGCATAAGCTATAATTTTTATAATTTAAGGTATTAATTTTCTTTTCTTTATTTCTTCCTGAGGATGACCTTGAACTCTTGATCTTCATACCTTTCTCTTCCAGGTGCTAGGATTATATGAGTTCATCATTATTATAAGCTCAATTTAAAATCTATAAATTCATTATTTTTTATTTCCTTGAGTGAAAACCTATTCTCCAGGCTCTATTTAATGAGTCCCATTTATAAGAGCTATTTCAGCTGTTTTATTTCTACTAGCTTATGTAATTATGACAAGTATATAGTGATGCTAAGACTATCACTATCCCCACAGATGGTTACAAAAACAAACCTAAAGAATATCAGTAATAATAACCAGCAATTATAGGCTAATAACGTCTTGTGCCTGGCAATAGCGGCGCATTCCTTAAATCCCAGCACTCAGGAGGCAGAGGCAGGCGGATCTCTGTGAGTTTGAGGCCAGCCTGGTCTACAAAGTTCCAGGAAAGGCACAAAGCTACATAGAGAAACCCTATCTCAAAAAACCAACCAAACAAAACAACAACAACAACAACAACAAAAAAAAAAAACAGTCTGGCCAACAAAATTGTCCTTTTCCTCATCCACAATGCATATGCACATGCTAGGTCGTATAGCAAAGAGAAATTAAGAGGACCAATAGAATCAGTCATTAGTCAGATGAAAATAAAATGACTAGATCATTCTGATTTATCCAGGGAGGGCCAATGTAATCACAGGATTCCTTACAAAGGGGACAAGAGATTCCAAGAGAAGAATGGGCAAGACATGGGTACAAATAAAGACTTAGTCTTAGATTGCTAGATATAACTCAATAAACAAGAAGCAATGAATAAAAACAGGAAAGGAAGTCTCTATAACTTGAAAAAGGGGAGAAATAAATTCTTTCTAGAACTCCAGAAAATAAAGCACCCTTCTCAAACCTTGATCTTATTGGAAAAGATCTAGAATAGACTCAGAATTGCAAGACAATAAACATGCATTATGTTAAATGACAAATTTGTTGTCATATTTTAGAGTTGGAATAAAACATTAATGCAGCACTTTCCAGCCATTTTCCCATTTATTTCTCAAACCAGCTGCATAGAATTTGTGCTGTTGTTTTTATTTTAGATATAGGGAAATGAAGAATTAGATTGTGTGTATATGTGTGTGTTGTCCTGTGTGTCAGGCAAGCACTCTGTCATGACACTGTACCCTAGCCCATATGCATATATATATATATAATTATATACATCATTATATAATATGTAATAATATATTATTAGTATTATTAGCAATAGTATTATTAGTATTACTGTTTGTATTATTGGTAAGAGTCTCACTGAATAATTTTCAAACCAGGTACAAGTCATTTTATTTTAAGATCAAGTGTGCATGGAAACCCATTGGGTTATGTAAACTAACAATTCTAACAATGCCTTAAATGATAAATAGTAAGTCTGTGCTTAAATACAGGGGTTATTATACACAGAAAAGAGAAAGGGATATGCCAATCACTTAGAATTAGAGAAACAATGTCTTTTATGTTGATGAATGACAACAATGTATATCAGATCACAATGAAAATGAATCCTTTCAGGAGAAAAATGCTGCCTTTCTATCCAGAATGGGAATAGGTTTTGGAGTCAAATTCTGTTTCTCTGTCAGACAAATTGATAATGCTCTGTTCTGTTCCTCCCTCTGACCACTCTGGCCTAAAATCTCAAAAGAAAACAACTGCAGAAGGATTCCGACAATAAGAACAGAATTCAAAATATCATTGAACAGTCATAGGCATTAGACCCCTTCCCCACAGTACTCTCTAAGTCCAGTTCACCAGGATCTGGTGTTAGTAGACAGATAGAAGAAACTCCAAGGAAAGACCTATTGGTCTAGATCTGGGAAAGAGAGAACATCTAGTAAATACAGGAAGTGTGAAATTCCCTCCCCCTTTCTGTTCTCTTGAGTTTCCTCTTCCTTTTCTCCCCTGGCCTAGGACACAAGCAAATTTCCCCCTATCATTAATAGAGTCCTACAGGGCTCAGATTTGTCCAGCTGATAAAGAATGTCCCTGAGAGTGTGGGCCCAATTGCTACTACATGACTTCTCTCTCTTTTGCTTCCCATTGGTTCGGCTATGGATATGAGATCAATCATAGAAGATTATGGCGAAGTGCCATAGATGTCCTCACATATCTGCCAAAGCACAGAAAAGAGGACACTCAGGGAACTAGAAAGTGAGGGAGACAATGCAGAGTTAGTAAGCATTGGCAGGATACCCAATAGCGTGTCATGAAATTCTTACCCCCAAGCAGCATATGCTGGGATTTGTACTCCTCAGCAGAGGACAGGCTTTGAGAAACATTAACAAATAGACCAACTCCTATGCTCACCACTCACCAGAAGACAGTAGAATGCAACTAAAAATACTTTGAGAAATGAACTGATATTATAGTCAGTCTTCGGAAAGAGACTAGAACTTGGGTTCCAGTCCTAGCTAGAATAACTCCATTATATAAGAAAAATATAAGCATCATCTAGGAGATTTAAGCATGACCTACATTTTTATGGTATAATATTTACAATGGCCAAACTTAGGTTAAGCATTATCTAAACGAAAAGAACAATGTAATTTCTCTTGGAGAAAGTCAACAGGCATCAGTGGTGACACGGTACTAGTGTTCTAAGAATAACATCTGTCATCAACAAGTGCTTAGCAGGAAATCGGAGACCAGCTGTCTCTGTGGTTTTCCCCATCCTGATCTGGACCCCCCTTGTTCATAATATCCCTCTTCTCTTTCTTCAACTGAACTCCAGGATCTCAGCCCAGTGCTTGGCTGTGGATCTCTGCATCTGCTTTCATCAGTTGCTGGATGTAGGTTGTGTAATGACAGTTAGGGTAGACACTAATCTGATTACAGAGGAAAGCTAGTTCAGACACCCTCTCCATTATTGTTAGGAGTCTTGCTCATGGAATTTGGACTGACAGCTGGGAACCTGCATGGGACAGAACTAGGCCCTTTGAATGTGGGTGACAGCTGTGTGGCTTAATCTGTTTGTGGGGCACCTGACAGTGGGATACACTGCTCAGCCTTGATTGTAGGGAGGAGGGGCTTAGTCCTGCCTCAACTTGGCACTTCAGACTCTTGACTCAGCAAGGGAGGCGTTACTCCTTCTGAGGAATTGATGGGGGGGCACAGTGGGGAGGAGGTGGGACGGGAGTAGAAAAAGGGGAGGGAGGAGGAACTGGGGTTGGTATAGAAAATTAAATAAATAAATAAGTAAGTAAGTAAGTAAATAAAAAAATTAGAGAACATTGTTGATTAAGATAGGAATGAAAAACTAAACAAATAACTTAGAACCGTCCATTGCAAGCAAGAGCCAAATGGACTTAACAGTAAATCAGATGCAAAAGAATGAACTTGCAGATTAGTTGATAAGAATAATGAGTCTGAACAACAACAAAAACCAATACTATTAGAACTGAAGCTGATGTCAGTGGTATGCAAAACAGTAATAAAATTCTCTAATATTTCCATGACTGAGTCCAGAAGGAAGTGATGGGAAACCAGAACCATATTAATAATAACCCTACAGAGTTTTGAGGATTAGCAAATACAAAGTAGAATAAAGCAAAATAAATGAACTGAAGATAAAGGAAAGAAATCAAAGAACGAAAGACAGGCAGACAATGCAGAGATGGAGGAAAGAAGAATTTTAAAAATAGTATATATTCATTATCCAAAGTGATGTTTCATAATGAATGACATTTTAATTAGGCATTTTAGGTCCATTACTGTGTTCACCCAACTCATTACCCTATCTTTCTCCCTCCTCTCCTGCTAGTCTTTTTTGGCTTCCAAAATAATAGCCCCTTTCTACTTTCATGTAATCTATATCCTTACATATATAGATAATATGTTATACACATAATATTGTGTATGTGTATCATATATAATATTTTTTAATGATACGTATTTATGTGTGGGCATGTACACATTAAGTGCAGAAGCCTTCAGAGGCCAGAAGATGGTCTCCTATAACCTCAAACTGGTATTATATGCAGCTATTAACTGCCCAATATGAGTGGTAGGAGCTGAACTTAGGTCCTCAGGAAAGACAGCAAGTACTCATAACCACCAAGCCAACTCTTCATTTCCTGAAATACAATCTCATAGAGATACAGGAGGGAATATCTCTCAAAGCTAACAACTATTCCAATATCTCTATGAAATGAAGGTAAATTAAAGGTATTCTAAGGTGAAAGGTAAACTTAGAAAAAGCATTGGGGGGATATTTTCAAACTGAATGGAAATAACATCGAACTTTGAATAATACTAACAATAGAACATCAAAAAGTGATAAATCTGAAACAAATTAATGGACTATGCATTTCCTTTTGATTGTGTATGGTAATGCTTGACGGGTAAAATTTGACATTGTTCAGTGTGATTGCCAGTGTATGCATATGTAACATATAATGCAGTGATAATATAACCAAGGGAGGTTGAAGGGCTGCATCTCTTTGTAAGATTTTTGCAATCCATTTAAATGGTGATTCTAAGATACAGGAAAACAAGATGTTTACATCATAATTTCAAGAGCAGCAATCCCAGCAATAACGTTATTCCAATCACACAATGATAAAACACACCAGATAAACTCAAAGAGATGTGGGTGGGAAGATATGGCTCTGTGGTGGCGTGCTTAAGTAGCAAGTTAAGGGCCCTGGGTTTAGTCACCAGGACTTTGCAAACAAAATGAAATGATGCAATTCTGAAATAATCCAAGATAAGGCAAGAAAGAGATATTAGAATAGGTCAAATGATGTGGTGACACCCCTAAATCTAAACTAAATAGCAGCTTCATTGATTGGCCTCAAACAGTAAGATGGACAACGTTACCAAGGGATGAAAAGAGTTCTTTAAACTACAGGCACAATACAAGAAAAACAGCATCCATAAATTTTTCCAGATAGGAAAAAGTGAAATAACGGAAGATAATACACTGTACACTAAATTTTAAAAAGTAGGGGCGGAGTTGGCATGGTAATTCACCAGGCAAAGTCACTTGTTACCATGTCTGATAACCTGCATTTTATATCAGGACCCATATGGATGGGGAGTATTGATGGCCTCCAGACGACCAGTAACATCCATGGGCATACCATAGTGCATGCAAACAAATAAATGCATAAATAGAAAATGAGTAAGTACATAAATAAAATATGGAACTGGGAATCACCTTAATATTGGCCCATAGGGCCAGATACAATAAATTACATAATAAAAACAGGACTAAACCACCAAATGCCTTAAGGTCTTCCATATGTATGTATCTAACAAGAACATATAAAATACAAAAAGAAAAAATAGAAAGAATAAATACCCATGAAAATAAACTCTCAAGTACAGTTGGAGACCACGACTCCTCTGTTCACTAACTATATCATACTTAGGTAGAAAATCAGCAGTGTATATAGAACTGATCAAAACTACCAACTGGTAAATTGTAAGTAACATCTGTAGCCTACTTTAAAATAAAGAGAGAGGGAAAAAACACACATTGTTTTCAAGTATTCATGGAACACATCAAGAAAGAACATATTCTGAACATAAACAATAAAAAATGACATTTAAGAAAGTAAACTTACTTGAATTATACTCTTTGACATTTATGAAATTAAGCCTGGAAAATCAATAACAAAAATGATCACCTCAAAAAATCAGAACATTGGAAAAATCAGACCCTCTAAATTAGTCATGGGTCAGAAAGGAAGATGTCAGGAAATTTACAAATGACTTAGAGCTAAGTGAAAATAAAAACTCCAACAAATTAAAATTATTGAGATAAAATAAAAGCAGTGCTGTGGAGAAATATATGACATGAAACATTTATATAAAAAGGACAAAAGATCTTATGCCCATCATCTACTTTGCTTTATTAAGAACTGAAAACAAATAAAAGATAAAAAACATAAAGATTAAAATAAAGGTATTAAAGATTATAAAACAAAATCTCATCCTATGAAAACCTTAATAGACATGACAAACTTCAGACTAACTTACAACAAAACATAATGAGAGTGGACTGAAATTGTTTGTACCCTGAAGGAAGGGGGCATGCTGCTAAAGGTGTGAGCAATGCAAAGGACAGTGACATTACATCAATTAGTTCCTCCCAGCTCAGAGCTACCAACACACTTTCAAGATAAAACAGAAACAGGAATAGTCCAGTGTCTGCTAGAACATTGAAATTATGGTTGCAAACTATCTATCTGAGGGATTTACAAACCTCCATGGTGTTACTAGGAAGTTCTACTAAGTCAGTGATTGCCAACGTTCTTAATGCTGTGACACTTTAATGCAATTCCTCATGTTGTGGTGCTCCCCCAACACCCCATTCCACCCTGTAACCATAAAATGATTTTCATTGCTCCTTTATAATTGTAATTTTGCCACTGCTATAAATAATAATGTAAATATCTGTATTTTCTAGTGATCTTACTTAACCTCTGAGAAAAAGTCCTTTAACCCTTAAATGGGGCATGACCCCCAGGATGAGAACCAGTGTACTAAGCCTTTAAAGAATAAAGAGCAACAATTTTGTACAAACCTTTTCATGTAACAGAGAAGGTGGAATGAGCACAAGTTGAAATAAAAGGCCCAAGTGCAAAAATATATTCACAATAGTAAAATAAAATGTTTACAAATCAGTGATGTATTTTAGTTATTGTTCAAGTTGATTTGATCACACTGCTGTCAAGTTAGCGAATGAAAACAGCAATAGAGATAATAATTAAATAAATAAATAAATGGAAAAAATAGGGAAAATCACAAAGTTTGCTATCCATACATGTCCCGAAACTGCAATAGTCAAGGTAGTACTTTCTAAAATGATATTGTTGGTTACAGTTCTAGGGTGAATTTCACATCCTTATTTGCATTTGTTTTGCTAAAGGCTCACAGTTTGCATGGGCATCAGACTCATATGTCTTTTGTGTAGAGGCAGCACCTCCTTTTTGAATGATTGACATTTGTCATGGATGTGAGAGGGAATTTGCCACTGAGATATACTAAGGGGTCGACTGCAAAACTTAGTGTTTTGTTCCTCCACTTATAAAGGGAATGGAAGACAGGAATAGCCACCTCTTATTTCATGACCATATTGATACCCACATGAGATACCTTGAAGTTGTCAAGCACCTTTGGATTATGCAAGTGACACTCTAAAAGCATATGTCTACAGATTGAAGATGGCAGATCATCAATGTTGAAGGAAAGTTGATGAAATTATTGAGGTATATGACTAACAAGCCCTAGAAACTGGGACTGGATGTTTTAATACTTGAAATGTGAATGCTCCACCACGTAGTACCATATTGTTGGATTTTTCTCTAATTATTTGGAGAATTATTTGTCCCAAGTATCATGATAACACATCTCTGTAATAATTTATCATGTTCTGACCTCTTAATATTTTTCTTGGGTTAAAATTTATGTGAATCCTTGGGGCTAAAGGAATGACTCAGCAGTTAAAAGTACTTATTCTTGCAGAGGACTCAGAATTTTATTCTTAGTATCCATAAAGTGGCTCACAACCATCTGCAACTCCAGGATCAGAGAATATGACACTCTTTTCTGACTGTTGGCAGTATTGTATATACAGACATACATGCAAACAAAAATCCATATAGAGAAATAAATAAATCTTTTAAAAAAACAAAAAGCTATATGAATCAATTATATTTCTTGACTTCATACATAAAAGCTAATAGAAAAAAATTAAAAAAATAGCTTATTGCTGTATCCCATAAAATATTGGTGATATTTAAAATTATACATTATCAGGTCTTATGAATTCTTGTCCTCATTAAAACACTAGTAGTGAACACTGGTAAATGATACAATTGTTTTCCTGTCTCATTCATCATTTCAGTCAATTGAAGATTGCAAGCTGTACATTCTAAGTCTTTTCTGTTAATTCTGGTTTTCTTTTAATTAAGAAGACCAAATGATGGCAGAAATATGTTAACATTATCATTCTATGCTATCTTTAATGCATTTAAGGAATAGAAAGAAATAGGGATAACAATAATGTGGTAATGAGAATATTCTAAGCATAAATTGGAGGAATGTGAATACTCATATTTAGTTTCAATTTAAGGTTATTTCAGATTTCATATTGGTTTCAAATAATGGCAGATGTTCAGGGCATATATTGAGATGGGGACTTTGCAAATTGCAACTTCCACAAACTTGGCAGGCAAAATTTGACATTTGATATGATATTAGTGTTTTTTTAAGTTGGAATATATTCTCAAGTGATCAAGATTGTAAGTGCCTTTAATAGTCTACACTTTTCAGTTATGAAGTCAGTTTATGAAAAATGAAGTTTTGAGAAGAAATTATTAGAAACCATGGCTTCTTAATCTGACATATGACTGTAGGCATTTGTTCTTAATTGACAGTGAAATGAGATGTAGATGAGGCATCTATCTAAATATCAAGAACTGGAATAGAGCAGGACCTATTCAGTCCACATTTAAAAATCATAGACTTTCTGAGCACCTACTATGTGTCATATGCTTCTCAAAGATATTGAAATTCATTAGCAACAAATTGTTCAAGTTCTGTGAAACTAAAGGTTTTTGTTGGTTGAAAAAGAAAAAAGCAAAGAAGAAAGAAAGAAGTCTACAAACATATTTAAAGCAATATGAGTGGGATTACATTGTCAAAGTTGGGTAAGGGAAATATACTAATAAGTTGTTCATAATATGCTTGGTTGATAATATATTTTTTGAGGATTCACATTAATGAAGTAAAATTACCTAAACAGATAGCTACATGAAAATGCTTCAAGCAGGAAGAACTGCTGGCACAAAACTCTCATGCAGGAAAATATATAACTTAGTTGTTGACTTGCAAGGGTATTGGCTCAACAAATATAAACTAATTAAATAGTAGGCCTGTAGAAGATGATAGCCTAGAGGTGATGAATGGTAGACTATGTAAGCATTTGGGGGTTCTTGTATAACTACTACAGCATTTCCTCTGAGAGAAACCAAGAACCTTTAGAAGAATGATAATACACCCTATGAACTTGAAGAGAAGAACTCCATCCTCTTTAGTACTGAAGAAGGAGGGAGGTAGTGTGGCCATAAACTCTGCAATGGAATGATAACAGCAGTCACTGACATGGCACAGCCGAAGGAAACCAGGGAAGCACACAAATCAGAAATGGTTTTGATTTGAACCACCAGGACACCTGATGAATTAGCCATGGGAAATAAGGCAATACAAAACCCAAGAATGATGACATAGTTTTTTGGGCATCAGTAACAAAGATAATGTATTTGCCATCTATTGTGGCAAGAGGCAGATTTAGGGGCAGATGAGGTGCTCAGTTTTAAATACATGAATTTTGAAGTTTGGTTTAGAAATATAGACTCAGATGTTGAGTGAAAACCCTATAAAGTATGCAAAGTAAGGGTATATACAATAGAGTACTTTAAAGCAGTGAAACTGAAAAATCAAGAACTGTGATATGGGATGATTTCCATAAGAGAATTTATGTGGGGATGGAGGTGAAGAATTTATATTGTGTGCCTTCTACATTTCATGTAGGAAGTAAACATAGATATGCTTATCATTATAAGACAATGCAGGAGAATGAATGAAGCAGCAAATTACTTCAGAAAACTAAAACCAAACACAACCCAATGAGATCAGTTAAATACATGGGTTTGGGGATATGGAGGAAAGGATAAGACAGGAAAATGTATTGAAGCCTAAATTTTTGTGTCGATTTTTCCTCCTGGAAACAATGTTGGTATTCTGTATCCTAAAAAAAAAATGTTTCTGAAGTTCACTGCTTAGGTGCAGGCCACACCAACTAAAGAAAAAGTGAATGATCTGCCTGCCAGGTGAACTGCCCCACTCCTCAGATTCTGTTCCCAAAGACCCATCCCACCACCTGCCCCTCTCATCTCATTGCCAGTCCTGAGGCCAGGCCCTGGCCCCAACTCCAGTCGACTTTCACTGGTGCAGGCCACACCAGTCAGAAAAACCCTGGTGCACAAAAAGCCAAGCTAACCACCAGAAGGCCAGCTCCCAACTTGGACAGAGACTTCCTACTTGATCAAGGGCCATGCCAGCCACAAAGACTAGAAGACCAAAGAGGAAACAGAAACCAAGGATAAAAAGCATCTATCCAACAAAAACAAACTCAGAAATCAGAAACTAGACCTATAATTATCGAAAACTGAGATGCCTAAACATCAGTGAAAGAATACAATCAAAAACAGCCAGGGAAGTATAGCACCAGAAAAACCTGGCTATCCTATGACAGCAACACCTGAATATTCCAACATAGTTGAAACACAAGAAAAGGACCCTGAAAACAATTTTTTTAATTTTATAATTTGATTTAATTTTATATATCATATATCCAGCAAAACTTTCAATCGTCATAGAAGGAGTGATCAAGACATTTCAAGACAAAGCCAGATTTAAACAATACTTATCCACAAACCCATCCCTACAGAAAGCACTGGAAGGAAAATTCCAACCTAAGGAAGTCAGATACACCCTCGAAAACACAGGCAACAGATAACACCACAGCAGTAAACCCCAAACAAGAGAAGCACATATACACTACCACCAAAAAATAACAGGAATGAACAATCACTGGTCATTAATATCCCTTAATATCAATGGACTTAATTTATCTATAAAAAGACACAGGCTAACAGAATGGACATGAAACCAGGACCCATCTTGAAAACAATTTTATGCAGATGATAGAGGTCCTTAAAGAGGAAATGAAAAACTCTCTTAAAGAAATTGAGGAAAAGACAAACAAAAAAAATTGGAGGAAATCAAGAAATCCCTTAAAGAAAGTCAAGAAAGCCAAGAAGAAACAAACAAGAGAGAGTCTCAGGTGATGGAGCTATGATAAAAGAAATAGATTCATTGGTCAAAGAAAATGTTAAATCTAAAAATCTAAATGTTAAGTCTAAAAACACAAAATATCCAGGAAATCTGGGACACTATACAAAGATGAAACCTAAGAATAAGAGGAATACAAGAGGGAGAAGAATCCCAGCTCAAAAATCTGGAATTATATTTAAGAAAATCATAAAAAAAATTTCCTAACCTAAAGAAGGAAATGCCTATAGAGGTACAAAAAACTTACAGAACACCAATAGATTGGATCAGAAAAGCAAGTCCCTGAGTCCCATGATAACCAAATCACTAAACATACATACCAAAGAAAGAATATTAAAAACTGTGAAGGAAAGGAGCTAAGTAATATATAAATGCAGACCTATTCTAATTACACCTGACTTCTCAATGGAGATTCTAACACTTAGAAGAGCCTGTGCAGATGTCTAGGAGACTCTAAGAGACCACAGATGCCAGCCCAGACTACTATAATCAGCAAAATTTTTAATCTCTATAGATGGAGAAAAAAAGATATTTCATGATAAAGTCAAATTTGAAAATAACTATGCATAAATCCAGCCATATGGAAGGTACTAGAAAGAAATCTCCAACTAAGGAAATTAATTACACCTAGGAAAACACAGGCTATAGGTAATCTCACATCAGCAAGACCCAAAGAAGGGAAACACACACACACACACACACACACACACACACACACACACACACACACAATCACCATCACCATCACCATCACCACCAACAGCAAAATAATAAGAATTGACAATCAAATCATTGGTCATTAATATCTCTTAATATCAACGTACTCAATTTCCCAATGGAAAGACTCAGCCTAAGAGAATGGACATGAAAACAGGATCCATCCTTCTGCCGCATACAGGAAATAGATCTCAACATCAAAGATAGATTTACCTCAGAGTAAAGGGTTGGAAAAAGATTTTCCAAGCAAAGTGTCCTAAGAAGCAAGCTGGTATAGTTATTCTAATATCTAACAAAATAGACTTCCAACCTAATTTAATCAAAAGAGATGGAGAACATTTCATATTCACCACAGGAAAAATCCACCTAGATGGCATTTCAATTTTTTTTTTTTCATTTTTAAGATTTATTTATTAAATTTAATTTTACATATCAGCCACAGATTCCCTTGTTCTCCCCCCTCCCGCCTTCCCCCCAGCTCACCCCCAATCCCATCTCCTCCTCCAGGGTAAAGACTCCTCCCCGAGGATTGAGTTGAACCTGGTAGATTCAGTTCAGGCAAGTCCAGTCCCCTCCTTCCAGGCTGAGGCAAGTGTCCCTGTATAAGCCCCAGGTTCCAAACTGCCAGTTCATCCACTGAGGACAGGACCCGGTCCCACTGTCTGGATGCCTCCCAAGCAGATCAAGCAAATAAATTGTCTTATTTATCCAGAGGGCCTGATCCAGTTGGGGGCTCCTCAGCTATTGGTTTATAGTTCATGTATTTCCTTTTGTTTGGATATTTGTCCCTCTGCTTTTTCCAACCGTGGTCTCAACAATTCTCGCTCATACAAACCCTCCTCTTTCTCACCAATTGGACTCCTGGAGCTCCACCTGGGGCCTGACCGTGGATCTCTGCATCCGGTTCCCTCAGTCATTGGATGGGGTTTCTCTGGTCCAGAAGGGAAGTCCGAGGCAGGATGGGAGCTGGGGGGCCAGTCTCCAAGTCTCAGGAAGTGGCTGGGGTCTGGGGCAGATGGGTGTGGGGGCAGGGCATGGAGATTGCAGGGTCTGCCGGGGGTCTTGGAGAAGGGGATCCTTTCCGGTGGTGCTAGAAGGGAATCTGCCCAGTGGCCAGAACCTGGGGCCAAGTTGGTCAGGTCTTCCCCGGAGTGGCTGGTGCCCAGGGATGGGGCCCGGGCTCCATTTTTTTTTATTTAAAAAATTTTTTATTCATTTTACATACCAACCACAGACACCCCTCTCATTCCTCCTCCTACTCCACCTACAACCTTCCCCTCCCAACCCATCCCCCATTCCCTCCTCCAAAAGGGTAAGTCATCCCATGGGGGACAGCAAAGCCTGGTACATTCATTTGAGGAAGGACCAAGCCCCTCCCCACTGCTGTGGGATGTCTTTCTGTATGCTATGAGTATGTGTGACTCCCATTGGATAATAAATAAAGCTGTTTTGGCCTATGGCAAGAAAGCTTAAAGGTAGGCAAGAAATCCAAGCAGAGATATGGAGAGAAAAAAGGCAGAGTCAAGGGATATGCCAGCTGCCACTAAAGGAGCAACAAGATGCCAGCACACTGGTAATGCCACAGCCATGTGGCAACATATAGATTAATAGGAATGGGTTAATTTAAGATGAAAGAGCTAGCTAGCAAGAAGCTGAAGCCATAGGCCATACAGTTTGTAATTAATATAAGCCTCTGAGTGATTATTTTATAAGTGTCTGTGGGACCATGGGGCTGGGTGGGACTGAAGAAACTTCCAGCTACATCCTCTTGCATCCATTTCAATTCTTAACATCTATACCCCAAATGCAAGGGCATTTACAAATTTCACATTTGTCAAAGAAATATTACTAAAGTTTAAATTATATGTCAAACCCCATATATCAAGAGTGGGAGACTTCAACACTCCACTCTCACCTGTGGACAGGCCATATAGACAAAAACTAAAAGAGAAATAATGGAGCTAACAGACATTATGAATCAAATGGACCTATTAGATATCTATGGAACATTTCATCCGAATACAAAATAATATACATTCTTCTCAGAACCTCATGTAGTGTTCTCCAAAATTGACCACATACTTGATCACAAAGCAAGTCTCAATAGATACAGGAAAATTGAAATAACTCTATATCCTATCAGACCACAATGGATTAAAGCTGGTTATCAACAACAAACAGAAACAACAGAATGCCTACAAACTCATGGAAACGGTACACCTCTCTGCTGAACAACTGCTGGGGCATGGTAGAAATAAAGATACAAATTAAAGACTTCCTGTAATTCAACATAAATGAATGCATAATATACCCAAACTTATGGAACAAAACGAAAGCAGTGCTAAGAGGAAAGTTCATAGCACTAAGTGCCTTCAAAAAGAAACTGGAGAGAACTTATACTAGTAATTTAACAGCACACATGAAATCTCTAGAACAAAAAGAAGCAAATACATCCAAGAGTAGAAGGCAGGGATGAAATCAATAAAATAGAAATAAAGAGAATACTATAAAGAATTAATGAATCAAAGAGGTGGTCCTTTGAAAAAAATCAAGGTAGACAAACTCTTATCCAAACTAACTAAAAGACACAGAGAGAATACCAAAATTAACAAAACCAGAAATGAAAAAGGGGCATAACAACAAACAAGAAAAACCAAAGAATCATTAGGACATAGTTCAAAAGCCTGTACTCTACAAAATTTGAAATTCTAAAAGAAATGGACAATTTTCTCAATAGATACCACTTACCAAAGCTAAATCAAGATCAGATAAACAATTTAAATAAACTTATACCCTTAAGAAAATAGAAGCAGTCATTGAAAGTCTCCCACCCCAAAAAAGCCCAGTGCAAAAATGTTTTTGCACAGAATTCTACCACACTTTCAAAGAAAAGCTAATAGCAATACTCTTCAAATCATTCCACAAAATAGAAACAAAAGGAACATTGACAAATTCATTTTATGAGGCACCAGTTACCCTGACACCTAACCCACACAAAGATTCAGCTAAGAAAGAGAATTATAGATCAATTTCCCTCATGAACATTGATCCAAAAATACTCAACAAATACTGGCAAACCAATTCCAAGAACACATCAGAAAGATCATACACCATGATCAAGTAGACTTCATCCTAGAGATGCAGGGATGATTCACCATATGACACTCTGTAATCCACCATACAAGTGAATGGAAAGAAAACAAACAAACAAACACATGACCACCAGGAAAAAAGTCTTGGAGACATCAGGGATATAAGGGACATATCTAAACATTATAAAGTTGATTGATTTACTGTAAGCCAATAGCCAACATCAAATTAAATGAAGAGAAACTCAGAGCAATTCCACTAAAATCAGGGATAAGACAAGTTTGTCCACTCTCTCCATATTCTATTCAATACAATAACCGAAGCTGTAGCTAAAGCAATAACACAACTAAAGGAGATCAAGGGTATACAATTAGAAAGGAAGAAGTCAAAGTATCACTGTTTGCAGATGATAATATATATAAGTGATCCCCAAAATTCTACCAGGGAATTCCTACAGCTGATAAACACCTTCAGTGAGGTGGCTGGATACAAGATTAACTCAAAAACAAAACAAACAAACAAAAAAACCCAACACCTCAGTAGTCCATTTATACACAAATTACAAATGAGCTGAGAAAGAAATCAGGGAAACAACACCCTGATAATAGCCACAAATAATATAAAGTATCTTGGTGTACCTCTAACCAAGCAAGTGATAGACTTGTATGATAAAGACTTTGAGTCTTTGAAAAAGGAATTTGAAGATGACAGAAGATGGCAAGATCTCTGATGCTTATAGGTCGGTAGGATTAACATAGTAAAACTGGCCATCCTGTCAAAGGCAATTGATAGATTCAGTGCAATCCCCATCAAAAGTCCACTACAATTCTTTACAGACCTTGAAATAATAGTACTCAACTTCTAAGGAGAGAAGGTGGGAGGGTAGGTCTGTGGAGAGGGAATGTGAGGAAAGAGATGGGGGAGGAGAGGAAGGAGAGGGAAAAGCGGGAGGGGAAACTGCAGTTAGGATGTAATATAGGAGAGGAAAAAAAGGTTTCATTTCCATAAGAATAGAAGGTGGGAAGTAATCTAAGATTAAAAGAATATTTTTAAAGACATGAAGCGTATTTTATTGGATACGGAAAGTAAGGATGGAAGAAAGGTAAGAAGGAAAGCAGGGAGGGAGAAAAGAAGAATGGATGGGACAGGGCTGTGGCACAAGCAAATTCAAAGCATCTATGGTTGTCTGCACAAGACCTGTGCCAGATGAAGCCAATCAATGCTCCATCCAGAATTGGTAGGGGAAGACTCAGGACGCCCGCACCCCTATATGAGCCTGTCTTCCACCTGAGGAAGTGTTGGCAGATGATAGATGCTGATAGAGGAGATAGTTTTCTTTAGTGTTGTGTCCCATGGTAGGTTGTGGATACTACAGTGGTGTCCTCACACCCATGCACTTGCAGACAGTAGTAATTGGACTCAGTGTTTGTTTGTTTTCAATACAGGATCTTACTATGTAGCCTCTGCTCTGACCTGGAATCTGAAACTCACTATAGACCAGGTTGGAATAGAACTTACAGCTTGCTGTGCCTTTTGATTGCTGGAATTAGAAGTATGTGCTACCCTCCTATGACTGAGTAGGTTTTTAAAAAGAAGTATTAGAGAGAAGATGAGTCAGAGAAGAAGCCTGGATTATGATGCAGGTTAGAGTAGAGAAGATATTGGAAGAGGACAGTGAGGGTTCATATGATCTAAATATATTGCATTTATATGTAAAATCAGCTATAAGTAAATAAGAATATTTGTGCTGTAAAATTAATTCCCAATGCAACAGTCTTACAAACTGTTTTTTTGGGGGGGGCAGATAGGTCATGGAAGTCCCTTCTGGAAGAATGAATTGAGTCATTATGGATAAGTTTGGTTGAAGAGAAGTTGGTCCTTTTTTCTTTCTCCATCAAGGATGTGATGTCAAAGCATTTCTCCCTATTGGAGGACACAACATCAAAGGCAATCTTCATGAAAGAAGAATTGTCACCTGGAGACTATCACTTTGAAGGTACATTGAACTTGGACTCCTCAGTCCCTGAAGAGTAAGAAATAAATGTCTCTTCTTTGTACATTTGTAGATGGAAGTTTTCTTGTGTCCCACAGCTGCTTGGTCCCAAATAAACATTCATAGACTTAATATTAATTAAAAACTGTTTGGTCTATGGCTCAGGCTTATTGCTAGCTAAATTAACCCATTTCTATCCATCTATATACTATATATCATGGCTGTGGCACGACGGGTCTGCTGGTATCTTGCTTCTTGGGCAGTAGAATGGTGTCTGCCCTGACTCCATCCTTCTTCTCCCTGTCTCTTTGCTTAGAATTCCCTCCTGGATTTTATCCCACCTTACTATAGGCCAAAGCAGCTTTATTTATTAACCAATAGGAGCAACATATATTCACAGCATACAGATAGACTGCCCCACAGCACACATCTCTCAGTCATTTTAGTAGCAGCCAAGCTGAAGCACATTATTTAAAAATTAAAATTGACAAGGGGGAAAACTTAAAAGACAAACGTATCTGTCAAGAAATTGAGTTTGGAAATGGAGCCCAGGAAGAAGATTTTAACTGGTAAGCTTAGGTGGCATTAAGGATAAAAATACAGATCAAAAGCAGTGTGTGCGTGTGTGTGTGTGTGTGTGTGTGTGTGTGTGTGTGTGTGTGTGTGTGCTTGTGTGTGTGTTATAGACAGATGAGAATGATTCTTTGGACATGTAAACACACACAATATGTGTAAGTTAGTAGTACAGTGAGTAGATGATCATGATCATTGAGTAGGCATGAAAAGATACCATAGGCTGTGCAAGTTGAAGGTTGGGATTAGTTATAAAAACTTTCATTAATGGTGAAAGAATTTTTGAAGACTTCTAAGTTTGATAGAAGCCAGTTAAAGTCCTACTATGATCAGCCAATTCCCTAGATATCAAAAATGTAAAGATAAAGATAAAATTATCACTTGCCTAAATGGGTGTATAGTATAGGGTAAGTCATCAAAAGATAAGACAATTTTTAAATATATAAAATGCTACATCATGAGGTTGGGAATGCTCCACAAGGAAAGAATCATCCCTACTGAGATTTTGAGACTATGGAGGGTAAGTCAGGTTGGAAAGCATTGGCTCTTGGAGTTGTTGTCAGAGTCTTGAAAAGAAGATAGAGAGGGTATAGTCGAGTACTATACATATTGAATGCGGATCACTGTGGCAGGAACACATAGTCTGTGTAAGTGGTTTGAATATAGCATGAGACAAATCAGCAGAGAAACCAATGTCAGATAATAGATGTGCTTTTCTAACATGCTAGTTTGGTCAACATTTGAAGACAGGAGTTGGACATTTAAAAAAGGAATGAGTATATGATATGATCAGTTTGACTGCCACATAGTCTTGCAGTTTTTTTTCCATGACTTAATGAGAATATGTAAACAGGAAATGATTTTTTGCTGGAGTTTTGACAGCAGAACATTATGCCAGCTCTATGCTACAGAATGCCCATGTTTTTTAAGGATCATAACACAATAATCCTCATATTATGACCAAGGGGCCTTCACAGCCTAATAACCTCTTTAGTTCTCCTATCCACATTGGTACAATCTGAATTTGGGTGTAGAGGGGCTAAGATTAAATATAAATATTGGATATGGAAAGTATGATATTTGGGGATCTCACTTGCTTCAATCATATAAAGTAGAGGTAACACTGAATAGTACATAAGAATGTATATCTTTTTTTTAATTGAGTCATTTCCTAGGTGAGAATTGAGTTGTAGTGTAACTGATTCAAACATTCATTCACTACACATATTTGCTTGCCTACCATGGGCCAGGATTCAAACAGACATCAAACAGACAGCACTGAACAAAGCATGGTGAGTCTGTTCTGATAGAACTGAGGCACCTTTAGAGAACTGAAAACAAATAATAAAGTTAAATGTATCTAAAGGGAAAACTATTTTGATCAGAGAATAAACTAGGGGTAAAGAAAGGTTAATACAAAGCAATGGTAAAGAAAAAATTACAGAATGAAATCTTTTGGGTGTTGATGAGGTTACAGGACAGACTGGAAACAAGCAATGAATGAGGACCCCCCTAAGAAGATATGCAAATGAGAACCTGGTGGGAGAAAGACTATCTGCACAAGATCTCAATGGCACAGCACAGACTATCCAGGGAATAGTTATGCGTGTGAAGTTGAATGCTGTGAACATTAAGAGAGGCAAGCTTGGGAATAAATGAGACATCATGGTGTTTGGCTGCTCCACAGCACAAAGCACAGAAAGGATCTGTCTCAGGTTGGGGACAGGAAGAAAGACCAATTGCAGTAGCCTTCATCTAATGAGGATAAATATCCAGGACATTGCTAAAGAGAGAAAGGATGACAGCAGTAATTCTCAAAGGATCTGAGGACGTTCCAAAAGAGGGGACAATTCAGATTCCAAAAGACAGACAATGCTGTCATGGAAGTCACATTAAAGAACAATGTCCTTAACGACATCAGGTTTATATCAATCATGGGCATGGTGACCACTTCATTTATCATACAATGGTGAATATTTTCTAGAGGGAATGGAGGGATTACTGAGTGTGTGCAGAAACAGCAGGCATAAACTGAACCTATTATGAAATATAGGATGTTTGTTCTCCCAATTACCGGTTAGAGTGAGTATGCATTTAAAATGTTGACATAGAGACTCAATCACTTCTGAACATAGTAAATTAATAAATAGGATATAAGAAAATGTTACTACTCACAGAAAAGCCTATTTTAATATGTATAATCAAAAAATTCTAGTTGGTATTGCAAAGAGATTATAAATATATTACAGAAACTCTAAAACATTCAGACAGACAAAATATAATTTCAATATTTACAAATATTGGTAACTGTCAATATAATGTGACCAAAAAGGATCTTGGAACTTTGGATAAATTCCTGGCTTAGATAAAAACCTAAAACTAAGGACATATAAACATTGGAGATACACAATGTGTCAGTGAAACACAGGACACAGCCGTATGAGTTAGAAATCCATTTATGGTCATTTACTAATGGCAACAGAATACTGGTTCTCATCAAACCACAAGAGCTGACAGAATATGAGTCTTTTTGGTTTAAAAGAATAAATTGCAGACTATTATGGTTTTTATTGTTTTCTTTTTGTCCCATCTTTCAGACAAATAAAAGAATAAATAAAACTTGAGGCTAGGGTGCCTGCCTTCTTGCTACTACTGATACTGTTGCATGGGACAAACCAGGATTAATGAGCAAATGTTTGCAGCCACCTGAACTTACAATCTGCATCGTGATATGTTAAGCTTCACATTCCATTTGGAACCATTTAAATGGTAACAAACTGAAGCTGAGTCAATAGCTACTAAAATTTCTTTATTAACTCTTCATTCTTTAGGAATGACTTCTTTCATTGACTATTTTGGAGCTTATTCCTTCAGCCATTAGATTTTCCATCTCACCACTTAGAACAAGAGTTGATTGGGAAGAAAAGGAAAAAACATAGAAAGAGAGCCCTTCATTGAGAAAGAAGGAGAAAAGGATAGTAATCTATTTTTTTTTCTGTCACAATATCTACAAGAAGGTCAAAATGACTTCATTTTGTAGCTCTATAAACCTACAGCTTCATTCCTCAGATTCACAACCCACCTGAATTTTTTTTAATTTGGGGCTTAATACTCATAGCAAAATGTGAGGATTTATTGTGATTATTGCCTGTTGCCTAGCATGTTTTGTTTTGCACTAGAATTTAAACTTCTTTGTATTAAGGATTGATGCTTTATTATTCTTCAGTGTGTCTAGGAAATGTATTTCCAAAACTTTGGTGTCCAATACAAATATGATTTCTTAAAATTAAATAATTATATACATGGCTCAAGAATGAGAAGATTCATATCTAATATCTACAACAAATTCAAAGCTAAATAAATGCTCAAGAACAGCTCAACTTAAGAAATTATATAACATATTTTCTCTTAAATTATTGTGAAAAAAATACCAGATGTTTCTTGGTATTAGAAAGTTTCCTCGACATGGTTGTGGAGAAGAGGACGACTATGTAATTCCAGTCTGATACATAAGACCATAAAAACAGTGTTTATGAAAAACAAATTTTAAATCCTATAATAACATACTGATGTCAAACATGACTAGAATCAAAATTCTACCACATCAATTATCATGGGTGATGTCTAATAATTCTTTGGCATCACATGCACATTGGTAAACATTTGTTAATAGAAAATCAGAGCACAGCTAATATTTGGCATATCATGTCAAATTATTGGGTGTTGGTGATGTCTAGCCTCAAAAACCTTACATTTTGGTATGAGTGTCATGACTTTAATGAGTGTGGATAATACATAAAAAAGACACAAAGATGACTGAGATTTGAATTAATTGAACAATAAAATGGGCCACCACTATTTAATAATAATAATAATACAGAAGATAGATTAATACTGATGACAGAATAATAATACAGATAAAAAGATGTGATTTAAGGGAAAACAAGATATGATTAGGTTTGGGTAGCATTAATTTAAATATATCCATGGTTAGCAATCATGCAAATGAAAATACGGTTTGAAGGTGACACACATTAAGATAAATGACACTTTATCCCATGACTTTAAATACTATTTCTCTAGTTAAAGGAAAAGCAAAAAGACAGATGAATTGGAAAACATACCCATGAAAGCTGTCTTCATCACTTTTATTTTTCTGTCATATAAAATCCTTGACCTGAGCAGCTTAAGGAAGAAAGGATTGGTTGAGCCCACAGTTCAAGGTATTTTGCATCATGATGGGGAAGTCAAAGGCAGGAACATGACACAACTAATCACATTGCAGTCATTGTCCAGAAGCAGAGGGAGGCAGAAACAAACTGCATGCATGTTGTTACCTTTCCTTTCCCCATGTCTACAGTCCAGTCCTGCTAAGTACCAAATGGTCCTGCCCACATTTAGATGTATGTTTTTGTTTTTGTTTTTTTGGTTTTTTGTTTTTTTTTTTTTCTGTGTAGCTTTGCGCCTTTTCCTGGAACTCACTTGGTTGCCCAGGCTGGCCTTGAACTCACAGAGATCCGCCTGGCTCTGCCTTCCAAGTGCTGGGATTAAAGGCGTGCCCCACCACCACCCAGCTTAGATGTATCTTCTAACATCAGTCAACATAATCAACACAATTCCCCACAGGCAGGTCTCAGGGTAAGTCTAGATTCTGTGAAGGTGACAATTAATGCCATCACAAAAGGACAAAATTAATGGTAGGATTATGTTTGGATTCAAAGAGAGAAGACAAGTGATTTCCAAGGTCAGATTGAGAATAAATTAAATTAAATTAAAAACAGTGCTTGAACACAGTGAGGTGATGCCCCCCTGTAATCTCAGATGCTGTGGTGGCTGACACAGAGAGACTGTGAATTCAAAACCTGTTTGGGGAACGTAAAATAGATCATCTCCCCAAAAGAAATTAAATTAAAATTGCATGTGAACCTTTGTCATTGGTCACTTTCTGATGACTTGTATGGTAGATTGTATATCCACGACCTGTAAAATGATAGTGATAAACCTGAAAGGAAACTTGATATCTAGAATGATCTATCTGATCTTTGCCCTCACTGGTGACATTGAGTATATATGATAGACTTGCTTTCTTTATGAACAAAGGGGTCTTTTGTGTGGGATGGTGTTGCCTTCAATATTGAATGAAATGAATGTCAGAAGAGTTAACATATTTCCCTACACACCTGAATGGTAAACTCACTAGGGAATACATGATGCCATATGTCAATTTGGGAAATTTATAATGCAGGTAATTACTCTCATTACATTGTCACATGTGAGTTATTTCCCAGAAAAACATCCAACATTAGGTCTTTCAAAATATATAAAAAGAATAAAAACAAGTATATATTGGAGTCCAAAGTTAACATAACAGGGGGAGAATGGTTTGTGAGATCAGCCATCAGAGAAACAGTTACATGGAATGAGGCCACATTTTAATAATGATTGAAACCACTAATTTGATTTTAGGAACAAAGGTAAAATTTATAAACGTATTCCTATACCTTTCTTCCTCCCCCTCAATTTCACAGTTTGGGATGTTTTTTAATGTCATGATATTTGAAGTTAATTTAATAAATTTTCATGACACAAATGAAATAAGGCAGATTTTCCTGATAGAGTTTTTTTTCTCTGTCACCTTTTCAAATTTAAGTCCGTGTGTATTAGAGGAAAGCTGTTGTAGACATAGATTGTTAGTGGGGCTCATGGGGCCTTTTCCATGGTTCCGAATCCCTGGCAAACAGATTGCGGCTGCTCTGACAGTAAAATAGCAGATGGGATTAATTAACTGGGTGACAATTCTTCAGACCTACCTAAATTAATATTTTTCTGCAAACAATGTATTCTGATTATAATAAAACTAAATGACATTGATAGAAATAGAAATAGATTCTGGTCCTAGTGATTTTTTAAATGGATTGGTGGGTATTTTCATCCCATTTAAGATCTGGCTTAGCATGGTAGTTGCATGATAATTTTTCTAATCATTTGCTTGAAGGGAACAATCATATGGAAGGAAAATATATGTTGTCTGTGGTATTCGAGTTTGTCCAGAGCTCAGGGTTCCTTTCTCTAAAGGAGTGAAAGTAGGAGATCCACTCACAGAAGTTTTTCCCCAAATCAGTTCCCCAAGGAGTAATCAGTTATATTTTGCATGAAAGCTGTGAAACAACACATCAACCCAACATTTACACTTAGACAAGGACCACTTAATCATTAAAGAATCTTATGTTAAAGGGCCTTTTTCTTAAAAAAGTAAATACAGTATAACATTTTAGTTAATCAGAAGCATTATCAGAAATTTTAATTTAGAACCCTTTCAATCTATTAATGAGAAAAATACACAGAATGATTTTCCTAGCAGGGGCATCTTTCAGAATTATCCAGCATGCTACTAGGGAGATCATCTATAGAAAGTGGCAGGCCATTACATGAGGAATTTGATGAACCCGCTAGTTGATATCATATACATCTCATCAAGGATAATAGTGTCCTGTCCAATGCTCTATTGTAGTGGCATAAGTGTGAAGGAAATACTGCCTTTCAAGCCAACACAAAGGATCGCCCACTCTGAGAAGTGTGATACTTCAGTGGTGTATTACGAATTCTGTTTTGCGTAATGGCCAATCATTATTGCTCGTTTGTGTGTATGTGTGTGTGTGTGTGTGTGTGTGTGTGTGTGTGTGTTTGATTGTCTATTTTCTTTTCTCTTTCTCTTTCTTCTCCCCACCCGCAATGTCACCTTACATAAACCTGGCTGGTCTTGAACTCAAAGAGATCTACCTGCCTCTGCCTCCCAAGTGCTGGAATCAAAGTAACAAGCCACCATAACCAGCTTGTTGCTCATTTTTAAAGTTCAGAAATCATTGGCTGACTTCCTTGCATTCATATTTACTTGGGCTTTTAAATATTATTCTATTTTAGAGTATTATTTGATGGTGTTTCTACCACACTGTGCACACAAATATCCAGTTTTGTTAATTTTAATTTTATGTTTTTTTGTGTGTTTTACTTGTGTGTGTGTGTGTGTGTGTGTGTATGTGTGTTTGGTATGTGTAGGTATTTGTGATGTCTCTTCATGTGTTATATGCACTTGTTAGTTTGCACATGAGTTTATACACATGTGTGTGATGTCTCTTCATGTGTTATACGCACTTTTAGTATGCTATGTGCACGTGTGCATGCAAGTTTATGTGTGTGCACATACAGATTGAGAACAGACATCAATGTCAGATTTTTTTTTTTAATCTCTGTCCACTTTAATTTTGGGGTTAGAGACTTTCACAGAACTTAAAGCTCACCCATTAATTTGATGGCCAGACAATGAGTTATAGATACAAGTTATCTCTGCCTCATGCTGGGATTATAGAAGTACACCATATACCAGGCTTCATACATAGGCTCTGAGAGTCCCGACTCCAGTGTTCACACCTGCATTAGAGCACTTTGCCCGCTGAGCTGTTCCAACAGCCCCTGAGTTATCAACCCTTAATGTACAAGAAATGTGGAATGGAAAAAAATGCTGGTAATAACAAACAGAGAACAGAGAAAATTCTTAACCATTTCAAGTTGCAAGTTAAATGTACGTTTCTATTTTTTTCACTTCCCTTCCAAACATCTGTCTCCTTTCCCTTCTCTTTCTTCCACCTTCCTCTTTGTATGCTCATAGACCACAATGGTTTTCTTCTTTTCTCATGTCTTCTACCTCTCCTCAAACATAAGTGAAAAGGATAATTTTAACTACAGCTAGTTTGGTTATTAAAAAAAATAGATTTACAGGTACATCGATAGCCAGAGAAAGTTGAGAGGAGGGATAAGTAAGCAAGGCTATTTCTTTCTCTTTTAATCTTAACAAAATGCCTAGAAAAATCTTTCCAAATACATTTTATGTGAGAGAAACATCTAAACTTATTAGGGCGTGTTTCAGAAGACACTATTTTACACCATGTTCTTTACTTAGGAAATCACTATTAACTCATTCAAGATCCAGGGGTCCTATTGAGTAAACACTTGCTTTAGTTAGCCACCTGAGTAGTGAAAAGAAACTTCAGATACAACATGGGAAAATTGTTGCAGAAAAATACTTTTTTTTTGTTCAAAACTTCCTCCTTTTTTTTTCATTTCACTTGCTTTAAAGGTATTACTGTTTTTTTCTGTTTCTTTAGGTTTGTAAGCAACCCATTAATAGGCAATAAGAGAGGAAGATAAGAATAAGAATAAATTGTTTTTTTGGGATACGATTTTTATTGGGTCAGGTTTCTTAGGTTCTCTGGTCATCACTTTGTGACTACTTCATGTCTTCCATCCTTCTGTGCTGACATTACATGTGTCTAATCTAAGTTAAAGTAGGTAATGCCTCTTTGAGTCACTGTACTAAAATATAACATTCTGTTGTTTAATAAAAATGTGAACCACTTTAATTCAAAAATTGTGTTACATAGAAATATATTAAAATAATATATAGCTTTTAATGATGAAAATTATCCAGTTGCAAGCCTGGTTGCCCACTCTGATTATCATCCTCATATGCTCCAATTTATCAAATAAAATTTCAGCCAACTTTAAATATTAAAAACCGGAAAAAAACATTAGCACATTATACTTGAACTGACAATATATCCAACATAACGTTTTTTAAAAAATACAACTGTTACTTTTTACATGTTTTGAAAGAAAGTTCATTTTAACATGCAAATTTGTGTGTCCAGTTTTAAAATGACGAACATAAAATAGATATTTTCCTGCACTTCCATCCCCACCATTATAAATTATGTCTTTGCAGCACAACTATATTTCATTAGTGTAGCTCGGGAATAAATACACGAGCCAGTTAGAAAAGTCTGTTTTGCTCTTCAAATTATTATTTGACCAATATTGATATTTTTAGCTCATTGTATTCTTGTTTTTATCTAACACTCTCTATGTGAAAGTGTTCTGTTTATCAATGTGGTCCCTTACATGCTCTTTTTATTCATTTAGCTACAATATATCACATCAACATTTATTTTTACACTCAGAAATGGTGACTAAAATTTTTTTCAAAATGTCTTTTTAAAAACAATCTTTTATCTGCCTGGTCCTTCTTTTCTTGTCAGTTTTTTGGAAGTATTTTCTTCTCCCCTTGACTGTATAACTCAGTCACCTGTGGAACACTCACCTGGAAATTGAATTTTGTTGCATCACAGAAACACACAGACAAACCTGTTCACTGAGATAGACTAACAACAGACCAAGAAACCATTCCACACAAAACCAGGTTGGTGAACAATGAATTCACTGGGTTTAGTAACAGAAGCACAGGCAAGAGGTTACTACTGTGGCTGCATCATCAAAAACCTTCACTCTAATGTGTGTGCTTACTCACAAACCTGCATCCTTGAAATCCAAACAACAGTCAGAATTCTACTCTCCACAACTCTAGTACCTCCTAAGACCACACACATACAGTTAGGTCAGGATTACATGCAGCACGTGAGACAGGAAGGAGTCAATGGCAAGACTCTCAGGTAAAGGACACCTGATAGCCTTCTAGAATTGATTTTAATGAAGCCATCTTTGAGTAATGATACCTGTGCTCATGGAATAAGACAATGACCATGCACTTCCTGAAGGAGAGAGTTCTGCTATGGATTCTGATATATTTGAGATTATTTATGAGTGTGTTCTGAATGGGCATGTGATCTTATCTAATAAAACATCCAAGAGACAATGGGTGTAAATGCATCAAAAGATCCACAGGTGACCTAAGCCAATAAGAATATTAGGTCAGGATTTGCAATGGAAATAAAATGAATTTTGTTTCTACAGGACTGGTCCTTTGAGGAAAACGTTAACTAATTAGTGAACTATGGCTAGCAGCCTTCTTGTAAAAGATTTTCTTTTTTGTTCTTTTGAATTAGGTATATATGTGTTTGTAAGTGGGCGTGAAGGGGTGTGCATGTGAGTACAATGCCTGCAGAGGCCAGAAGAGGGTTAGGATCTGCAGAAGCTGGGGTTAGAGTCAGTTGTCAGTCTCCTGACATAGGTGCTCTGAACAAAGCTCAGATCCCCTGAGGGAGCAGTGCTTATTCTTTGAGATGTCTATGAGTTATCTCTCCAGTATCATGGGTACCAGTCTTGAACACAGCTTACATCTTACTTGCTTTTGTAATATCTTGTCTCATAGTAGACACTCACTAAGTGTTATCATCTTCTTGTAACATTTCTCCTTTTTTCATGCTAGTAGGTAAGACATAGCAAGCAGAAGACTTTCAGTACGGCCCTTGGCCTTTAACCATACAGATTCCCAACACTTTTTACAACAGTTCTTCTCTGATATTTATTCCTATGAATTACAGCCTTTGTCTTCCCACTTCAGTCTGTAGTGCTACTAAAGCAGTTATTGTCCAGAATTGCTCAACATCCAAAAAAATTGTGCATTCTTGTTAGCTTGATTTTAGGCAAGGTCTCCTGATTTTCTGTGCTCTGACAGCAAAAGAGAAGAGCAAACACAAACTTGAAGTCTACTATAGGCTAACAAACTGGGCTGGGAATAAATTCTCAATCTTCACCAGAGAATGTGCAGGGACTTATATAGAAAAACAGTTGGACTTGTTCGCTGTACGTGTTGAGATTTTGCATTATAAGCCATATACGAATATGTGCAATTTATAAAAGCTGTAGATAGACTATTGTGAGTAAAATATTCCACTATATCTCATCAGTGAATTCCTATAAATTTCCATACCATATGTTGTTCAATCAATACTAAATCTTAAGAAATCAGTTTTATTTTTTTCTGGCCCTCCAGACTCATTTTTAAACTGGCTCACACGACAAGTTCCTGCTGAAGCTTATAATCAAAAACAGGTTTTACATACATATATTCCTTTTTATTATTATCTGTAAAGTTATGATGTTATAATAACAGTTCCACCCTACCCAAAATAACATAAAAGTTAGATAAAATTGCATTGCCCAAATATGACAACCCAGGGAAAATAAGCTTCTGAAAAAAATAGTTACTCTTTTGTCCATATTTCTCCTATACTATTCTTTTACAGATATTTTTCTCAAAGTTTACATGACCTAAATAAACAATAAATATCAATAGTTCCATTCAAAAAGTGATATAAATAGGTTTGAAAGTAGATGAAAATGTGCTAATCATGTATTTGGCTTAAAGTAGGTTGTTAATTGTTTTATTTAAGGTACCATGATGGTTATAATCCTAAGTTCTAGTATATTATACTGGCTCAATATGCACATAGGATGCCGCCTCTCCCTCACAACAGTGGATGATTTTCAGTGGTAGCTCTCCTTTAACTGAGGTTTAAGACAAGCTCATTTTCATTTTTTTCTTCCATTTTGGCATCTACTTCTCTCCATATGCTCTATGAAGAACTATCTATGCTTCAAACTTCAGGAGAGGGCATCCTGGGCTTAAAGAAAATGTTCTCAGTCCTCCATGATTGGTGGAGAGTTCTGGAGTTAATGAAGTTGTTGGTCAAATATGGTACAGGAAGACATTTGATCAAAGTTTGTAAGAAAAATTCAGTGGTAGATTTAAAACTATGTATATATAAAATTTGATTAGAACATGACTCTATATACTATCTGTTAACCTAGAAGCAAAGAAAAGAGTGTGTTACCATGTTTAAAGCTTTCACCAGAGAAGTGCATGTGGCTTCAAAACTTTAGTTAATGAAGAAAAGTAATGTAGAAGTCAAGAATATGTGTTCTGGTCCATACAATGATTTGGTAGCCTTTGTTTATAAGCAACAAAACTTTCCCTTAATGATTCTGGAATCTTAATGTGTCAAAGAAGTCTTCAAGGAACTAATTATAAATGAACATGGTTTCCACACTCAAATACTTTTATTTAATTGTTTGGAGGTGGAGCCAAGGTAGCTGCTTTGTAGCCCTATCCCCCCTTCTTCTGCAGCAGGAGTCTCAGGAACCATGCTTTTGTAAACCATCTCTTTGGAGTAATGTAGATGTTAACTTATTTCACTATACCTAAAGGATTCTAGCAGAATCCCTCACCAGATGCCTGCTTGCCTAAGGCTTGGCTGAACTGAAGCATTCCAGGGAGAGTTGAATTAACTTTCCCAGCCTTCCTAAGACACTAGGCAATTAACTGATCAACCGAAAGCCAATGAAGAGAAGAAACAGGGGAATAGTTTCTCTGTCTTCCCTCTCCAATCTTAATCCAGTGATCTTGGCAGAAATGAGTGTCATTGCATCCCAAGATGCTCCATCTTCATCTCTCTGACAAACTGACTTAATTTAAGGGAGAAAGTAGAAATCTAAAAGTCTGCCACTTGATGGAAAAAGGGAACAAAATATATTAGATGATGTGAATGCCAAGTGTAGAGATTACAAGAAACAAATACATTGAGATTTGAAATGGTGACTTAAAGTAAAATATTGAAACTCAGGGGTAAGATGGGCTAAAGGTTTGCAAAACTGAGTGAAAACATGATGACAAATGCTGGTTAGAGGTTTCTATGAAAAAATAAAAATAAAACAATTAGCGGTTAATCTTGAAATACTTCTGTTTGAATCTTTCCAAAGTAACATCTCCTTGTAAAAATAAATGTAGAAAACAAAAAAAGAGAACAGAAGTAAAGAAAGAACAGTTTATAGTCTTCTTATCCATATACACAAGATAATTCCGTGAGCAATTCCTAAGGATTGTTTTGTAACTATTAGCACAAAACATTCTGAGATTAATATGAAAGTTATTTTGTATCTTAGTATGTGAGCAGATTTTTGTATCTCACCTGTATTTTAGCTTATAGCTGAATGAATTTTTGTAGATGTCTTCAATAATAATTGTGTCTATAATCCCCTAATTTTTTTTTTTTTTGTTTCAAACTCCTAGAGTCTGACTCTCATTAGTTTATTTTAGGCATATTTAAGCATAACACAACTTGGTGAAAATTTATTCTAGTGATGATTGGCTCAATACTGTGAATATACAAAAAACTTATAAAAATCTCTTTGAACAACAAATTAAGTTAAATACAGATAGAATGGGACTACATTGAGACTTTTTCTAAAAATCCGTAAATACAGCATTTTCTTTTTCTTTTTTTTTTTTTTAAAGAGAAAAGCCGAGAGGTCAGAGCTCAGAGATAAAATCTTACCTCCTGCAGTGCTCCTAGCTTCCCCGAGAGAGGGAGGTTTTTTTTTATTATATATTATTAATCCATTATGTATAGTAGGGTACTATAGATATTTCAAATTTAAAGTATTGTTATTATTAATAATAAAACAAACCAGATTATTTTTGAAAACTTGATATTTACCAAGCGCTCTTTCTACTGTCCTTGTGTATACAATCTGATATAAAGTAATAGTTTATATGAAATAATATACAAATATTTGATACTAGATATTATTATCAAATAAATTCAAAGAAATCATAAATTTGTAAAGAATATGTCCTATAAAAAGATAAACTGTACTGTGTAAAAGATATCTGTTGTCACCCCCAAATTTTTCTTTAGTATTTAACATTATCATGGGTTTGCAGTAAAAAAAGAAAGGGCCAATATTCAAAAATTTTAGTCTTAAATCTGAAAAAGAAATTTCAATAATCAGACTTTTCAGCAGGTGGAAAGTGTAGCCAGGTTCTGTCTGCCAAATTCTCTACTTCCTAGCTAGATATTATATTTAAGATGAAACAAAAGGTAGAAAAGTATGTTTCATGAGTAACCTCAAAATTAACAGAGACAAAAAAGAAGAAAATATGCAGTTCTCTTGAAACATAATGTTTTCTTCTGACCTTCAAGGAAGACCAGAGAAGAGTCACGGGCCTCGTGCCAAGCAATTCCTGTGTCTAGGCATTTGGGGACTGGCAGTGGGTGATGTGAGGCCACAACAAGTCCTACCTAGGAAGTCTAGGGATCTTTGAAGATGGATTCTGCAGAGATTGACAAAAAACATGCTTTTGATCTTTGAAAACTATGTCTTAGATTTCTCTCAGACCTCTGGTACATGAGGGCATAGTGTAGTCTCGGTAGACTCCTCTATATAGATATGGGGCCATGAATTGATAAATGCATAAGGAACAGGAAGAGGTCCTTCAACAAATTCTGGACATTGAATCTAATCTTGGGGATTAAAAAAAAAAAAAACTCTTCTTAAAACCTAAGGAGAGGTAAGGTTAAATTTAACCAAGAAAATGCTTCAATCTTCTCCCCTTGTCTTTCAAAATCGAATGACCTTTGAATGAAATGATCTTCTTAACCAGAAGAAATTATATTTGGAATGATTTAGTGTTTCATAAATTTCCCCCCTTTCACTCTTTCTATAAAACCATAGATTGTCTTTAGTTGGTGATTTCTACCTGCCCAAATAGTCAGAAAACCATTGCTAAGAAAATGCTTACATATATAAAATTGCTACCTTAGGTTTGATCAATTATAGAAGAAAACCTATCATTCCCCATACTGCTAAAAAGGACATTTTCAACCACTTCACACAGAAAATGCCCCAGGGGGTTCTTGGAGATGCAGAGGTAAAAATTATCCATGTTCATTTTGCAGGGTTGTAGAAGCATAAGACATATACTACTTAACACTCTTCACTATTTTTTTTAAATTCTGTATGACCTTGTAATCATGAAATAATGCTCAGATAATTCCCACCTGGCCAATAGTACATGTATTGATTTTATGTGGGGGTATATTAGGTTCAGACAGACCCCTTGTATGCTTGTCTAGCTTTGGAATCATCATATAGCCTATACTGGTCTTGAATTTCTGATCCTTCTGTCTCTACCTTTCAAGTACTAAGATTACAAGCCAGAGAGAGCTACCATGTCACCAATAGTCCAAACATTTGTGATGTACACATCCCTGAATATTCTTGTCAAAGAGTAAAGGATACAGAAGAAGAAAAACATAAATTACTACAGCAAATGAATTCAAGTTACCTAGTGATAAAAGTGTAGAAAGTAAGTACTGAGACTAAATTGAATAATATCTATTTTATTTATATCAGTTAGTACATCAATAGAGAAATTTATTGAAAGAAAATATTTTTTATGTTATAATTTAATTTAATTTTACATATCAGCCACAGATTCCCCTGCCCTCCCTCCTTCCGCGCCCCGCCGCCCTCTCCCAAACCCACCCCCCCCATTACCATTTCCTCCAGGGCAAGGACTCCCCTGAGGATTCAGCTCAGCCTGGTAGGTTCAGTCCAGGCAGGTCCAGTCCCCTCGTCCCTTCACCCAGGCTGAGCAAGGTGTCCCTGCATAGGCCCCAGCCTCCAAACAGCCAGCTCATGCACTAAGGTCAGGTCCCAGTCCCACTGCCTGGGGGCCTTCCCAAACAGTTCAAGCTAATCAACTGTCTCACTTATCCAGAGGGCCTGATTCAGTTGGGGGCTCCTCAGGTATTGGTTCATAGTTCATGTGTTTCCATTCATTTGGCTATTTGTCCCTGTGCTTTTTCCAATCATGGTCTCAACAACTCTTGCTCATACAATCCCTCCTCTTTCTCACTGATTGGACTCCCATAGCTCCACCGGGGGCATGGCCATGGGTCTCTGCATCTGCTTCCATCAGTCATTGGATGAGAGTTCTACCACGACAGTTAGAGTGTTTGGCCATCCGATCACCAGAGTAGTTCGGTTTGGGCTGTCTCTCAGCCATTGTCAGTAGTCTATTGTGGAGGCATCTTTGTGGATTTCTGGGGACCTCTCTAGTACTTTGCTTCTTCCTATTCTCATGGGGTCTTCATTTATCATGGTCTCTCTTTTCTTGTTCTTCCTTTCTGTTCTTGATTCAGCTGGGATCTCCCGCTTCCCTCGACGTTTGTTCTTCATTACCCCCCATCATGTCCAGTTTGCTCATGTAGATCTCATCCATTTCTCTGTGGTTGCGTGATTCCTATGTCTTTCTTAGGGTTCTCTTTACTAGGTAGTCTCCCTCCTGGAGTTGTGAGTAGTAGTCTAGTCGTTCTTTATTTTACACCTAGTATCCACCTATGAGTGAGTACATACCATGTTTGTCTTTCTGAGTCTGGGTTACCTCACTCAGGATGATTTTTTTTCTAGATCCATCCATTTGCCTGCAAACCTCATGATGTCATTGCTTTTAAAGGGCACATGCTCATCTATGTTTATAGCAGCATTATTTGAAGTAGCCAGAACCTGGAAACAACCTAGGTGCCCTTCAACTGAAGAATGGATAAATAAAATGTGGTACATATACACAATGGAGTACTACTCAGCAGAGAAAGGAAATATTAATGAAATGTATCTTTGGATTTTTTTTCTCTGAATAAATTAATGTATTAACTGGATGATTTATTTTTGTAAAAAAAAAAAAGGTTGAAACTTTTACGGTTAAGCAAAAAGCTTAGATTACATGTATTCTGTTGCTCCAAATCATCTCTGGCACCCTAGTTCCATTACATGGGGTGGCACTGAGAGCCAAAACCAATTCTTGTTACTGCCAAAATGGTTGATCCCGATTAAATTAATTAGAATTATCATTATCATTTGTTAACCTACTAGAAAAACTCCATTCTCTGTCTCTGTCTCTGTCTCTGTCTGTCTGTCTGTCTGTCTGTCTGTCTCTCTCTCTCTCTCTCTCTCTCTCTCTCTCTCTCTCTCTCTCTCTCTCTGTGTGTGTGTGTGTGTGTGTGTGTGTGTGTGTGTGTGCTGCATGCCTGTTTGTGTGGCTGTCTGTGCCTATGTGAGCACCTACAGGGGCAGAGCAGAATGGCAGGCGCCCTTCTCTTACACCCTCTACTTACCTTTTCATCTTGAGAAAGGATCTCTCAGTGAATCAGGAGCTCACCAGTTCAGTTCGGCTGGCTAGCCAGCAACCTTATGAGACCTATTTGTCTCTACCCTGCCCCTCTCAATGCTGAGATGACAGGCATAGGCACCAATGCCAGCATGGTCCTCATGATTTACTGAATCATCTCTCTGCTCTAATAACCCATTCTTGATGTATGGTTAAAAAAAATCTTTAAAGAATGTTACAATGGGTGAAAATTTGCACACAGACCCAGAAAAGACAAATCTGCTTCTACAGAATTTCAAAATGGGAAAATCCTTAGGTTCCTTGGTAATGCGGAACATGTCGATGTTAAACTAAGAAGCAGTGGCTTATATAAGTGGGCAACTTGCTGGTTACTTTAATTTTTAAACAATGCTATGCAATGGGCAGCATGATTATTCTACACATTAGAGAAGAAAACAATAAAGAAAAATTCTTCACAGTTAAGTTATGTAAATTTCAAGCATGAGATGCTCGTTGATCCAGCTTTGGATTCTGAACATCTCTGACATGCACTGGCTTTCAGCTGTTGTGATGAGAAACTTGGTGGTCTATAACAGTAGATAATCTTTCACAGACTGGAGATGGTCCATGCCCAATGGGCTGAATCTAAGTGACAGCAGGACTACACTACCTCTTGAGAGATGAGGTCAAAATGTTTTTGCTTCATCCCATTTCTAATGCCTGTGCTTTCAGCTTTCCCAGCTGCCTATATTATCACATGACCCTCCCATATTCTATTAAACACTCGCTGTCTCTTTTCTCAAATAAACTCTCTGTTTATACCAAAGGCCCCCAAAGATCTGGGGTTAATATCCACAGCCTCATTTCCTGTGGGGAGACAATCACAAGTCACAGTGATTAGAATCTGATTTTCTTGTGGGCACTATTCAGCCCTCACTCCACAGGTTCTCTGTCATATGCCTTATGTCCACATATTTTCAAAAGTTTTATAAGATTTATTTTTATTTTTAAATGTGTGTGTGTGTGTGTGTGTGTGTGTGTGTGTGTGTGTGTGTGTGTTTATATGTGAGTGCAGGTGTCTATGCAGAAGGCCAGACAGTCTTGCAGTTCTCTGAAGATGGAGTTGTGAGTTGTGTTTAGCCAGTTGTGAGTTACCTAACTTTGATAAAGGGAGTCAAACTTTGGTCCTCTACAAAGGTGCAGTGTAGTCTTAACCACTTAGCCACCTCTCTTCCCCACTACTGGATTTTCATGCTGTAAATGACAATCATGTTTTTTCAGTTAGAAAGGATTAATTGTAAATGTGACTGTTCATATTGTTAACCAGGGATTTGTAGAGAGAATAGATTGCATACTATAAAGGTCAAACTTAGGAGTTTTCAAAGATTTTTGCCAGAATAATTTTAAAAATTATGTCTAAGTTTCTACCCTGTCAAGCTAAACCCAGAGTTTTCAACCTAAGTAAGGACACAAAGCACAGGATTAGATAGATTTTTTTAGAACATCAAGCATCATGTTTGAGATCAAAGTTAGAAACTGATACCAGAAAATAAAAAGACGAGAAATGAAATAGAGCTTAAGTTTATAAGGAGGGTGGTTTTAAAAGGCTACATATAGTTTTCATACACTGAACGTCTGTGGTCTTCTTTAGATCAAAGAAGCACTGAAGAACACAAAAACAATGCTGAACATAGATCAGAAGTGAAAACAAATTTTATGGAAACTCAGCCAACAGTTTCTTTGTTGACTCAAAGAACATTTACTCACTTTATTTCAAAACAGAAAACTCGGGAGTCATACTTGCATGCCTGCCTCCCCTCATTCTCCATGTATAATCCATCCCCATGACTGCTGATTGTAGTTCTAACAAAGCTCTCAAACCGATCTTCCAGCTGCACTGCCTTTTCCACGCTGTGAATAGCTCCTGTCAGGGGTGTCTGAGTGTCCTGTTGACAGACATTCAAAAGGAGGCATGGTGTGTTCTGTATTGGTACATTAAAAGCTCAAGATCTACAATAAAGCCTAACAAACTAGAGCAGTCACACGTTAGAGCAGTGTAACTAGAGCTCTCTGGTGATAATGTGGTGAAAGTGAAGAAAAAATCTAAGCCACCTATAAATTACCAACTTCAAATTAAAGCTAAGTAGAACTTAGATGTGCATATCATGAAAAATGATCCCCAAATATGTGAAAACATTTCCATATTAGGCTAATGTTTTCTCTCAGAAAAAAAATTCCATTAAAAACAAGGCTGAGTGAGCCTGTCTCCTTTGTGCAAATTTATTAGATGATTTCCTAAACTGCATTAAGCTCCTGCAAGAATTGACACATATGGGAGGATGACTTTTTATTTGAAAGTTTGTTGCTTATACCAGGGTTCATCAAGCTGTTTCATATTTATTTCTCTGATTAATGATATGTCAAAATTCTAATTCTAGTACCAATTTATGGTGTGTTGGCAACTAGAGAATGAAACAGCAATGTAGACAACAGGCAGAATTGATTTGTATCCATCTCCTTTGAATTCCAGTAAATGATTCCCAAATGTGCTTTTTTTGTTACAAACAAACGGGATATTATGGCCTTATTTTTTTCTCAACAAATAAGTATGTTTCTTTCGAGAACTGAGATTTTCTTAAAGGACAACGGTACAGTGGGTGATATGACTCCTGGTGCCAGCCATCCTGAATTAGTGGTTGCATGGTTGGAAGTGTCTAGGATTAAGTTTCATCATTCATGAAGCCAAATCATATACTTACATGTTTATTTAGTACAAATGGGTTTTGTGGGATTTTTAAAAATAAATATGAATGCCACAAATTGGTAGGAAATGAAATATAACTAGCTGACTATATCAGGCACAAAACTGATCAAAAGGGGAGAAAAAAAGTTAACTAATAAAACATAAAATAACTTGCAAGGGAAAAAAGACAAACAAGGGAAATTAAATAGAAAGCTATGGATGGAAGCTGCTCTGGAATTGGGGGATCAACTGTGCATAGGGAGGTAGGAGGGGTCATGGGAGAGAATTTGGGGATAGACAGATAAAATTCAAGGGTATTTGATGGGTAGTATGGAAGCCTAATACAGTAAAATACTACTAACATATATACATATATGAACACAATCTAAATGAAATCATCAAACAATGGGAAAGACAGAATCCCAATTGGCCATTTCTGGCCACTCAACAAAGCTCCCAGTATTGGAGATTGGGTTGCCTCTAACTGAATTGTTGATTAAAAGGCCACCATGGGAATTCCCAAACAACCCATGCTACCAAGACTATAAGTTGTTCTCCACAATCTGACAGCAAGCCCCCATTACTGAAGACAACACCTACACAACTCACTAAAGATGGAGATGTTCAGCCAGTGCCTCCAAAGAACCTTCACCTCTATGTTCCAGTGTCTTTAGTATAGGAACCTACTGTACATGCTCTCAAAAGGGAAACAAACACCAACAAAGACACAAACCCTTTACCTACAATTGTGCACTGTCTGAAAGACATGCCAAAGCAATCTTGGCATAAAAAGAAAGTGTTAGAGTAGCTAATCAATAATTAATCTGAAACAAGGCACACTCCAGGAGATGTAACCCATACCTGACACTGCTTGAGTGACCAATAGCATGAAACTAGATAGTCCAGGGACTTAGGGTAAAAACAGACATTTCCCGATCTTAAAAAAAAAAATGTAATGATAAAATGAAGTCTAATGATCATAGATCAGCACCTCTTTCAGCTATCACCAGAGAACTTTCTCCTGCAGCAAATGGGAATAAATAGAGAGACCCACAGCTGGATTTTACACAGAAAGTGGAGAACATGGAAAACTCAACCCTCAATGGGGTGTCTTCATCAAATCTCTCCCTTCAGAGCTCAGGGAAACTCACAGAAGAGGAGGCAGAAAGAATGTTACGAGCCATGGCTGGGGAGAGAACATCAAGAAAACAAGACTGAATCAACATAAGCAAAGTTCATATGAACTCACAGAGGCTGAAACAGCATGCACAGGGCCTCTGCATATATAGTATGACTTATAGTTTAGTGTTTTTATGGGATTCCTGAGTGAGTGAATGAGTGGGTCTCTGATTTTTATGTCTTTTCTTTAAGTTATTTTACTTCTGTTAGTTTATGTTGTTCAACCTTTTTATCTTATTGTATTTTATTTGTTATATTTAAAAATAAGTGAATGAAGAAATAAATGAAAACTTAGCCACTAGGGTAAAGATTAACAACCAAACGGACACATCTGCTGGGAGAGGGGGAATCGTTTTTCTCAGTTAGAATGTCACTAGGTATATGAATAATTCCAGGACAGACTTCATGTTTCAGAGTAGTTAACCAACATATAATGGACTCCAGTTTTTTGGTATGTGCTTTTATTTTGGTTACAGGTTGGTGTTTTGCTTTGTTTTTTACTTGGGAACATGGTTTTGTTTTGTTTTCTTGATTTTGAAGAGTATTATTGTATTATTGTGTTTTTGTTTGCTGTTTGAGAAAGAACTTAAAGTTGGGGGTAGGGAGAAGGACTTGGTGGAAAGGAAGAATATGATCAACATATATTTAAATGCAAATAAATAAAATGGAAACAGGACAAACAATAAACAAAACCACACGTGTTAAGCATACAGCTCATAGATTTAAGAAATGGACCACTTATTTTACCTGCCTAACAAGTATGATATCAGGAGAGTTTGAAAGAAATGAGACTTCTTCCAGAGGCAAGAGCAGCACCATAAAAATGGAGATTAGGATACTGAAATTGCATGCACTTGCAGTGTTCTTACAGATTCAAGGCATGGACTGTTGAGTCAGACAAGAAAAATAGCTATTGGCATTTGAGGCAGAGTGCTAACAGAACCAGTTTCTTATTCCTTTGTAAATATCTATCAACTGGTACTAAGAAATAAAGCTAAAACTTGTTTGTAAAGATTAATGAGCATATTCTTTCAGACACAACCATCTTTGCTAAAGTTCAAATAGTGTGTCCATGCTTAAAAACATACTACTCATACCTGTGAATTGTGTCACTTTACAAGTAATGACAAAATTGTTATTTCAACAGTATTTATCAAACAAGACTCCTTGGAGACCTGATGATAATGGGATTTTGAATGCTGAATACAGGGGATGTAGCTCAGTCCATTTTAAATCACTGTTGCAACAAGTTATCTTATTCCATCAGGAGTTTCTTCATAGCATAGTTAATTGGTGACATCGCGGTTCACCTTCTTTCCATTAGTCAAGGAGAAATGAGACTCCTGCATGCACAGTTGGCATATAGCTAGGGATTAAGCAAGGATGAAATGGAATGTGACTCTCATGGAGACTGTTAACTTAAAAGTTTGAGAGATCTCTGATTAGTTTTTAAAATAGTGTTCAGGTGTAAACAGGAAGGGGAAAAATATAAGTGTCCGCTGTGACTCAATAGAACTGTCTATGTCCTGAGCAGGGAGACTTTTTTTTGTTAAGCTGTGAGGATTTCTCTTTGGAAATTACTCAATCTCAGTCTCTTTTATCATCTCTGTTTTATATTTGGGGGGGGATTATCTCTCTATCCCTGTGTGTTGGCTTTATGCAAGGCTTTCTTTCTGCTGGTAGTTTTATAGAAGAGAATATAAATCAGCTCCCTTTATTGAATATCTGGGGTCCCTTTCATACTCTCCTGCTCTTAGGTAATGCATGGAACCTTAGAGTGACTGAAACGTGAATGGATCTCCAAGGCTAAAGATGCAAAGAGAAAGAAATCAGAGCAGAACATGCTTCCTACATGCCATCTAACATCCTGGGCACATTGTTTCCATTATAAGATAGTCTCTATACATCCTCCTTCTTGGATCCTGCTAGTTTCCAGCCTCCTATTGATTGTCTGAGCCTTCTTAATGCTTCCCATAAATTTACTTTTACATAGTTGTAGATATCATCAGCAAATTTATATGGAAATGAACAGAAAGAAGAAAGAATAGAGATGAATTTACTGCTGTGTCAATAATAGGTAATGTTAACATATTGAGTCTTGTTCACTTTTAAAAATGAGCAATTGATTCTTCACTGAGGTAGTTATGGAATTTTCTGAGTAAAAAGTTGTTTAAAATGTTTCGCTTAATTTCTCATGGTTACATTCTTTGCTTCTACATCAAAGTGGCAGCAACGTAGGTATAAGACTAGGAAAACTCTTTGAGGATAAGATTTTCAATATTTTTGTAAAGAAGAATAGAAATCCAATTAAATTTATTTACATGCATTATCAAAGTACAGATACATTAAAAAAAGAATGATTTAAAGGAGAAAACAATATTTCTCTTTCTGTGGTCCAAAAGGTAGGTAATACACGTAATATACCTTTGTAGTACAAGAGACTTTGTAACTTAGGATTCCAAATCTTTAAATCAGGTTGAAATGAGGACCAGGGGGCTTTAGAGATTGCTCAGTGGTTAAGAACTTTGGCTTTTCTTACAAAGTATCTCTGTTCAACACTCACTTGGTATGTCACAAATGCTAATAATTCTAGTTCCAGGGGACTCAATGATGTCTTCTGTACTTTGTGAACACTATACACCCATATCCTTTTTTAAAAAAGTAAACTAAGTTTAAAAAACTCATTAGCACTGAACTTATTGAAATATTCCTATTTAGTGAAACATTCATAAAAAATTACCATGTCACATTAAATGAAACCTATAGAACAAAGACAATACTTGGTTTGTGCATCTGGTTTTTTACTGGAACATTGTGAACTATGATGCATTATTAAATATTCCAGTTTAATATTACAGTACATATTATATATCATTGAGGGCAAAATTATCTGTAGCAATAAACCACACATTTTAATGCCTGTGATAATCCTTCTTTATGATACAGTGGAGATTAAAATAAAATACTATATGTCAAATTCTTGGGGTATAATTTCATATTAAAAAAATATACGGTCAGAAAACAGTCATACCAAGTTAACAAAAAAGACTATATAATTTCTGGTGTGTGTGTGTGTGTGTGTGTGTGTGTGTGTGTGTGTGTGTGTGTGTGTATGTGTAAGTGCTCTTTCCCTTGACTCCCAGCCAGATCACTTCTCCAAATCTACCATCAGCACTATTAATATATACAGATGCTTGGTAAGAGAGTAGCTATTTCAAATTAATATGAGCTGGCCCAAATATTGGGTCTGATCTCATTTAAATTTTGGAAACCACTGGTATTGATGAGGCTGATGTCCATAACTCCAAGACAAGTCCATGAAGGGGGATTATCAGGACCCATAAACCCAAGAGAATTGCAGACATTCTCATAGAAAAGTCTGGGAATTCTTTCAAGGCTGTCTAGCTGAACATCTCCCACTTTTACTTAACTTCCCCTTGCTCTTTCCCTCTGTTGAAAATGCTGTTCTGAATGCCTGCTTCATTTAAACACTAGATGGAAAATACAAATCTATTTTTAAGTGCACAGCAAGTTTCAGGAGTTATTGGAAAAAGAAAAGCTTCCACAGAGTTTAGTGAGTGGATACATCTGTGATTGGAGGACTCAGGCAGATGCATCCATGGTAAAGCTGCTTCTTAGGATCGTGGGAAAATCAACACACTTTCCCTTCTTTTTGGAAACGAATCATGACTATCCCTGCTCATGGAGCTGGAACAATTTTCTATTTTTATTACAAAAAAAAGCATTGTCTGGCAAGAAAAGTGAGATAATCACCATGAATTAAAGAAAAGAACTGAAAGGGGGAAATGCTGATTGACTTTCTTAAGTTCCACTAGATGTCCCTTGTCTTACTGTCATCTCTGTTAAATGAATGATTTCTCCCATTTTTTTTCTGAGTTACTGTTTAATCCTCACATGTAAGCTTTTTGGAAGGACTCTTTCATACTGGCAAAATTGAATGTAAATGTGTGCACACCTCAAAAATATTTTCCTTTATGTTTGGATATTCAGGTTCATTAAACATAATTTAGTAAAGGGGATATAAAATTTATTTTTTCTATAATGATTTGAGATGCATGTAACTATAACAATAATTAATTTTAAAAGAGCAAATGAATATGTGAGGAGATGTAAGAAGTATGGCCGGAGTTGGAGTACAGAGGTGTGGCTAAGATGAAAATACATTGTACTCATACATGAAATTCTCTAAGAAAGCAAGAAAAAATAGAGCATTATTTATTATTTGACACACTTAGGCCAATTAGTGCTACCAAATCAGGTTCGAGTAAGATAGTGTCACTTGGTATATCAACACTCCATGATAGGTCTCATGCCCAAGTGTAGTTGTTCAACACAAAACAAATTCAATATTTTTTGTGTGTAGGTTGTTTGTTTTGTTTTGTTTTGACATTTTTTTAATCTTTCTGGTTTTGCTGCTTGTTTGTTTTGATATTTTTGTTGTTGGTAGTGGTTTTGAGACATATTCTCACTATGTAGTTCTCACCGTCCCTGAACTTACTCTGTAGACTAGGCTGGCCAATAACTCACAGAGATCTGCCTGCCTCTGCCTCCTGAGTGCTGAGATCAAAGGAGCACTACCTAGGCTTTTTTTGGAAGGAGATAGATAGATAGATAGACAGACAGACAGATGAGAAAATGAGAACATGATGTTGAATGAATAGGGAGGTTGGGAGTATCTTGGAATCATTGAGGAAGAGGAAAAACATGATCAAAATAAATTGTGTGAAAAATTAAAACTTAGAAAGAGAAGTAATCATTGGAGTATAGTTAATTTTTTATTAATTAAATTTATTTTACATCCTGACTAAAGTTTCCCCTCCTTCATCTCCTCCCATTCCCTACCCCACCTCCCTTCTGTCCCTCCATTCACTTCTCCTCTGTTTCTGTTCAGAAAGGGGGAAAGAACTTAGAGGTCCCTCAACTGAAGAATGGATAAATAAAATATAGTACATTTATACAATGGAACATTACTCAGCAATTAAAAACAATGACATCAGAAAATTTGCAGGCAAGTGGATAGAACCAAAAAAAAATCATTCTGAGTGAAGTAACCCAGACCAAGAAAGCCAAATGTGGTATGTACTCACTCATAACTGGATACTAGCTGTAAAGTGAAGGCTAACCAGGCTACAATCCACAGCCCCAGAGAGGCTAGGTAACAAGGAGAGCCCAAAGAGGGATACATGGATTTCCCTAGGAAGGGGAAATAGAAAAAATCACCTGGGTAAGTTGGGGGTGGATTGGGATGGGAACATGAGAGATTGGGATGGGAGAAAGATAGAGGGGGGGAGTATGAGAGATGTCTTGGTTGGAGGGCATTTGGGGGTTAGGTGGAATCCTGGTGCAAGGGAAACTCCCATATACCTACAAGTATGACCCAAGCTTAAGACTCCTACCAAAAGTAGATAGGTAGCCTCAACTGGTGACTAGCCTAATTGTCATCAGAGAGCCTTTGTCCAGTAACTAATGGAAACAGATGCAGAGATCCACAGCCAAGCCCTGGGATTAGCTCCTAGAATCCTGTTGAAGAGAGGGAGGAAGAATTGTATATACCAGGGGTGTCAAGGTCATTACAAAAGAACCCACAGTGTAACTAACCTGGCCTCATAGGAGCTCACAGACCCTGGTTAAGGAGCCTGAAAGAGACTGACCTAGGCCCTCTACATAGGTGTGACAGCTTGGTCTACTTGTAGCAGTATGAGCAGGGCCTGTTACTGATGCTTTGGCAGGCTTTTGGGAACCTATTCCTTGTGTTGCCTTACCAAGAATTAATACAAGGGGAGGATCTTAGTCCTACCTCAACTTGATATTAATGCTTTGTTGAATGTAGTTAATATCAAAACATCAGTATTTTTCCATTAATTGTTGTAATTAGATAATTAATTAGACCATAGAGGTATGGTATATAAAAAAGAGAAAACACTTTATGTTGCATGTGCTAACTCTATACTATCCTCAAAACTTCCAAATAAATTAAGCACTCTTCTGGAATACTAGGTATATTTAAAATGTTAGTGGCAACTTCTCCTAGACTATGGTATATGGTTAAGTGCTGTTCCAGTAAATTATCTACAGCTAAAAAGCAGCCTTAATTAAGCTCTCGCCCTAGACTTGATAGCACACCTTGGCCTAACTTCTCATTGAAAAACAATGAATGAGTTTGTTCTCTATGGCAGCAGGTTTTCAAGTTCACAGGGCTCTAACAGAAATCTATTAAAGATAAAAAGAAGCTTAAATCACCTATATTACTGCTTCTTGCTTTTGTTTATACGCAGGAAAGAGTATTCAGAATGGACCTCATCGCACTAATCCTTAAATAATTACAGTTCATCTATTGGATGCTAGAAACACCTCATGGAATGTGACTTTGTTCTGCTGCCTTGTCTAATCCGATTCAATTACTTTAGTTTCCTCTCCCAGAGGCTTCACACTCAGATATCAAGCTCTGTATGGAAAGGAAAACTTGAGAGGGGTGGTGTTCAGATTCAATAGAAGTGAATCAAACATTAGGAAAAAAAATACGTACTTCATCCTTTCCCAAATAGCAGTCCATCAATAAACATGAGAAACAGCTTGTAATGCACAAAGCTTCCAGCACCTCTGCTGAGATAAGGGCAGATTGGTCTGGCTGAAGAAATGCCGGAGATGGGAATAGTTCAGTGGCTTGGACCAATTTGAATGAATGGAAATCACAAAAGTCCCTGAAGCTGGAGAAAACGAAGCTCTGAAGCTGGTGAAACTTGTCATCTGTGCACAGAAAGCGACAGAGATGTTACAGAGTCCCAGTACAAAGTGAGCTCCTTCAGTCATCGATAAAGAGTTCCCTTGTCAATTAGGACTTGCAGAGAAAGGCCGCAGCAACAGAGGGAGGCGTCCTTCTTCCCCTTGCCAAGAACAGCCACCTGCCCAGAATTAAAACTTTGATTTCCAAAGAGAATGAAATATCAGAGTTCAGAAATGGCTTGATGGAAACTCCATAAAAGAAATTGCAGTGCAGAAGAACAGGGGGGTGAAACACCTGTTATTGAACATGCAACGGTAGGTTTGAGGTTGTGTGATCTTAAGATGAAAAGGACAGAGACCTTAATTAGTCATTCAGCTTTTTGTCAGAGTCAATGCTGTACGAAAATAAAAGGGGATTGTCAATTGGCTCATGTGCCCAGTTTCTGACCCTTTGTGATATTTTCCTGTGAATCATGACTTTCATCTCAAAATCATCCTCATCACTCTCTTAAACTGCCTACAATTTCTAAAATTCAAAAAAGGGAATAATGAAACATGGGCACGCTTGAGAAATGAATTTACAAGCAATAACCTTTAAATGGAAATTAATGTCATTTTTCAATTTATTGTCTGTAGTGGAAAATGGAGAAACCAGTATTCAGCAGAATCTGCCCTATCGTGGAGACTGTTATCTTCTTGGTAATTGGCAAAATATCATAGATACTTTCAAAACAGCTAACTATTCTGATATAAGCATTGCTAGATGGAAAACATTAGCCCTTTCAATTCAGTAAGCCTAATTCTTTTCTCTGACTTTGGGATACAGTATTAAACAGATAATCAGAGAGCAGCATAGCACAGATGAACAACTCCTATTTTAAGAAGCAAAGGAAGCCAAGGCATGACTGCTCCTTTTCCTTCTTTCTTCCATATCCCTAGGTTCTTTTAAACTTAATTATCCATACAATGGGACAACAACGGTTCCTAACCTAGATAATATGTGTCAAATGCTTACCTGAGAATGTATCATTTACAAAGCCACCCTGATTATTATGATTATGATACAGGAGAGAACTATGCTTACTCCACGCATGACTATCTCAGGTAAGTAGAAAGCCAAGCATTGTAAAAACTTAAATGTAGAATACACTTAGGGACATAAATGAAAAGAGAATGTTGCTCACTAATTTATCATTTTCTTTTATAATTTATAATTTTTGAGGCTAGTTCTTTTCAGGTAGCTGGTATGGGATATGAAATTCTGCAGCCTCAGCTCTCAAAAGTATGGATTAGAAGACCACCATGGAAGGCTGTTGTTACTTTACATCATATGTTGACTGTTCTTCTCACAGGTTAGGCACTGCTCTTGCTGCTTAGCATAGGAAAAAAGATGGAGAAAGTCCATGGAGCTCATATTATATAGGAATATACTTTGTCCATTGAGCTCACATGATAGGGACACATGATATTCCCAAACCCTGAACCTTTTTTGTGTGCAGACTATGACATTACTATTCTTTTGATTTTTCCAATAAATGTTCTTCCATAGTGTTTAAAGATATAAATAACCTTGTTTAAAGAACATTTGCTTTGTTATCATAAAACGAGGGGTGGAAGGATTGATGAAGGGCTTTGGGAGATGGCAAGGTGTTTTAATGGCTGTTTTATAGATATCTAACATTTTAAACATTAAAGATGTCCACTTCAAGGGATTCCCATCAAAACCCCAGTACCACTATGACTACAAAATTCAAATAGTTGAATGGATGGAAACCACAGTGAAAAGTTCCTACATTATTGCATTGATTTCCCTAACTCCTATCTGAAAAGGAAATCACATTGCAAAGGCCTTTAGCATGGTCATATCTGAATTCCACTACTACGATACAGCCACTAAAGGGCCAGTGTTCTCCTTCAAGGAGTCAAACACAGATGTGGAGGAATCAGAGTACCACAAAACAATTTTCAAAGAAGGAAAAGTCTTTCCCTTTGTTTGTGAATAGCTTCTTTTAAAAAGGATTAAGGAGTCTTCTTAGTCCTGAGAGCACTGATACTGATCCTGGTATTTAACCATGAGGTGCTGCTCTGAATTTATTTACCGGAGTTAAAAATGATATTTTTCACATTTAACCAACAAAGACAAAGATGAGCACTAACTGGTAAATTTTTATAAAAAAAATAAACTTCTAGTGCTGTGAACTTAGTTGTTATAGAATGTTCAGTGCTTGATGGCTCGGAATTGTTGCATGCCATTGCTTAAGATACAATGGATACATACTTGTACAGGAGATGAGAATTAAGAAACTCATCTTTCTTACATGTACTCATGTGCAGATAAAGTAACCAGCTCTGCAGAAACCCTGGATATTAGTGCCATGGATTTTAAAAGTAAACCCATGAACAAAGAAATAGAATATATAATTATGGAAGGGCAAGGGTAGAGTGTAATAGGATAATTAAATTGGAAGGGAACAATGAAGGAGATACAGAGGGGTACAGCTAACACTAAGTGCCATTTGAGGGGTAATATGAAAGCCAACTACAGGAGAAACATATATATGTATAAATGTATTAAATATATGTTTATATTAATATATATATATATTAAAGAAATCTAAATGTAGTCATCAAATGATGGAGAGACAAAGCCTCAAGTTGATACCTTTTCCTACCAAGTGAAACTTCTAGTTAAAGAAGTGGGTGACATCTAACTGAATTGTTGGCCAAAGGGGCCTAATAGAACCACCAGGCAACTTAGACAATTGTCAACGCTGTCGGTCCCTCTCAACAAGCTGATGGTAAACTGATATTGCTGAAGACAACACTTACACATCTTATTGAATATTGAGAATTTGAAATGGTCCACTACCTAAAACCTGCACCCCTACTCACTACAGTTAATGGTACTGGATGGTATTCTGCACACTACCAGTGGAGAAGGGCAAACACCAAGTCAGCTCCAAACCCTCCTATCTACAAAGATGACCTGCCTTCAATATACCATGATATAATAGTGGCACAATCATTGATGGAGTAACCAACCAGTGTCTGAAAATATTAAGGCAGACTCATGAGATAGAACCCATGCCTGACAGTGCTCAGGATGACCAAATGTCTGAGACTAAATGGACCATGGATATAGGACAAACCAAATACTACCACTCTGCTAGAGGAACACATTTATAAAATGAATCCTTAACATTCTCCTACAGTACCCATATATCCACTGTTGCTGGAGGGCTTCTCTCCAGGTTCCACCAAACCCCGCAGTCCCACAATCCACGTATAAAATAATCACTCAGATGCTTATAATACTTATAAACTGTATGGCCATGGCAGGCTTCTTGCTAACTGTGCTTATATCTTAAATTAACCCATTTCTATAAATCTATACCTTGCCACGTGGCTGGTGGCTTACCGGCATCTTTACACGCTGCTTGTCCTGGCTGTGGCTGCAGTGTCTCTCCCTCCTTCCTGTTTCCCCAATTCTCCTCTCTCTTTGTCCAGCCTATACTTCCTGCCTGGTCACTGGCCATCAGTGTTTTATTTATATAGAGTGATATCCACAGCATACCACTTAGCCAATATCAATGATACTTCCTTCTGCAATAGATGAGAGATAATATAGAGATACACAAATGGAAAATGGGTAGAGAGCAGGTAAGAGACCTTAGAATTCAGAACACTAGGTCATAATAGTGGTGGCTCCATCAAAAGTCTCCCATTAGGGTTCAAGGAACTCTGCTGAAGAGGAGTCAGTGAGAATAGATAACATCAAGGAAACAGGGTTTTCCAGATGCAGCATGACTATTTCACATATAAACTCACAGACTAGGAAAACACATTTAGGGACTGCACAGGTCTAAGCCACTTGGAGAAGTGGACACAGAGCCTCATCTCTATCCAGGAAGCTATATCAAATTGACAACAGCTTGCAAAGAAAAAAAAATGTGTTCTCCAATGGCATCTCACTGGGTATCAGACTACAAATAAGGGCAGGCCCCACACCCATCAGTAGATGGCCAATGCAAAATGAGCTTGATGGCTTTTTTGGGAATTCTTTCTTTTTTTTTGTATCATAATGATTTGTTTGGGAATTTTTTATCTTAATGTTCTTGTCCTTATATAATATGGTTTCTGATTTTGTGTTTTTATGAGGATTGTAGGTTTTTTTTTAGTGTGTGTGTTTCTTGTGCTAATTCACTTTTAAGATTCTTTTTTGACTGTTATTTTTTTTTCTTAAGAAAGAGAGAAAGAAGTCACAGAGTTGGATTAGTGAAAAGGTGAGGAGAATCTCAGGGAGATGCAGGAAGGAAAACCACCATCAGAATATATTGCCTGAATGTTCCAATAAAAAATAAAAATAAATCTTCATAGATTGAAATACCTAGAGTGACACCATTTATAGCAAAGGATTAAACATGGTACAATTCATAGGATATCTATTGAAGAGCAATAGTTAACATACCATTTGAAGGATTAGAATCAGTCCCCTTAAATCAGATGTAAGGGCAAGGACTTCATTATATTTTTAGCATAAAAAGTGAATTCATTTTTAACACATCTTTCAACAATGTACCTATGAATTAATGTACCAAAATAAAGAATGGCACAATGGATATGTAATATATATACACACATACATATAGTTTTTTACTAAAAACCATACATTAGCAATTTTTTATTCATCAATCATTAATACATTGCTATTTCCTGGGCTGGAGAGATGGCTCAGCCATTAAAGGCCAAGATCACAACAGAAACACCAAGACTATAACAATTTTCTAAGGATACCAGATTTACTTAAAATTTACAAAGTATTATAAACTGTGCCCACAGGATTTTCATTATTATTCTAATTTGAGGATAAGCAAATGATCTCCTGTAGAGAAGACATATATTTTAACACATTTATAGGTAATGTTTATAGGAGGAAATGGGTCACAATAAATGCATAAATACTAATTTTTATTATTTAACTTTACATAGACGTCTTTCCTTTATGACACATTAAATACTTCTCTTAACTGTTTTCAAAACTCCTTTCTTCTTGCTGGATTACATCAGGTCCTTTTATTGAAGTTTACAGCCTATTGTTGAATTACATACTTACCTTTCTCCTATAACTTTTTGTTTATTTGAGGCAAAATTCTGACCTGTTAATACTTATATCCATTGCACTCATCTAAAGTGTCTGTTTTCACCAAAATGTGTGCCAAAAACATTTTTTTAATTAAAATGAATATACTTCTGGACATAGATGTCATTTCTGTTGGGGAATAAGTATGAAATTCTGTGTATTTCTAACAAATGAAAGCCATAACCAAATAATTTTAGATAAAAAATACTTTTCTCAATAACTCAAAATATATACCACTAATATACATATTTATATCCTTGTATTTTATAAGCACACACACATATTCATATTTACCAAAGACAGTAAGCAAGCATTTATGTACATCTGTATGTGCATTTGGACAGCTATGTGGATACACAGGTAATCTCATTTGATTCACCCTAATACAAACATATTACAGTGATGTCACTCCTGATTATTCCAAGCCTCCTCCTGTCAATCAGGGAGCTTCTTCTCATAGTCTCCCCACTCCATCCTCTCTGCTCCCCTACCCCTATGCTCCGTCCTTCTGTCTGCCTTTTAAGCTAACACTCATCAAAACCTTCTTTTAAATGTTTACTAAAGCTACCATTAGACCGTGTCTCCTTCCTAGTGTTAAATCAACACTTCCCACTACATCTCGGATTTTGACTGCTGAGTTTAACACTGGGAGGAGGTGAGGATTTCTGTCTGCCAATTGGCACTGCTTAGGGGGAAATTTGGCACGAGAACAATTGCACATTTAAAGGCAATGCCACCAGGCCTCTGTTCACTGGGCTCTTTTCAGTGACTTTTGTTCTTTGAAACTTAATATGCCTCTCACAAAGGCTAAAACAATGAGAATCTACCAGGAATTTTCTGTTTTATATAAAATGGAATGCATTATCTGGCTATGATACAACAGTAAGTTTGGATTGAATACGAAGAGAATAGACTCACTCTTCCATATGCCTGACTTCTAAACTGTAGCTATATATTCAGAATTGAATATTATCTGTACAAGAATGAATTACAAAATTTAAGCAGACAGTTGACAATTGAAGTTTGTGGTAATCAGATAATATACTTCTGAACAAAGTATCATTCTGAGATTTGTCCTCTGAGAAGTAGATAACAGGTCACTGCACAATATTCCTCCCCATTACAGAATTAAGAAATAAAAAATAATTTGTAACAATATTTTATGCTACCAAGAGCAAAGACATGATGTATCAAATGTTCAGCAGATGATATAGTTCCTGCTAGTAAGGCTGATGACTGCTATCGACCTCTGCTAATTCTAGTCATAGGCTCAAGATTTGGTCTGTGCTGTGCACAGCAATTGACCAGAGAGGAAAGAAAGCCAGCTAAATGGTGACAGCCTGTTAGGCTGGCATGACAGAGTTGAATTGGGAAAAAAAATCTTCAAAACAGGGACATTGATGGCTAAAAGAAAATTGCTGCGTTCTGAGGCAACAAAGCAAGTTAAGAATCTTTTTCAGAAGTAGCTAGAAGGCATACAGAATTCTTAACCAACAAAGTCTTTCTAGAAAAAGAATTTATGCCACAACCTATAGACTCCTTAAGATATCAAAATCTTAGCACCATTGGGTTGAAAGCTCAGGACTCTTTGAACCAGACTCTCTAAAAAGTACTGAATCACATCACATCTTTCAGAGAAGAAGAAACAAAGAAGTGTTAGCTTGTCAATCAAGAGTTTCCAAGGCACATATTTGAGGAATTATCAGCACACTGATCACATATTGAGGCTTATTAAGGCTGTTACGCACTGATGGTCCTTTGGTCTCTATAACTACTTCTAAGCCCACACTTACACTGACTATTTTGGGAGGGTACTTATACCTATCGGAGAAAAGTCACTTGCAGTTTTGATTGCTCTTTCATATAATCTCCAAAATGTATGCAATAAAAATCACAAGATGAACAAAAAATGATTTGAAAAATAACCAAAGTTTTTAAAATAACATTTTAACTTCTATTTGCTTTGGTTTTACTTAGTATTCACAGTGGCATTTTGTTGATCCTTTTATCTCACTCGTGTCTCATACTTTGTCCCCGAACTTCCCTTGTATCTTTCCATCCCTAGTAGAGTCATCTTCTATTAAAGTTGCATGTGTTTTCTATTACCCAGTCTCCACAACCTTAAATTTTCTTTCCCTATTCTTAGGCATCCTGTTCTAGTTTCATGATATATACTCCAACACACACACACACACACACACACACACACACACACACACACACACAAACACACACACACACACACACAGAGAGAGAGAGAGAGAGAGAGAGAGAGAGAGAAAATCCCATATGAAAGTAAACATTTGATATTTGTTTTTCTGCATTTGAGATACTTTACCTAATATAAAATTGAACAGTCCTAATCATTTTCCTGTAAATTACATGCTTTCCTTTAATTTTTTTTACTAAATATGTCTATTTTGTATAATACATAAATCATTTTCATTATCTAATCAGCTTTTGATGGACATTTATATTATTGCATTTCTTAGCAATAGAGAATACCTCAACTAACATGGATGTGCTTTCTTTGAGAAGGTGTAGAGATCTCAGGGTATAACAACGATATATATCCAACGTTATATATATATATATATATATATATATATATATGTGTGTGTGTGTGTGTGTGTGTGTGTGTGTGTGTGTGTGTGTGTATGAGAGAGAGAGAGAGAGAGAGAGAGAGAGAGAGAGAGAGAGAGAGAGAACAGTATATACCAAGGAGAACTGTGTCATAGTATAGTTCTACTTAGCTGTTGCTTTTGGAGAAATGTCCCTAGTGCGTTCCACAAATCCTGTGCCAGTTTACAAATCAACTAGCAAGGAGTTAAGTGCTCCTCTTCTCAAAAGTCTTGCCATTATTTGTTGGGACTTGTTCACTTGATACCTTTTCTGACTGGGATGCTACAGAATTTCAACCTAGTTTTAATTTGCATCCCTCTGATTATTGAAGGTGATGAACATTTAAAAAATATTTATTGGTCATTTATTTTTCTTCTTTTATCAATTGCTTGTTCAATTCATTAATCCAGTTAATGATTGGCAGTTTTATTTTGTGAAGTCTAATCAAAATATATGTAACTAATCTAAATATTGGATTTTATCGAGTTGACATTAAAGACACTTATTATAAATAAGCATTTTGGAGCCTGGTTCCTATACTGGGATACTTTCCTCAGCCTTAGTATAGGGAGGAGGAGACTGGACCTGTCTCTGCTGAGTCTAATAGGCTGGGTTAACTCCCTAGGGGAGACCTTGCCTTGGAGTAGGTGGGAATGGGGGTGGGTGGGAGGAGGGAGGATAGGGGAATCTGTGGCTGATATGTGAAATTAAGTTAATTATAAAATAAAAATATTAAATAAAAAATAAATAGATGACACAAGGAAGAGACAAATGAATAAAAGAATTTCAGTAGTAGTGTATTAGAGAAAGAATGAAAATTTAACTCAACAATTGAACTTTTTAAAGTTACACATCACACTATGGCTAGATTTACCAAAGATACATATACATAGGAATAATAAAACTAGAAAAAACAATACGATCATGTAGAAACTAGTAAAGTATGTCCACCTGTGTAATTTCAATAACAGAAGAGAGAAGAAAGAACCAAAGGAGAGATACTGAGGGGGGACAGAATTAAAATTATAACAGATTATTGGTAAGAAATACTTATAAACTGACTGGAAACGTGTGTCCATAGACACTAGAAGATGATAGAACTCCTACCAAGATCAAGAAGCATAGAACCAAGTCTATGAATATCCCAGTTAAACTGATAAAAACCAAAATTACATAGCAGCTAGACAAAAACGTATTAATTAACTCATTAGGGCCCACAATGAGCCTTTCAATTCTAACAGGGCAGAACAAGTGACAATCCAGCCTTTAAAATGTTAGGAATGGAAAGGTGAAAAGGTGAGCTAGATTTCCATTTTGTGAGTATTGTTATTAGAAGCAAAGGAAATCAAATATATTATCCTAAAGTTGTCTGAGAAAGTTTCTCACCCCAAACCTTACACAGCAGGAAGAAACATTGTGATGATCTTTACTAAAGAATCACGATGCCACATGATTAGGAGGAAGAAACTGCAAGGAAAATGAGATGGAATCCTGGAAGAACAAAGATGATAGCCATTTAACATAATAACGGCAGGCATTCATTGTTGGGGTACAAAAACAAAGGTAACAAGGAATGAAGAAGTACACAAAAGGAACGTAAAGGTGTCAATCATTTTAAGTTTGTAGCATTGTGTTACAATTTTAAAAGTACTTATTTCTGGGTCTGGGGTGATGGCTCAGCAGTCAAGAGCAATGTTTGCTCTTCCAGGGGACCCAGGCTTGATTACCAGGTCCCACATGGCAGCTAACAAGCCTCTGTAACTGCAGTTTCAGGCCTCTGTGGTCACTAGGCATGTGCACAGTACTCAGACATATATGCACACAAAACACTTAGACACACAAAATAAAATTAAATTAACCTGAAAATATTTTATCAAAAAGTATTGGTTTTAGTAAGTTGGCAATATATTTAAATAATTTCTAGTATAATTGATAATTGAATAGTACAACAAATGCACCTTATTAGATCACATAAAATGAAATACTGAGCAAAAATAAGTCAAGTCAGAGGATATAAATAAACAGAAAACAGATGGCATATAAGTAAAACAAAATTCAATTACAGCAAGTTACATCAAACATAAATGTATTTAGTAATTGGATTGTAATCTATAGACTACACGGTAGGATTTAAAATAACAATACGTGTGCTCTGTTCATAAAAAGTGAATCTGAAACATAGCAGCATTTGCTGAAAATATTAAGATGGAAAAAATTATGTCCTTGTAAAAATTAACGAAAAAGAAAGCTGGTGTCAGAGTGCTTGAATGGAGGATTTAGAATATAAGGCAATGAATAGATTCAGAATTCAAAATGAGATATTCAATATGACAAAAATGTTCCCTCAATTGAAAGCGATGATTCTAAATTTTTATATGTCTGAAAACAGAACTATAATATAAGTGAAACAAAAACTAATAACACTAACAATAAGAAAGAAAATTCTGCAATTATTTAGGAAATATTAAAACATCTCTCTAGATAGTAAAACAACCATTCAAAATTTCTAATATATATATATTAGAATATATACACATAGTGCCTCACAGGTTGATCATATGATCTAACTGAAATGCAGGACATTGTATGCCATAACAATAAAATGCATCTAAGTCCTTGGTGCTTTGGGATTTTAAAATAATGTATTTGGTCATAAGCTAATTCTCACTGTATTTTAAAGTTAGAGTCCTACAGTGTGTATTTTCTAACTAGAAAGGATTATATTGTAATTCAATAATAAAATCACAAGAAAATTCACAGATATTAGGAAAAGAAACAATGCAGTTCTAAGGAAATGTGAGTTAAATTAAAATCACAATATAAATGAGAAAAATATTTTTAATTTAATATCAATCAAGGAATTATAGATCAAGCCTACAGCATGAAGCTACAAGTGTTCTCTTGGGAAACACAGATACATATATAATATATACTGAAAGTGTTCCAACTTTTTCATCTCCACCTGCTAGAAAAAAAGAAACTAATCAAAGTGGGGCAGGGAAGAAAGGGAAATAAAAAGAGAAAAAAAGAAAAAGAATAGAGTAGGAAAGGGGGGAGTTAAGGAAAGAAAAGGGAGAATAAGGAATGTAGGCATGAAAAGGGAGAGGAAGAAAGAATAATGCTTAGAATACACATGGACAACAGAGGAAATTTAACTGCTTGTTTCCTTAGAATCATCAAATAAATCTAGTATCTTGGGAAGCTGATGGCTGTAAGAACCATGAAATAACAGTAACATTAATAAAATGACAAAATACCTGTAGAAACTAAAGACACTAAAGGAGACAGAGCACCATCAAGGTAGACAGACTGGTGAATGACATAAAAGAAAGTATCAGAGATTACAAAACTCATACATAATGAATACCGAAGTTACAGGACACCCGAAGACTGTCAGAAGTTAAATAATGCAATCTGTATTAACATGGAACAAGTTCCTCAAACACTGAAGACAGTGTACCGATACCAAGAATGTATCCAACCTCTGCAGAAAGAAAGTGTCTGGAGTAAGATTTGGGGTCATATACACCCAGCAGTGAGACTTGAAAAAAATTACAGGAAATCAAACTATGATCTAATAGCTTTCCTTAAAATACTCTGAACAGAATCCAGTGAGACTAAAAAAAATAAATAAATAAACAATTTCAGCAAAGGATGCATGTTTGTTCTTACACTAGGTATCAAACTATGTCATTTTTAATTCTATGGGAATAGAAATCATGTAATTTCACAGTATGGAGAAAAACATTAAATAGAATGTGAACACATTTACATAACAGAACATAGAACATAACATAGAGAACATTTATATAACAGAAAACAAAATCCTTTATTTTATAGGAATCACCCAAAAACACAGAAAACATTAATCTTAATAACATTATATCAAGCACTTTATTTTCTTAGGCTGAGAAATAGAGGTTTTCTATTCCTTTTATAGTCACACAATGTCAAATCAAAAAAGAAATCAAATGCATACAGACTTAAAAAGAGAAATTACATTTGCCATTTCACAGATTTTGTGGTTTTTTAATATGTTGAAGACCTTTAATATTGTAAAGTATTTAGTTAATAAAATGTTAAATCTTGAGACTATATTTTATTTGAAAAGAATTGGAATTTGATACTATTGATGGGTAGAAATCACCTTTAAAAAAAAAAAAACTAAACTTAGGTAAGCACGTTAGTGCAAGCATCCTGAATCTGTTGTGCTCCACTAATTTGGCAAGTTGTTCCTAGTGAAAGAAAAAATAAAAAAAAGTCTTTGTTACCTCCCACAAACACACACAAATTTGTAAATCTCCCAAAATAAAATATAACCAAACATATTAGAGTATCATAAAAATATCAACATGTCATCATAAATCTGAAAAACATGAAAAATTCATAATTACATTGTCTTATTTTTATAATTCACTGTTGAAATATACTATCTGAATATATACTATTGTATATTCTATGCTTAAAAATGCATTTTTCTTTTCCAGTTGATTGATAGTTTCATTCCAAAAGTTTATAATACTATATATATGCATATATGTATATATGTGTGTGTTTGTCTTTGTGTCTACATACATATTCAATATTTTTATATAGCAATAGAACATTCTAGACTAATTCTGAATTTTCAGAGAATTTTAAGGGACCCCGTATAAGCCATATGTGCTTCAAAAAGATTCCTAATAGATGACTTACATTTTCAGAAAACTAGCCTTATTATAAAGCTTCGGTCATAAATTGTCCAGTAATAACAGTGGGCTGACAAATGGGTCATTGGGATATTACAGAAAGCTGAGGAACAAGCTACACATATATGGATTATTGATTTCTGGCCAAAAGGTTGTGTGAACACTGGGGAAAATAGCCACAATGACCAGAATTGTGTCCACTGAATATCTATCTTAGAGAAAAATCTTTTACAGAAGTAAACTTCAAAGATGATACAATTAAATTTCCAAAAGATATTTTATAAGAATTTGTATTTTATGTGTGTATTCACAGTATTAAAGGCTGACAATACCATTGCCACACAACTTACAATGATTATATATTTGAAAATATTTGAATGTATTTCAATATGCAAACAGGCTCTATTGAAACTATTAAAATAAAGTTGTATAAAATACAAAAAGACAATTGAGTGGAAAAATCTATTAAAGCACTGAACAGACATTTCCCTATAGCATAAGATACCAATTAACAAATTAAAGTTTGTTTTCATTTCATTAATAACTGTGATGTCAATTAAAGCCAAATAATATGACATTCCGTAAGAACTAGCAAAGTTAACCAATCCCTGAAGCAGTAATTGGTTATGGCAATAGAATAAAAGTGTTTGGAGACATTATGGGGGAAGAGTTTAAGGATTAAACATAATCTGTAAGAGTTTCATCTATACTATACACAGTCAACAAAAATATATACATAAATAAAAATAAAAATAAAATGTAGAACTGGAAGTATAAGTTACACAAAGTAATGACGTTTCCTAATAAAATAGTATAACTAGAAACAACTAAAATATTAATTGAGAGTAATATAAATATATATTGCTTGTTTGTTTGTTTTGTTTTGTTTTGTTTTTGAGACAAGGTTTCTCATTGTAGTTTTGGTGCCTATCCTGTATCTCGCTCTGTAGCCCAGGCTGGCCTCGAACTCACAGAGATCTGCCTGGCTCTGCTTCCCGGGTGCTGGGATTAAAGGCGTGTGCCACAGCCACCGGTTGGCTATGTTATTAATGACATAAACAGTCAATATTAAATAAGAGGTTTGTAATTGAGCCTTACATAGCCCAACTACAAAGTGTGAATGGAAATAAAGAAGGAAGAAAGGAAAGGGGAGAGGGAATGCAGATCATAATAACAGTGACTCATCTGAGTGGGGACAGAAGCTGTATTTTTCTAAGCATAGGAATGGCTGGGTGGTTCAGAAAGATTTTACTGCTTAACAACCATGGTCATTACAATGGTTCCCAAGTCCTCTAATTTTAGTATTTCATTACAGTGTTTATTCTATTTTGTACATATTTCTCTATCATTGGCTTATTTGACAATATGAGCTATAATATAATAACAATGAGTTATTTTGTGTATTAAATGTTATAGTATCATGTTGATTCAAAAAACATTTTGCATGAACAGAAATATCTAATAAAGGAAAATATTAAAATACATGTGAGGATAACTCATTTTAAAATATCTAAACTTAACAATAGGCACATTATGGATTTTAATCTTTTTCTTTAATTATTTTCAAGATTCCTATACTCAAGTACAGTTTTTTTTTTGCCTGAGTGACTTTTGTCACCATGTCTTATTTCTTTAACTTTTTGTCTAATCTCAGTACTTAGAACTGTCTTGTATCATTTCAGTATTAGTCAACCAGCCTTTATAGCAGTTAACTTACATCCTCACCAAACTCATTCATGGATTCTCTAGGCAAAAAAACATTTGATATTTTCTTGATAGTCAGTATAAACAAACATGAGATTTCTAGTAAATAGACCTAGTATGTTCTTTTTTGCAGAATATGTCAAAAAACAAAAACACTCATTTAGATAAGATTGGGTGCATTCAAATTTTCCAGTGGTAGGACTGGTTTGCATTCAGTTGAGTTATTGGTTGAGGGGTTCCCCTAGAGATCGCTAAACAACCCAGACTTGTGCTAGGACAGAAGGTAGCTCTCTTAAAACTGATAATGGGGCCACATTGCTGAGGACAACATTCATCCAGCTCATTGAACATAGAGAGGACAAGCTGGAGGCTACAGAGAGCCTTCATGCCTATGTTGTAGTCTCTTTGGTGTGAGAAGATACTCTGTAGGCTATGGAAGAGAAATCTGAACACCAACCCAGCCACAAAATTGTAGCGCTATAATCCATCATGCCTGTAAGATGTGCTGGGGCAATGGTATCATTGTGAATTTGTTGGGATGGCCAACAAATGGTTTATTTTGAGGCCCAAGCCATGAGATGGAGCCCATTCTCTACACTTCTTGAATGGCTAGGAACTGGAGACTGGATAGCCCATAGACTTAAGGTAAAACCAAACATACTGGCCAAAAAAAAAAAAAAAAAATCAATGAAATTAGCCGGGCGGTGGTGGCGCACACCTTTAATCCCAGCACTCGAGAGGCAGAGGCAGGTGGATCTCTCTGAGTTCGAGGCCAGCCTGGTCTACAGAGTGAGATTCAGGACAGACACCAAAACTACACAGAGAAACCCTGTGGTGGTAATCTAATTGTACTGAAATGTGATTTTGATTGTATGTTAATAAATAAAGTTGTCCGGGGGTCAGAGCTATTAGAGCCATAGACAGAGTGTGGCGGTGGTGGCACACACCTTTAATCCCATAGATCTCTGTGTGTTCAGGGATACAGCCAGCATTGGAGACATATGTCTTTAAGACCTAGGGGGCTGTACATTCAGACAGTGATGAGGCAGTCACGTGTTTGGGTTTACAACCAATGAGAAGGCAGAACAAAATACTATAAATAGACGAACAGACAGGAAATAGGTCTTCTTTTCGGGAAGCTGGAACACCGCAGGCGGAAGGGTGAGATTTTAGCTCTGAGCTCTGACCTCTCGGCTTTCTCTTTTACATTGTTTCTGTGTTTCTTATTTAATAAGACGGTTGGTTACATCAATATCTGGCGCCCAACGTGACAAGAATCCATTAAAAACCGCTTGGCTTGGCGGCAGGTCCGCTTTCCCCGCAAGGGCGGCAGGCGGCTGGCGGCAGCCGCCGGCGGCCACCGGGGCAGGGGGCAGCAGGCAGCGGTTGGCTTTTTAGCCTGGGTCTAGGTCTGCTTGACCTCAGGCTGGACTATCGGTGAGCTGCTTGCTTAAATCCTGCTTGCTTAAAGCCGGCGCTACAAACAACTCAGACTTGCCCTGCCTAACAGGGCCCTGCCTGTAAAGCCAATGCACGTGGTCGGAGCTTAAGGAAGCCAGACCCAAGCCTTGACTTGGCACAAGAGGGAACACGTGGCTGCATTTAAACTTTAGCCAGCTACGCTTTCTTGTTCTCTCTCTCTCTCTCTCTCTCTCTCTCTCTCTCTCTCTCTCTCTCTCTTTCTCTTTGGATTTACACCTGGGACACTAGGTGACTGTTTTGAAAATCCCCTCGGATTTCTACTGTTCTACGCAGATTTGGTAAGTCATAATATATCAGATATTTTAAAGGAAACTATCTAAAAGAGAATTTTTTTCCACATTAAAAAAAATGGGTTTTATGTGTACATTGGAAGAAAATTGGTTTTTGTTTGAAATTTTAGGCAGTCTGACAATGGAACAACTATATAATATTAGTATTGGTGGAATTATGCACCTTATCACTATGCTAATCCACATTTTAATATTTAAAAAGATAGTCAATTTAAGTGCCAGGATAACAGCTTTAGAAGAACTTGTTAAACCTGTAAAAATTCAGACAGAAGAAATTAACAGTGAAGTTGTTTCAAGTCGGGATCATAAGGATGCAGAAAGAAAGCCTGTTTTCACACAGTCACCCTTAATTTATCCTGTAACCGTACAGCAGATGCCTGATCAAATGGCTACACAAAATAATTGGGCTCCAATTGAAATGTTGGATTTAAAAAGGTTTAAGGAGGCAATAGTATCTTATGGCATGCATTCCTCATATGTAAAGCAAATGTTAAACTCTTGGTCAACATATAATAGGATAGTACCACAGGACTGGCGGGAGCTGGCACAAGGTGTTCTGGAACCCAGCCAGAGACTTCAATTTCTGACTTGGTTTAAGGAGGAGGCTAAAAACATAGAAAACAATGGAGGGATAAAGGAATACAAGTTTGCCATGATCAGCTTATTGGAGAAGGCCAATATGCTTCAGTACAAACACAATGTTTATATGATGTCCAAACCCTAATTTTATGTCGAATGGCAGCCTTGAATGCATGGGACAGAGTTGAGGAACCAGGAAAAAAATCTGAGTCATTTACAAAGGTGATGCAAGGCCCAAAAGAGTCTTTTACAGATTTTTTACAAAGACTGGCTTCAGCAGTAAAGAGAATGGTCTCGGATTCAGAAGCTGGTAAGGCAATAATTGAATCTTTGGCCTTTGAGAATGTGAATGCAGCATGCAAAAGAATAATCAGGCCATTAAGGGCAAGATCTGCACCTATGGAAGATTGGATTAGAGAAACAATTAATGTTGAAGCTGATGAGCATGATGATACATGGGTAGGAGAAGTAATTTCAAAAGGTTTGAGGAGTGTTAGATGTTTTGGATGTGGAAAGCAAGGACATTTGAAAAGGGACTGTAGACAGGTCATTCCCAGAAACAATGTTTCTTCAAGGAACAATGGCAACAGAATGCCCGTTCCTTCTGGAGTATGCAGAAGGTGTGGTAAGGGAAAACACTGGACTAATGAATGTAGATCAACAAAGGACAGACAGGGTAATCCTTTGCCTCAGTCTTCAGGAAACTCCCAGAGGGGTCTCATGCAGGCCCCCATTGCAAATCCAGTTCAAACCTTTCCTGCAGCCATAGAGGAAATCCCTGCTTCGGAGAGCGATTAAATAACCAAATGCCTATTGGAATAAATCATGCTGGTCAGGTTGATGAAACAGAGAGAATAGAAAATTCAGGAGAAAACATAAAGAAAATTTTTTGGCAAACTTCTATTAATGAACAAAGACCAAAATTAACAATAAAAATAAATGGTGTTTTGTTGTCTGGTTCGGTAGACACAGGTGCGGACGTTACCATAATTGCACCAGAATTTTGGCATCCAACTTGGCCTCTTCAGGAGGTAAACGTTCAACTGTTAGGAATTGGGACATTATCTCAGGTGAAACAGAGTGCAAGATGGCTCGAATGTATAGGTCCAGAAGGACAGAGAGGAAAATTAAAACCATATGTGGCTAACATAACTATGAACCTGTGGGGTCGAGACTTGTTGCAACAATGGAATACTCAGATTAACATCCCTCCAATCTCAGAAACAAATCATAAACTAACACATGTTACTGAGAGAAATATTAGAAGATATTATTCTAATGAGTGGTCACCAGCCATCCATATTATACAAGAACAGGGCACAATAACTGATGATCTTCCAAAGACACCAACAGCTCTACCTTTAAAATGGTTAACAGACAAGCCTGTATGGGTCCAACAATGGCCTTTAACAACAGAGAAACTCCAGGCTTTAGAAGAGCTGGTAGAACAGTTAAGTGCTCTGCATATTGAAGAATCAACCAGCCCTTGGAATTCTCCTATATTTGTTATTAAAAAGAAATCTGGTAAATGGAGAATGGTAACAGACCTTAGAGCAATTAACAAAGTAATTCAGCCAATGGGCTCTCTACAATCTGGGATGCCTTTGCCTACTCTGTTACCAAAAGGATGGCCTCTCATAGTTATTGATTTAAAAGACTGTTTCTTTTCAATACCCTTACAAGAAAAAGACAAAGAAAGATTTGCTTTTACAGTGCCTACTTATAATAATTCTCAACCGGTTAAAAGATTTCAATGGAGGGTCCTCTCTCAGGGAATGTTGAATAGCCCAACTCTGTGCCAGTATTTTGTACAACAGCCATTGGAAGTGATATGTAAAAAATTTCCTAAATCTATAATTTATCATTATATGGACGATATTTTACTAGCTGACTCAAATGCAGATACTTTAGAAATAATATTTGAAGAAGTAAAGAAAATTTTGCCTTGCTGGGGATTACAAATTGCTCCTGAAAAGATACAAAGAGGAGATTCTATTAATTATTTAGGATATAAAATAGAGCCTCAAAAAATTAGACCCCAAAAGGTGCAAATTCGGAGAGATAGACTACGGACTCTTAATGACTTTCAAAGATTATTTGGAGATATTTCTCATCTATGAACTATTGTTGGGGTGAAAAATGATGAACTGACTAATTTGTTCAAAACCTTAGAAGGTGACAAGGACTTAAATAGCCCAAGAGAATTATCACCTGAAGCTGAGAAAGAATTAGCCTTGGTAGAAAAGAAAGTGCATGAAGGACACGTGGATCGTATTGATCCAAAGCTGGATTGCATTTTGGTTATTTTACCTTCTAGGCGTTCTCCTACTGGAATATTAATGCAGAGGGAAGATATTATATTGGAATGGATATTTTTACCAAATAAACCAAACAAAAAATTAAAAACTTATGTGGAAAAAATCTCTGACTTGATTTACAAAGGAAAATTGAGACTTCGTCAATTAGCAGGCATAGACCCAGCAGAAATTGTCGTACCATTAACTAAGGAGGACATTGAAAAATTATGGACAGAAAGTGAACCTTGGCAAAGAGCTTGCAGTAATTTTTTGGGAGAAATTAACAGCAAATATCCCAAAAGCAATAGAATTGACTTTATAAAGAGAGCTGATTGGATCTTGCTTCGAATTGTATGGCAAAAACCCATATCTGGAGTTCGTACATTTTATACAGATGCCAACAAAGAAGGAAAGGCAGGTTACAAATCAGAAAATTTAAGTAAAGTGGTTCAAAGTCCGTATAATTCAGTTCAAAAATCAGAATTGTATGCTATTCTGTTGGTATTAATGGATTTTTCAGAACCTCTCAACATAGTAACTGACTCTCAGTATGCTGAAAGACTGGTGTTACATATTGAGACTGCAGAATTTATCCCTGATGCTTCAGAATTAACTTCATTATTTATTCAATTACAAGATACAATCAGGAAAAGGAATCATCTTTTATATATAACTCACATTCGATCCCATACTGGTCTGCCAGGCCCTCTAGCACAAGGCAATGATGAGATTGATAAATTATTGATAGGAAATGTGCTGGAGGCCTCAGAATTTCATAAAAAACATCACGTCAATAGTAAAGGTTTAAAAAAGGATTTTTCCATAACCTGGCAACAAGCCAAAGAAATAGTAAAGAAATGTCCTACTTGTTCCTTCTACAATCAAATGCCATTACCAGCAGGATGTAACCCAAAGGGTACTCAGAGAAATGAAATCTGGCAGATGGACGTGTTTCACTTTGCAGAATTTGGAAAACTGAAATATGTACACCACACCATCGATACTTATTCAGGATTTCAATGGGCAACTGCTTTGAGTTCTGAAAAAGCTGATTCTGTAATCACTCATTTGCTAGAAGTTATGGCCATCATGGGTATACCTGCACAAATCAAAACTGACAATGCTCCATCATATGTCTCTGTTAAAATGAAACAGTTTTTTGCTTATTACAATATAAAGCATATTACAGGCATACCACATAATCCTACAGGTCAAGCAGTTATAGAAAGATCAAACAGAACTCTAAAGGATATGCTAAATAAACAGAAATGGGTAACAAAAACCCCCAGAAATAGACTGCATAATGGTCTTCTAACTTTGAATTTTCTGAATGCCAATGAGAAAGGAACAACAGCTGCAGAGAGACATTGGATAATAGAAAAAACTACAGAATTAAATCAGCCTATATACTTTAAGGATGTGCTGACCTCAGAATGGAAACCAGGGTATGTATTACATTGGGGACGAGGTTTTGCTTTTGTTTCTACAGGTGAAGATAAGCTGTGGGTACCATCAAAATTGATAAAGGTTCGATTTGAACAAGAGAGACCTCTTAATTAGAGGAGGTGATAGTTCATCAACCAGCATGAACATCCAATTTAAACTAACTTGTATCAATAACACATGCCTTTTCATTTAATCAGATAATAACTTGCCAAAAGGAAACATCCCCAAAATTAGTCTTGGGGAAAGGTTTTTGTTTTTGTCTTTTAGGAGAATGAAGGTTAAGGAATCTGAAGAACACTGGACAAATGAGACAACTGAAGAAAAGGGACAAATCATCTATCCCAAGAAACAGAATGTAACGATGTATGGGTATATATTATCTAAAAAATTTTTATGTCTTCCTAAATGTTTGTTTCTGCTTTTCTCTAAAGATTTAACACTATTGGTTTTCTAATAGTCCCAGTTCAATTAAAATTTAAAGCTGACTTTGGAGTTGGAGAATGGCTCTCTCCTTCTTTAAAATCAAGCATGTTGTTATAAGGAAAATGCAAACTCCCTGTATCATGCCAGAATAAAAGAGCCATCTTCTGCTATGGTACAGGACAAAAGCAAAATTAATTAAGGGACTATTCTATTACTAATCTCAACTCTTTGATTCTATTCTGATTCTTTAAACTTTTCTCAAAGTATAAATTTTATATCAAAATTTACAAGATTAATATATATATATATATATATATACATTTTAAATTTTGTTAAGATATGAATGGTCATATAGAGTACTAACTAATTCTAGAAAAAAGGCTAGCTGCATATATATGTTTTTGTGTTTGAGTCTCTTATCAGTTTTCTGCAGGAAATCACGGCCAGGCCTAACATCAACTGAAGTCTCCAGAAAGAAGATGGGGCCCCACAACAACAATAATTCCACGTGGACAATAATAATATCATTAAGCTGACAAACATCATCCACAGATCAGCTTTGAACTACAAGGTGCTCAGAGCAATTTTGAGATGACTAGCTGAGATGATCCAGTCTCAAAGACTACTTGAATAAGGACTTGAGATAAACCCTGAACTTTGGCATTATACACAGACTGGATAATAAAGGATATAGTTACCGCTCCTAGAATTTGACAATTAACCTACAATTTTTCTTTCAGGATAAAGAAAACTTCGCCCATACGCAGCAGGAAGCAATTTTAAGAATACGATGCCCATATTCCCAAAGAGGTGGTGTGGGGCAGGTGGTTTTTTTGGTCTTTTTAATGGGTCTTGGGTCTGGGATAATTTTCAGTATTTAGGGGGGTTGGTTACAAGTTATTGTCAAGGGTTAAGAAAAAGGTTAAGCAAAGGAGATTAGATTTAAGGTTCTTGTTTAAAAAAAAGAAAAAAAGAAAGAAAGAAAGAAAGAAAGAAAGAAAGAAAGAAAGAAAGAAAGAAAGAAAGAAAGAAAAGAAGAAGACAATTACTAATACTTTACATTGGATTGAATTGTTTTATATTGTATACAAATTTGAAACTGATATTGTTAGAAAATGCTATATGTATATTTCTAATTGTATTTATACCATTCATTTAACAATGTAATGCAAATTTCTGATCCTTGAATGTTATTATTACCAACTATTAGGATATAAAGAAATGAAAGTTAGTAGTTAGACATTACAATAGAACTTGTAGTCATATTAGATATGTTTTAAAAATTGAGCAGAGATGTTTTAGACAGGTCATCTTCAAACCCTTCAGAGTCCTACAGAATATGGCATTTAAAATGTTTTAATAACTTAGAAAATTTTTCTTTTTTGAGACATGTCGGCTCCTGGCAGTACCAATCTACTTCAGAGAAAATATGGGCATTGAAGAAACTGCATATGGAGTCAACTTTCATTGTGGCAAAGTTAGCCACTGGACAACAAAGTATCCTCGAATCAACAGGACAAAATGGACAGACAGAACACGAAACAAAGGACTACTGATTCTTGCCAAAACAAGTGTGGTTATGGCTTTATCAAAAGGCATCTTCTGAGGCCAGGACAATATGGCCCCATCCCTGAAGTGGCTTTCACAATCCGGAAAAGGTATAGTGCCCTTTTCTTCAAAGGCAGCTTGACAGGCAGAGGGCCAATGGCTTCTGTTGTGCAATGGAACAGCAGCTGAAAGCTCACACCTCTTGATAGTAGACTGGCATTTAATAGAGGGATGTGGAGAAGAAGGGGATGCTGAGATGAAGCCATATATATACAGCCAAGAAGTATGAACAGCTGAATTAATAAACTGTCAACAATTTCCAGAATTTAAAATCCTGAATCATGACAGGACACTAGTGGAATTCAGGTGTTTCTGGTACGTGGAATGCTCTCACCCAATGTGAGGTTGAACTATTGACCTTGTGTACATCCTACATCACAAATGAGTCTGTCAGATACACTAAGCCTATAGGCTGAAGATGATGCCCCAACACTGTGGAGAAACCTCAGGTGACTGCCCAGGCAGCTGGCTGTTTCTGTCAACTCACAAATTTTTTGGAAGTTGCTTGCATGCACTTCCTGTTTTTATTTTTATTAGCTAATATTATTCCCTTCTTGGGTCTCTGAGGGAGTTGAAGATTAGTTAGTTATGGTTGAAGATTAGTTAGTTATAGTTGAAAATTAATTAGGATAGAAAGTACATTAGATATATCTTGGAATTACCAAAATAGGATAGATAATGGAATTATTTTCTCTGATTTGTCAAATACCTGTTTAGGTATTTATTACTTGTATATATTGTATATAGTTATTGTACATTTGTATATAGTTTTTCTTTTGTTAGTTATAACCTTTTGCTTTTTTTTTCTTTTTATTAAAATAGAAAAGGGGAAATGTGGTGGTAATCTAATTGTACTGAAATGTGATTTTGATTGTATGTTAATAAATAAAGTTGTCCGGGGGTCAGAGCTATTAGAGCCATAGACAGAGTGTGGCGGTGGTGGCACATGCCTTTAATCCCATAGATCTCTGTGTGTTCAGGGATACAGCCAGCATTGGAGACATATGCCTTTAAGACCTAGGGGGCTGTACATTCAGACAGTGACGAGGCAGTCACGTGTTTGGGTTTACAACCAATGAGAAGGCAGAACAAAATACTATAAATAGATGAACAGACAGGAAATAGGTCTTCTTTTCGGGAAGCTGGGACACCGCAGGCGGAAGGGTGAGATTTTAGCTCTGAGCTCTGACCTCTCGGCTTTCTCTTTTACATTGTTTCTGTGTTTCTTATTTAATAAGACGGTTGGTACATCAATAAAACCCTGTCTCGAAAAAAAGAAAAAAAAATCATTGAAATGATTCCTAATGATATTCTGCCATAGACATAGATCAGTGCCTTGTCCAGTCCTCATTAGAAAGGCTTCCTCCAGCAACAGATGGGAGCAGGTGCAGGTATCCACAGTCAAATACTATGCAGAGAGAGGGAGTCTAAGTTGGAGGTCTCCAATGGGTTCCTCCCCTTGGAGATTGAGAAACTCTGAAAAATAGGGGGAAGAAAGACTGTAGGAGTCATAGGGGATAGAGGACACTAGGAAAACATTGCCCACAAAATCAACTAAGCATGGTTTATGTGGGCTCAGACAGACTAAAGTGGCAAGCATGGCACCTGCATTGGTCTTCACCAGGTCTTCTGCATATATGTTATGGCTGCTAGCTTTATGTTTTTGTGGGACTCCTAACAGTGGGGGCTGGTGTATCTCTGACTCTTGTCTGCTCTTGGGACTCTTCTCTTGGGTTGCCTTATCCAGCCTCAATATGAAAGATTTTGCCTTCCCATATTGTATCTTGTTTTGTCCAGTTTGACTGTCCCTTGGAGACCTGCTATCATCTTTTCTGAAGAGGAAATGACAGGAGAGTGGATGGAGGGAAAGGGAAATGGGGAGGTGGGAGGTGAGGAAGTGGAGAAGGAGCTGGGAAGAGTGGAGGGGAGAGAAACTGAAGTTGGGATATATATTGTATGGAAGAAGACTCTATTTTCAGTTTTAAAAAAATCCATTCAGTCACTAATGGCAACTTGATGTCAATGCTCAATAAGCTGGGAGACTGGCAGTTCCTCAGTCAGTCTTACTGATTAGCGACTGGAGCAACTCACCCTCCTCTTATACTGTGCATTGCCTACAGGACTATATGAAAGTAAACAGTTTATTGCATTTAAACAATGAAATTTCAGAATTATCCTTAAGTTTAAATGGAAATTACCAAAGGTCCAGTGAAGCCACAGTTCTACTTGACCCAAAGCTTTTCTTCTCAACTCATTTATCTCTAGTACTATGACTTGGGTGGAATGGAAAACATGGTATGGATTCTAGAACATTTTTTTCCCATCTTTAGTCTCTTACAAACGTTAGTCTACACATTTTCATCCACAAATCTTAAACCACAGGAAAATTTCTCTCGGTGCATTGAAGTCTTTCTCATGAGTAACATTTTGTAAAAGGAGAGGATAAGATCAATTCTAAAAATATGCAATTATGAGCTCTAAATCTGATCATATAAATTCCTATAAATGTTTTTCAAAGGAAATAAGATCTTAGTGCACAGGTATTGTGAATGAATATTTTAAGCTGTAAATGTTGCTTTGAGCAATAGATGAATTTAAAATTTTTTTGGACAGACTCTAAGTGACAACCACATGAAAATTATGTGGCTTTTTTATAGATATTATAAGGGTATTGAAGAAACCTGTAGAATGCAACAATGTCATCTGCCAAAGTCAGTTCCTGTCAATCTGTTCTTGTTAGCCTTCAGAAGACAGAAAGGACATACTGAGGATAGAAAAGTGTGGGTTGTGGTGGTAAACAAGACCTCTGTGATAAATATACAAAGTGTACAGAACTTGAAAGAGCTGGAGATGCAGGTACTCATATAAAGTTAAGCCCAACAGAAAGGCAGAGACACTTTCTCATTTCTTCTTATACTAGCATTTTCCCAAAGGTTAAAAACTTGAGAAAAATGGAACATGAGTCCGTTCATCTAGACTCTAAGAAAACAAAATGTATATCTCCCGCTTTATTTCAAGGTTTATGCACATCATGGCTGGTGCACATGCACTAGTGCTCACATGTGTGCATATATACTTAGTTCTAATAGATTCATACCCATACATGTATAAGCATCCTAACAGCAAAATCACAGAACAGGAAAAATTCCAATAACATATATGGTTTTAACCGTCTTAGAGTTATAAATTGTAAATATTCTTTGAAGTTTTCCATTTTCTTCTTCATATCCAATTTATCAACATGTATTCCTTTTAATCATTTTCACAATACTTCATTAAATTATTCTGTTTTACCATTCCCAACATCTTCCCATTGTACGCTACTTCACACCTGGATTACTTCAATAGACTTCTGATTATTGTGACTCTCTGCTTCAATAGACTTCAGCCCCAATGCCAATGATGTCTTTTAAAAATAACCTCTTTCAATATGACATGTCTTTCTACCAAGCGTTCACAATTCTGTTGGCAAAATCGCTTGGAAAATTGTTCAAAATGCCTTATTTTTTCATGTCATGTTCAAACCTAGGATAACATTTTACATGGTTGTTGGAAAAATGTCTTTAAGATAAGTCTGTACAAGAAGATGACATTTATGAGAAACACCACAAAGGATGGTAGATGGATGGATAGAATGGACAACTATATAACCAGAGAAATGGTGTATCAATGAGTAGTTATTTACTAATCTAAGATAACGTCATTTTATGAGCTTTTAATGAAGATTGGTTTTCAAGTTGAGGTCACATTAGATCATAGAGTTAAATATGTAGAAAAAAAAATGCTAAAAAGGGAGACACAAGTATAAGCAGGATGTCACTGTGAGAAACAGGTAATAAGAGATACTTTTTATGTCTGCATTTGTGACCTTGAATAGTGATTTTCCATGTGAACTCAGACAAGAAGGGACCCAGAGAATGACTTATTCCTTCAGTGTGACTGACACTCAGGAAGACATCCAATATTATATTAAATAAATCATTTGCAAAGCTTTGATTTCAAAATCTCATCATGTTCCCATGCGAGTGTTTTATGAGAGATTGTGCTCATAAAAGTACTGATTCAGTTCTCTCTTCATAGATCTTAAAGAAGGGACAGACTTAAATAATTATATTTAAATTTTTCCATATTAATGGCTAGGAAGCAGGTTTAAACATTTGAAGAGAACAACAATTAAAAATATCATAGAGATGATTTAATCTGGTACACACAGACCAAGAAGGAGAATAAAGTCTTAAACAGAAAGCATGTGCTGGAATGTGTGATGAGAGGAAATGACTCAGGTTTGCCTACTTGGGAGCCGATGATCCATGATCCATGATCATGACCTGTGATCTGTGCTAGAGTTCTTAGTGTTCAACGGCTCATTATCTTTACCAGGTTTTTCATTATATTAAAAAAAACAATAGTCATAATTTTGATGGAATTTGGAAAGCTTTCTGTAAATCTGGGATTCCATTATAATTTGTTTCATATAATGAGATTTTGACTCGTTTTAAATCTATGTCACCTCTGCCATCAAGTCAGTGTTAATTAATGGGAGGTCTGTGATCTTGCAATCACATATTATTCAGAGTTAAATAGGTTCTGCTGCTCTGTTTGATAAACAACAGTCTGGCCAGAATGGACTTTTGAGAGATCATTTTCTCTAGAACAATTATGAAATTGGCCTGGCATAAGTACACTAATTTAAGTCGATGGAGTATGTTTGGTTTATTGAAATGATTCTTTTCAGGAGCATAAAAAAAAAACACTCTTGAGAATGTTGTTAAAATAATATAACAAGTTAGATTAATATAGATTTGACCAGGAAATGATTCTTCACTCACTGGCCTTTGGATTTCAATAATATTTAGCCACAGGCTGTTCAAGTACTGTCATTTTTGAGCTTTTTAGAAAAAAAAAAGGCAAGAAGGAAGCTGTAATGAGCTCTGCCCAAGTTCATAACATTCAGTCTGCAAACCCAGAAAACAAAACCAGCCACCTGTAAACGTTTGACCTATGGTTCTGAAGGGAATTCTTTGAAGATGTGGAAATTTGCAGAGTATAGACAAGAAAGGAGGGAGAATGCCAACACACAAAACTTCTGTAGTTGCAAATTCAACAAAACCAGCTAGACTGTCAGCTTTTATGTGGGGTAAGAATGTTTTCTCACAGCAATCTTGGAAAAGATATTGATTGCATTGAAAAGTATTGTAAATATGGGTTATAGTACTCAGAAGTCCAGAGACAATGTGTTAATGTTTTTTTTTTTCTGATAATCTTCAATTTTGAAAATCTTTAGAAAGAATAAATTAGGGTATGTCTCATAGGATCTCAACTCTAAGCTTGCTCTTTGCTAGCGGCCTATAGCATGTATTAACAAAGACTGGGAAAGCCTCATGATAAAGCAAAATGCAATGCTCCATTTATGCAGCATCTATTTTCAGCAATTGGCTAGATGCTGTAACATGAGCACTCTACAGAGAAACTATGTTTATTTCCATCTTTAAAACAGGGACTTGAAATTCACAGAAGGGACTTGTCTGAGATTATATGATAGGCTTGTAGTAAGGTTGAGTTCAAGCCCTTTTCCCACCATGAATACATAATTTTCTAGAGTAATCATGATTATTTTCCCCTAATTGTAAATGTCATTATACCAATGTAATTTCACACCTGTTTGAATTATGTCACTTAGAATTAGAGTATTATGGTCATTCTCCTGGTGTTTGTGGGTATGTATTTGACCCTTCTAGACATATAAAGCATAACAAAACTGGCAGAATCTCCATTTTTCTTGTTTTTATTATGTAGGTACACAGACTAAAACTGGGGCATGAAATGAAGGATTGGTAATTATTTTTACTGAGACTCATTTTAAAGTATTATTTAAAATTTCACATAGGTTTGAATAAAGAATACTGACACATTGTTCCAAATTAAAATCTGATAAAAGTGAAGATAATGACAATCTCCATCTAAATTTTACCATCACTGAACCTGTTCCCTGTCTCAGGCAGCTAGCACCATCAGTTACTCTAAGTACCTGCCAGGTGTTTGATCTTTTACACTTGCATATGCAAATATATACACACATATGCACGTATTTAAAGCAAAGACATTGGTATCACAGTTTTTTATTATTCTAATACTAGATAATAAATTCTGTGGGCTTCTTAGCATCTTATTTTGCTTTCTCTCCATCTCTGATAGGTAATTCCCTGTCTGTAAACAAAGGGCTTCTATGCCCTTCATATAATTACATTGTTTTCCTCTGTGAATGTACAACACTTATGAAAATAGCTTCATATGGAGGAATTTTTTTCATTTTTTTTTGCTAAAAAGGATTTAATAAATATATTTTGAAATAAAATTTTCATGGGTTCTAGTAGACCTGATGACACCAACAATTGGCATAAGTAATTTCTATCAAAGTGTGTCATCTTTAGAAGCTATAGATATTGATCCTGCAGACAAACATCTATGACTGAGTATAATCGAGTATTTCCATATTTGAAATCTTGACTGTACAAATTTCCAAAATAAATGTTTCCAACACAAACAAAACCTCAGTTTTAATTACAACTGTTTTACACTGGAGGTGTGGACAGTGTCACATATTGAAAGGTCTTCTGTGTTTTTACGTGAGTCGTACACTGTGCAATGTCGCTCTGTATGCTGTGAATGTGTGTTACTCTGATTGGTCAATAAATAAAATGCTGATTGGCCAGTAACCAGGCAGGAAGTATAGGCGGGATAAGCAGACAACGAAAATTGTAGGAAGAGGAAGACTGATTTAGGAGTTGCCAGACAGACACAGAGGAAGCAAGATGACAAGGCAAAACTGAGAAAAGGTACCAAGCCATGTGGGTAAGCATAGATAAGAATTATGGGTTAATTTAAGTGTAAGAGCTAGTCAGTAGTAAGCCTGAGCTAATCGCCAAGCTGTTATAATTAATATAAGCCTCTGTATGTTTACTTGGGGGATGAGAGATTTGTCCAGACCACCAGCATGCCAGGACACAAGAAAACTTCCAACTACAGCGTAACACGAATCTTAAAAGGTCTTATTAATAAAAACAAACCTGGTGCCAGATATTGGGTGAACGCTGAAAGATCAGAGAAGCAGAACAGCCACAATTAACCTCACCTTGATAAGTTCTTAGCTGATCCTGTTTCCTCAAACTGGAAGCCTCTGTGTCCTCATCCGGAATGAAACTCAGCTGAACTGCTGCTCAAAAGCCTAAAAGCTTAACAACTTCTAGTTCCTGGTTTTCATGCCTTATATACCATTCTGCTTTCTGCCATCACTGCCTGGGATTAAAGGCATGTGTCACCATGCCTGGCTGTTTTTAATGTGTCCTTGAACTCACAGAGATCTGGAGGGGTCTCTGCTTCCAGAATGCTGGGATTAAAGGTGTGTGGGCCACCATTTTCTAGCCTCTATGTCTATCTAGTGGCTCTTCTGTTCTCTGACCCCATATAAGTCTATTAAGGTGTACAATATATTGGTGGATACAATATATCACCACACCACAGTTATAAGTGACATAGCTTAACCCATGATACATTTTGAGCTTTGCTGAAATTTTTGGAGCATATATGAAAGTATATTCTAGAGTCTGAATGTGTGAGTCCTTCTCTCAAACTCATGTTCATACCTAATAACCACTGTGAGGACACCTCAAAGTAGGACCTATGGAAAGTGTTGGGTCTTTTTGGCAAAGACTTTTCACTGAAATTAATGCTTTTATAAAAGGGACTCAAGACAAAGAAAAAGATGGCAACCAGTAAAACATATACTCAGCCCTCATTGACTGTATTGATCCCTTGTTCTCGACTGCTAAGGATCCTGAGAGTGAGTGTAGATAAATTTCTAAACAGTCTTATTAACTAAGAAACACAGAGCCAAATACAGAGGTATAAGCCGTAGAGGTCAGAGCAATAGCCACCAACTAATCTTAGCTTACCACCTTGCCTTAGCTTCCCAATAGATAGCTTCTTCCTGTCTAACCTGCACCTTTATTGCCTTCCTGTTCTGCCTTCTCATTGGCTCTAAGCCCAGCCCCATCACTTCCTCATTACTGCCTGTCTATACAGACCTCCAAGTCTCTATGGTTGGTGCTGGGATTAAAGGTGTGTGTCACCATGCTTGGCTGTATCCTTGACCACACAGAAACTCTGCCTGCCATGTGATCGAAATAAGGGCGTGTGCTATCATGCCCTGACTTCTGTTTATGGCTATGCCCTCTGATCTTCAGGCAAACTTTATTCATTAACATACAAATAAAATATCATATTTCAGCACAAATAAAATATTACCACATTTCCCATTTTTTCTAATAAAATGAAAAAGAATCAAAAAAGTTATAACTAATATAAGAAAAACTATATACAATAAGTACAATAACTATAAACAGTATATACAAGCAATAAATACCTCAACAATATCTAGTCCATTCGCATTTGACAAACTCAGAGAAAATATTCTATTATCATTCCTGTTTTGGTAAGTGCAAAATATACCTGAATCACTTTCTATCCTAATTTATATTACTAACAGAGAACTATCTAATAATGTCTTTCAACTTTATATACTACACCTCTTTATTGAATTTCTTTTCTGAAATTCTTAACAAGGAAAACTATAACTGTAACTACCTAATCTTCAACTAACTATAACTATTACTATCTAACCTTCAACTCCCTCAGAGACCCAAGAAGTAAAACATCATGGCCCTGATCATCCAACATCCAAAATCAACTTCAAAGCAACTGACTCAGGCAATACAGCCTCACAGCCTATTTCAGTCAGGACTTGACCATAATTCTTCATTTTCTCAGGATCCCCATACGAATACAGTGCCCTTTATCAGCAGGAAGTAGCCTAGAAAACTACACCCACATTCCTAAAAAAAATGGATTACGGATGTTTGTCTTTGTTTAGGTTGTTGGCAGCAAATTGTTATTGGTCATAGTCAATATCTTTCTAAAGAAAAAAGGGGGATAGGATATAAATATGATAGGATGAAAGGGTAGATTATTGAATCTACTTTTAAAGAGCAACAACTTGTGTAAAATGTTTTAAATTGCTATGGATTTTAGTTTATTGATACAAATTAAAAGTTAATTTTGTTATACTGTATGTATATTTCTACTCTTATTTAAGGTATTGTATTTATGTAACACATTTAAATTGTAATGGATAATTAGGAAATACAGATTAATAATCATCTAGAATAATCAAAATTATAGTCATGTTAGTTTAGTTTTCTAGGTATTCATAGATATATTTCAGATAGATACGTAATCTTCAAACACTTCAAAGACCTACAGAATGTGGCATTTAAAATGTTTTAAAAACTTAGACTTTCTGGACAATGTGACATGTCTGATCCTAGCAGCACCAATTTACTTCAAAGAGAAATATGGCATTGAGGACATTTCATATGGAGTTTATCTTCTTCTTGGCAAAAATAGCCATTTGGGCAAGAAACTGGACTGCTTGACAAAAATGTTGTATTGACTGGGCATGCAGGACCCACAGGAAGGTGACCACTGAACAAGGCAAGATGGTCCTTCAGGCTCCTGTTTCACAGAAGAAACTGCCAGACATTCTACAGGACACAGGAAGAAATGACTGAGAGACTCTAGGCCTATGGGCTGAAGATGGATGCCCAACACTACAGAGGAACTTTGGATGACTGTCCAGGCAGGCAGCTGTCTCTGTTATTTCCAGAGTTTCGGGAGTTGCTTACAATGCACTTCCTGTTTACTTAGGTAATATTATATCCTTCTGAGGTCTTTGATATGGTTGAAGACTAGATAGTTATAATTTTCCTTGGTTATGATAAAAGATAAATTAGATATGAAACTTTAGACTCACAAGTGTAGGATAGGTAAAATATTTTCTATAATTTTTCAAAATACAAATAAACTAGATATTGTAACCATAATTCTTGCTTGATATATGTAATTTTACTAGGTTAAAATTAAAACCTTCCTTTTGTTTAAAAAGAAAAGGAGAAATGATGGGTAATGTCTTTTTACATGCTATGAAAACATGTTTCTCTGATTGGTTGAGAAATAAAGCTGTTTGGCCAATATTGAGGGAGAATAGGGTTAGGAGGGACATTCTAACTAGAGAGGAGGAAGCTGAAAGGGAGAACAGAGAGGATGCTGCCAGCTGCCACCATGAGAAACAAGATGTAAAGATATGGGTAAGCCACGAGCCACGTGCCAAAGTATAGATTTATAGAAATGGGCTGAGTTTAAATATAAGAGTGAGTCAGTGGTAGTCCTGAGCCAACCGCCAAGCAGTTTTAATTAATATAAGCTTCTGAGTGATTATTTTATGAGCAGCTGTAGGGTCTGTAGGGCTGGGCAGGACTGGAGAAAACCTCAGCTACAAGTGAGGACTATGTTTCTGTTGATTCATAGCCATCTAGTCTATGGGATTCTGCCAGAACGGCTGAGACTGATTGAGAAAGCAGCCCTTGGCAGAATGAGTTACAATCCCTATTTCCCACTTATCTTTCCTTGCTTGATTTGCTTCATGTGTTGTATGTTTTATGTTTTGACATTCACCTGTAACCATGTCTTCATGTCCAAAATAGCTTAGTTTGCTGGCATCTTCCAAGGACCATGAGGAATGATACTCACTACTGTAGCATTCTTAATCTGCTCTCTCTAGCACCTGTTGCACCTCTACCCTAGTATCTGGAAGCATACATTTCTGAGGCTGTTTGCTTGTTTAAATTTGGCAGTCTAGTAAAACACACACACACACACACACACACACACACACACACACACACACACACACAAAGTATTTACTTGAAAAACACTAAATTTACATGTACAAAATTCAGTGCACTTTTCTTTATTTTCCAAAGAAATCTCATCTTACAAGACAATACCATCTCTAGCACTGAAAATATAGAGAAGGCTATGACTGAGCAATAAGGACAATGCTGTTGATTATTTCATGAAGTCCAAGGAGGTGGGATCGAACATTGGCTCTAGCATGTACTAGTTTGGGGAACTTAGAAAGCTTTATCATTATAGTTCTGATAATTTAATCTTATTTCTTTACTTAAAATGCAACATAGCTAGATTCAGCAAATAAAAATATAGACTATTCCGTTAAAATTGAATTCTTTATAAATGATGGTTGTTTCCCTAATAATACTGTCTTTGTTATACTAAGGGAGCATTCATCAATTATCAGAAATTCAAATTTAACTGGTACCCTAAAGTTTATCCAGCAACTTGAATCTTAGGACTTTACCATTACACCCTGAATAATGATAAAGTGTACATAGTGTCTTTTCTGTTTAAAAAGAAACAAAACAAAAATGCATAACTCTTCTGACTGCCCCTTAGCCCCCCATACTCCATGCAAAGCCATTTTCTTTAAAATGCAAACTATTACTGACATACTAATTTCCCCTCATTTCCTCTTTTTTTTATTCAGACTTTGTTACTATTTCTATGATAATCTTAAATCTGGCCTCTTCTCATGCTTCAGTTCTGCTCTTCGATATTCTATCTGAGAAACACCCCAGTGCTATATAGTTAGACAGATTCCTCCATTTTACAGACCTTCTCTAGAACATTTTGTCATGTCCCTATTGCCTCTGCCTGAGGTAGAGATATGGTCTGGGGCACTCAAGAATACACATTCTTCCCCAGCCAATGCTTCCTCTTGTGCATACAATATACCCCATAAATACTCCAGAATCACTCAAAAACATTCATATTTTCTCATGTATGAATAAACAAAGATAGCACCAGCCTCAAAGTGTTATTGTGGATAATAAATACAATAATGCTTGCAGGACACAAATGGGTATGCTAATATAGAATAAGGATTAATAACCATAGCTGTTTCCACATATATATTTTTATGGTAACATTTTTTTCTGGGAAATATCATGATAATAGTTTTATGATAAATTAAGAAAGGAAATTATTACTGAAGCATCTTTGGAGGGATACATATACTGAAGAAAACTATACATTTCCTCAAGACATTTTCATAATATATTCTTTTCATCTATGTGAACAGCTCTAGATTTAGAAACACATCTTTCTGTACAGGCTAGATGCATGTTACTTGTTTACATTTACTTAAATATATTGTAATACTTGGCTTAAAGACGAGGTCTCCCATCTGTGACCACACATTTTCTCCCTTTTCTCCATTTATCACTGCCATCTCACTTCTGCTCATCTTCTCTCCCATCACTCTTATATAATGCATTTATTTTTTAATCTCTCAATTTCTTCATTCAATTCAAAACTTGCGTTATCTGTTTTTTTTCATATCAACATTGTTTCAATAAGATAGTGAAATATTTCAACACCACACAAAACCCACATGACACAGCATTAAAAAGAATGGAGAGTCTGGATATCCTACAGAAGTTCCCGTGGTGGTCAGCACACTAAGAAAACAAACATTGGAGCATTTTAAGGTGTTGGAAAATTTTATATTGCCACTTGTGGTAGAAAAGCACATAGAATATAGTCACACAAATTAGCTCTGTTTGAGATACATTCAATCCATATTTTTTCACACATTCACAAAACAATTTTAGGATATAAGCTAGTATTTAGGGTCCTAAAGTAGATTACAGAATCATTTATTCAAGAAGATGAGGAAAAATCAATGAGATAAACTTCTTAAGGACATTAGATTCCATTTCCTGGTCTATCCTGGTGGCCCATCTACCCACAGGTTTTGGATGTGATAATGCTGTCAGGTATAGGTTTCAACTTGTGAAACAAGCCTTATATTCAATTGAAAAGTGATTATTACTCCCAGGATACTGTTGCCAATATTGTACCAGTGGGTATATTTAACAGCTAGTCTTTGATGTATCTTGCAGGTTTATACCTGGTTAAGATAGCCAATTCATTTTCCCCTTTGGTACCACACATAGCACTTTCCAATACCATGAAACTAGTCAATAGGAATGAAGCTTCCAGGTGAGTACCACCTGAAGATGGGAACTGGATATGGCTCCCCCACCCCTTATCTAAGGAGATATTGGCAGTTGATAGCTTTTAGAAGAGATAGAATCAGTTTCCTTTAAGGTTGCAGCACCTCATGGGTTAATCACCCTCCAGTGGATGCCACGCGACCAAGAGCATGTGGGCAGCAAATATGTCACTTGATGGGTTTCAAAAAAATTAAAGAGGACACTAATTTGGTGGCTAGATAGTATAGGAGATGGACTTGGGTCTAGTTGGGGGAGGAGTGATGTATTAAATAAAATTCTGAAAGAACTAATAAAATGAGGAAACAAATGGAAAAAAGGAGATATAAATATCAAGAACTCTGATAAGTGATGTTACTTGTGATAAGTAATATGTTACTTGTGATAAGTAAACTTATCAGAGTCAAGGTTTGGTGGTTATGGAAGATTTCAAGATAGTATACAAAGGAGGTACAATATATGCTGCATAAAGAGATTAATTGTCTTGTTTTAGTTACCTTTCTGTTACTGAGCTAAGACACCATGACCATGGGAACTTACAAAAGAGACAACTTATTGGGATTTACAGTTGCAGAGCCTGATTCCATGATCATCACAACAAGGAGTATGGTAGCAGGCAGGCAAGCATGTTGATGAGGCAGTAGCTGAAGCTTACCATTGTATATGCAATTGATCCATAAGCACTAGGCACAAAGAGCTAACTAAAATTGATACAGGATTTTGAAACCTCAAAACCCACCCTGAGTAACTCACTTCTTCCAACAAGGCCCAAAGAGTTCCACCAACAGGGCACCAAGTATTCAATCATAGGAGCCTATGGGGACCATAGTCATTCAAACCACCTCAAATGCCCTTAACTATTTCATATGGAAGCCACGGCTTTTGCAGAGACATTTCAAAGTGGCATTGGTTTTTAGCTTTAGTGATCCAATCCTTTAATAAGAATCATAAATTAGTTAGTTCTTGGTTATACTACAGGAGCAAGTGGTTTTAAAATCTTAGTTGCTTACAATTACAGTCTTCTATCTCATTTCATTGCATATGTTTCATTGAATGCCTATATATTTGCCTCTTGTATTATTTCATTAGATGAATACTTGAACTAGACTTATCTAAATATGATTGCATACAGAGAAAAGACTAAAGCAAAGAAGAACCAAGAAATAACTTGGGTAGCTCCAGATCCCAAGGAAAGTATTATCTCTGTGTTTATTTACTGTGCAGAGAATGTCACCCAATGAAGGCACAAAATGGATTAAAATAAGGAACATATGTTTCCATAAACTTCATTCGGAGAAAGCAATACAGGAGAAAGAAATATAAACAAGTCTTTTGTAGGTTATTCAACTTTATTAAATTTCTGAGTTATACTAATATAGATTATATAATATATCCAAACAGCTTTGTACCATACCCTACATGCTTTAAAAAACTTAATGAACATTCTCTTTAAAAACTTGAATTTTAGAAAGTATACAAACATTATGTATCTATATCTGTATCATCTATCTATCTATCTATCTATCTATCTATCTATCTATCTATCTATCTATCTACTATCTTCTATCTATCTGTCTGTCTATATTCCTTTTTTTTTATCTTAGAGCATCTAAAGTAACTGATTTATCTCAGAACAGATTATCATGTAGAAAGTATGCATTGACATAATATTTTAAGAATTTTTTTTAACTTGCAGAAATCTTAGAGCACCTTATAATCATCCTGAGCAAAAACACGTAATAATGATTTGCAATAACAGGGCAGATGATTATGAGGTTACTGGGGTGAATGGGTCAAAAGGGAGAAAAGAACTCAGAAGCTATGTACTAGAACACAACAGTACTGGAGTATGGGAAGTGACTTGGCTATTGGGCTGGTAGCTGCATTTAATAGAAATTTACAAATTCTGGATTTTATTCTTCCTAAGTCACTTATTCCTCATTTCCCTTCAAGATAAACATTTAGAGTGTCATTTTGCAAATAAAAATAAAACAGGAAAATCCTTTAGAATTGGGAACTGTATACCTCTAAGAGTTGATAGAGTCCTGGTTGCAAATTCACATCTACTTGATTTCAAAATGTTAAAAAAAAAAAAAGCAAAACGTTATTCTTTATAAGAAGGGCAAATTCAAATGCCGAAATTCATGTAAGTTAAACACCTTTATTTTCTTTCATTCTCTTCAAGTTTTAAAAATGTAGAATCTGAAAGACTAATCTACCAAAACACCTTCATATAAATAATTTAAAAGCTGCATCAAAAGAAAAACTCCACAACTAATTAAGACTACATTTGTGGAAGAAACATATTAACAAGGGCCATTCTTAAAGTGTTTGTTTTTCCATGCCTACTTAGCTGAAGGAAAGCATTTCATAAAGTAAGTATTGTAAAATGTCCAGTGCAATTGCCTAACTTTTGAGCCGTTTAATTCAGCTTCTACATATTAGAAATTTCACAGAAAAGGCCCAGATGTGTAATTTACTAAAAATGATCAGTGCTAATGCAACTATTAAAATGGTTCATGTTGTATTAATGCTGATTTTATATTCTAAGCCATTCATTGCCCTTCGTTCTTTGCAAGCATGAGTAATAGATAATTGAGGAGTTATCATATGAAAAGCTATGGAATTTGGTATTCCATAACTATTCCTATTATTATTAATGTGACACTAGTCACATTAAAAATAAACATTTAACTATAAATACTAATTAATGACCATAGGTAGGCATGTTTTATGTTGTCATAGTTTTGTGTTTTTTTTTTTTATAATGAGGAATTTTTATGTGACTGAGGCAGTTTCTAGTGTGCATACCTCTTTTAAACCAAAAAAAAAAAAATCATTTCTGTCTTTCTCAAAAGTTCAATGGTTTTGCCGGGCGGTGGTGGCGCACGCCTTTAATCCCAGCACTTGGGAGGCAGAGGCAGGCGGATCTCTGTGAGTTCGAGGCCAGCCTGGACTACCAAGCGAGTTCCAGGAAAGGCGCAAAGCTACACAGAGAAACCCTGTCTCGAAAAACCAAAAACCAAAAAAAAAAAAAAAAAAGTTTAATGGTTTTTATATTGCAGTTATTTAATTGTGTATTGTAGTGGGTAGTTGTTTCAGATTTGACCTGAAAGTATTGCCCCCAGTGAGGCTTCTAGTAACTGCTGCACCTACCTATGACCTGCCCTGGAGGCGGAGCCAAGATAGGAGCCCTTAAGACCCGAGATCCAGATGTGCTGGGTCTCTTCATTCCTTATAATCTTGGATGCTGGATGATAGACCAAGCAGAGTTCTCCAAAGAACATCGCTGAGCTGCATTCTACCTCTCCTGGATCCTGTAACCAACCCCTTTACTGGCTGTAAGTTACCCCAAAATAAACCTCCCCTTTATATAAAGAGTTGCCTTAATAAATCCCCCAATATCTAGCACCCAAGATGAGGCAAATTCCAAATGCCTGGATGGCCTCTGCCCTCAGCCTTCTCTGTGACTGCTATGGCATACTTTCCACACTTCCCATACTTCCCTGTCTCTTCTTCCCTGTCTCTTTTAAAATTCCCAATAGGTATAGGATATTAAGGTAGATTATTGTATATACTAGTAAACTAATTTAATAAAATATCAGCCTTAGATAAAGTGCACTGTTATGGATTCTTGTATATTGATACAAATGTAAACTATTTTTATAATCTCATTCCAAATAATTTATATATTGATACAAATATAGAATCATATTTGTTGTAATGTACATATATTTCTACTATTATTTGAAATGTTTTGTATATTGATACAAATGTAAAATTATATTTTTCATACTGTATGTATGATCTACCTCTATTTAGGATATTTGGTATATTGATATATATTTAGGATTGTTGTCATATTGCATATTGTACTATGCATTCCTACCTCTGCTTTAGCTATTTTGTGTATTGTCACAATTTTGAATTCATTGTCCTTTTTCTGTACATTTGCTTACAGACTGTTTACCCTGTTTATGTAAAGCCTTATTAGGTTATTTAGGTAGATAGGACTTATAGATTTATATTCACCTATTCTTGTCATCTCTATAGTTATGTTAGGTTGTCTAGACTTACAGAAACATATGTCAGATGGATAGGTAGTCTTCAAACACTTCATAGGCCTAGAGAATATAGCATTTAAATGTATTGATAACTTGGAATTCTGTTGATGTGAGACACCATTGCTCCTGGCAATACCAATATGATCCCAAGAGAATGTTGGGCTTCTGAGACATTTCTGTTTGAAAGTTTATCTTCACCTTGGCACAAAATGGCCTACTGAGCAAAGAGCTGCCCTTGCCTCGACTGCTGACAGTAAAATGGTCTGATAGATACTCTAGGCCTGTAGCCAATTGAAATACACTGACAATGCTGAGAAACTTTAGGTGACTGTCCAGGCTGCCAGTTGTCTCTGTCTATTCTTACAAGACTCCTGAAAGTTGCTTGCATCCTTCTCCCATTTCTCAGATATTATTATATTCTTTCTCGGGTCTTTGATGGGATTGAAGACTAACAGTTATAGTTACAATCTTCTTGTACCTTAGCTAGAACATATTAAATATTAGATATAGGTTGTTTAGTATAGGACACCTTTTGGGATAATCTTTGTAATGTCCCATTTACCTATGCTCCAGACTTCTCTGGATTTTAGTATGTGTCTCTTGTTTGATATTGTTTTGTTGGTTGTAGTTCCATCTTGTTTAGGTCATTATCCCTTATTCCTCCTGGACAATATTTGATAATCATTCCTATTATATATAGTTTTGTATTAGGTTAGAACTTTCTTATTTAGACAAAAGGAGGAGATGTAGTGGGTACTTGTTCGAGCTTTGACCTGGAAGTACTACCCCTAGTGAAGCTTCCGGTAATTGCCATGCCTACCTATGATATGCCCGAGGGATGGCGCCAAGACAGGAGCCCTTAAGACCCAAGATTCAGATGCCTGGTCTCTTAGTTCCTTGTGATCTGGATGCTGGATGGTAGACTGAGCAGAGTTCTCCAGAGAACACTGCTGGCCTGCACTCCACCTCTCCTGGATCCTGTACCAACCCCTTCACTAGCTGCAAGTTACCCCAAAATAAAACTCCTTTTTAACTACATAGAGTTGCCTTAATAAATCCCCCAATAGTATATAAAATAATTCTGCAAAGTTTTAAAAGGTTTGTCTTCCTATTTATTATAATTATGCACACACAGTTCTTTTAGAAGCCAAGAATAAGGTAAATAGAAACTATCAAGTTTAACTCAATTGCATATTTGAAGTGATTATTCCTATAGCACATGTGTGCTCTCGATTTATTTTCTGAGATTCTCACAGGCTGCAAGCTTGCTCCATAGTATCACAAAAGGAAAACATGTTTCATAGACAACAGCTTCATATATATTATTTTCATAAAAAGATCTTGCATAAGGATGTTAGTATTCTGTGTGTATTTACTATGTTAAGGGGAAACATGAAAAAAAAAACAGATCATCTATGTGGCAAGGACACATTAAAGAATAAGATGTTTTAAATCATTGGGAATTTGGCCATCTTTGAATTTTGATCTCTGTATTTTCAAGTATAACTTTGAAGTGAGAGCCATAAAAGTTTCAGAAAGGAATATAATATTAATGTTGAAATAAGTCAAACCTATTAAAATTATTTTAGTTCAACATAAAATGTTTTTATATAATCAGGCAACATATAATGCATAATAGAATAAAACAAAAATGGATATATCTGAATTCTTTCTCTTCTAGTTGCTAGAGTCCTGGTCATTTGTATAATATGAATACATTAGCAAGTGTACATTATTGTTTGTGGGCATGAAGCATATCTCTTGCTGAGATTGTTCAGTGAAAGCCAATAACTTCTTTGTTTTTATATCTGTATTTTGTTTTTGTTTTCCTTTGTCTTTTTGTTGTGGATATGTGTACATCTCTCTCTCTCTCTCTCTCTCTCTCTCTCTCTCTCTCTCTCTCTGTCTCTCTCTCTCTCTCTCTCTCTCTCTCTCTCTCTCTCTCTCTCTCTCTCTCTCCCTCCCTCCTTCCCTCCCTCCCTCTCTCTCTATCTCTCTCTCTGGGTCTTTGACTGTATGTATGTGTGAATGTGTGAATGTGTGTGTGTGTGTATGTGAGTGTGTTGTGTGTGTGGGGAGGGGGGGCTACATGTGTTTGTCCGTTTGTGTATGGGGTCAGAAGTCAATACCAGGCATCTACCTCAATCTCTCTCTACCTTCTTTGCTGACACAGTGTCTCTTTGATGCTAGGGATCTCTGATTTGGCTATCATGGCTGAGAAGTGATGCCTGGTTCCTAGCCTCTCTTTGCCTCTCCAGCACTAGAATTATAGCTGTTCACTACTGTGCCCAGAAGCAAGCACTTTACCAACTTAGACATAACTCCAGCCCCTATATTTTCCTTTATTGTGTTCTTAAAATTACTATTATCTTACCCTTGTAAATATCTGTCCAATTCCTGTGCCATATGCAAGCAAGTCCATTTAATGTATGAACACATTTCTAAGCCTGTGTTCCCTGTATCTCTCAATGGAGACAGTTAAACCATAAAGATGGGGCTCTTCAAATCTATGCCATATATTCTGCTCAGAAATTCAAAACTTTGCTATGACCTATGAAATTACTCCTATGTCCTTTACCTCAAATGAACTTCTACATTCCTGTAAATTTCACTCACCTCAAAAGTCTTATCTTTCTCATAAACAACCCCCACTATTCTTTTGTTTAACATCAGGGAACATCTTGCAGAAGGGACAGAAGGAGTTAGAGCTGGAGAAGGAGTGTTGTGAAACTCTTTCTTCTGGATGTAAAATGGCTGTTAAGGCCATACAACCACTGCCACTTTGTTTGGACAAGTCACCATACCATCATGTATGGTGGGGGTGGGCTCCTAAGGGCCCTCCCCCATTCCTGTGGGATTATGAGAAGTTTTTTGAAGCTGAGGAAATGTTTTCTTTATTGTTCCAGCCATGATAAATTGCTCATGTCTCATTAAATAATATCCTCCAGTCAGGCAAATGCAAGTGCCGGTATTAAACTCAGCCAGTAAAAAAGGAGAGATTGTAGAATGAGGTATCTTGTTGGGATGAAGGGCTATCGTAGAAGTTAGAGTAAAATACATCTTTAAATTAAATCACCAAACTCTGAAAAATAATACTAATTAGAATCTGTTTATAATTGCATTAGTGTCCAAGTTAATTTGCGAAGTAGGTATTTAGAATATTTGATATTATCTATCAATTAATATGGACATATTTTAATTTATTTTTGTTCTGTTAGTTTTTATATAATGTTTGAAGCTTTGTTAGAGCTGTGTACATTCTTCTTTTGTGTTTCCTAATATTTTATTAATTAAAAAGAATGTTTTACTAAGAGATTAATTTGATATGTAGCCATCATATTAAACATTTCTAGTCAATCCTGCAATCATATGTAAATTATGTAATAAAGAAAAAGTATTTTTCTATCATGTGGACCAAGATAAAATGTCTTATTTTGAGATAAACTTCCAGTCTAATAATACTACTATTTTAATAATGTAAGCACTCACTTAGTGAAGTCTTGATCAAATGTCATCATCTTTTCTTTATTTTTATAAATTTCTTGATAAAAGACTCTTACAAGGCTGAAAATTCCAAAACAGTCAATAGTCACAGATTTTTGTCACTAAAAGAAATTATTTTACCTACCTTTCATGTTGTTATTAACTACCAATTGAAATACCTGTGCTAATTTTTAATTCCTAAGCTGGTGAAGGTTCATTCTTCAAATGGTTTCCATTGTGAAAGCAGAATTAGATAACTCTACTGCCTCTCCATCACATTGCCTTCAGGAGGCAAACTATAGTCATAAACAGACCATTATTTCTCCTATTGTAATCTGACCCTATTTTGTATTTCCTGAAACAAGATTTCGCTCTAGCTTTGGAGCCTGTCCTGGAACTCACTCGGTAGACTAGGTTGGCCCCGAACTTACAAAGATCCACCTACCTCTACCCTCCAAGTGCTGGGAATTAAAGGTGTGCATCACCACCACCTGGCCAACCCTTTCTATTTTTTTAATATTTATTATTTTGTATTTTATGTGTATGACATTTTTACCTTCATGGTGTTATATGCACCATGCACGTACAGTTTACATGGAGGCCTCAAAAGATAATCAGATTTCCTGAAGTTGGAGTTACAGATATTTGTGAGCTACCGTGTAGGTGCTTGAACTGAATCTGGATCCTGTGGAAAGAGTAGCATGTGGTTTCAATCACTATGCCATCACCTCCCCGGACTCCTGGTCCATCTCTTCAACAGTAAAATTTATCCATAAAAGTGTATCTTCCACAAATTCCACAAAAGGCAGTGTCCTAATTTTTTAAGTTTGGGTTATATAAATGATAGGTCGTAATTCTTCTCTTTGGCTCTTGTTTTAATGAAGCGTTTTCTTATATAAATTGCGTATATGTGTGTATGCCAGAATGTGTGTGCATGTGTGCCTGTGTGTGTGTGTGTGTGTGTGTGTGTGTGTGTGTGTGTGTGAGAGAGAGAGAGAGAGAGAGAGAGAGAGAGAGAGAGAGAGAGAGAGAGAGAGAGAGAGAGAGAGCCTGAGTGGGTATGTACTCTAGGCACCTATTTCCTGTGCTAGATCTGCCACTCCTACAGAGGAGAATTTTACTTAGTAGTAGCTTATGTGGAAAACACATTATTTTCTTTTTTTGTGGGAGAATTTCAAGAATGTTTAGTGATTGAATAGAATATATTATTTTGTTTCCCTTCACTTTTACTGACTCAATGTCTGCTTTTAAAATAGTTATTAATGAGTCAATGTGTTCTTCATTGTCACTTGAATCCAAATAACTATATTTATGAAGTAATCTTAACTGGCTAGTTATATATCTTGAGGGAGAGTTGTGACTTTGAGTTAATTCTCTAAACAAACTAATACAAAAATGTTATTGAGTATTTGGCAAAGAATATTAATTATTACCCCCAAGATATATTGTGAGTCATGTGATATATTAGGCAATATTTAAATATACTTTCTGAGAACATTATAAAGGTCACATATTTATCTCTTTTCCAATTTTTCTGAAAACTATACTTGCTTTATAAATAATAAATAACTTTAATTTTTAATAAACTATAATCTAAACACATTTGTATGAATAAAATTATAATTTTAAATACACCATACTTGTAACAATTGTAATAAGCTGTGTAAGATGGGTCCTCAGAAGATAAATCCACATTAAACTGAAGCATCATAAAAAATGCATAGGAAAATGCAATAGGAAGAACCAATTACTCTGGATTAAAAAATTTACATGTGGTAGAAAAGAACAAAGATACATCAAGTCCCTATATTATATTACCATAATTGTGACTTAAACTCTAAGACAATGATTGATCAGTCTTATTGTTCATGTTTATTGTAAAATAGAGGTCTAAATGTGTTTACAACATTTTATCATCTCTGTTAGTAATTGATATTTGATTCATAAGTAAGTCTGTATTCACAAAATAAATATTGGGTATTGTCCATACACAGCTTTGTTCCAGGCTGGATTCCTGAGACTTTAACTATATACAATTGGGAACTACTGTATTTATATGCACATGAATAGAAACACATACACACACAAACAAACACAAACACACACACACATGTGCACACACACACACGTGCACATACACACATGTGCATACACACACACACACACACACACACACACACACACACACATGACCTCCAAAATCAAACTAGAAACAACTGCACATGATTTCCAAGCACAGCCACAATTACATGTCTTACTTATAGGGGAAAAATTACATGATATTTTAAAGAGATATAGGATAGTATAAAAATTTTAAAATTAATGTTTCTCATTGCAGTTAATAATCATATTGAAAACTATTATTTATTATGGAGTATCAAATGTTTCCCAATCATTTGACAGCCATTTTTTCAGTTGAAAACCATACAATTAATATTTATTTTTGTTTTGTTTGATTGTGGTCCTTTTGTGATAACACTAAAATTAATCATGTATGGCAACATAGAGAAAATAATTCCAAAGGTTTAGTAAATGGTCCTGAATTAGTTATGCAAAAGCTTTGTGGATTCTTGTACTTAGATCCCTTAGGCATATTCTAGGAGTAAAAATGCAGGGCTACAGTATTTATATATATTTATGTATTTTTAAACTCTTCAATAGTTTTCTATATGTGTTTTTTTTTTTTTTTCTTTTTGGTTTTTTTTTTTTTTTTTTTTTGGTTTTTTCGAGACAGGGTTTCTCTGTGTAGCTTTGCGCCTTTCCTGGAACTCACTTGGTAGCCCAGGCTGGCCTCGAACTCACAGAGATCCGCCTGGCTCTGCCTCCCGAGTGCTGGGATTAAAGGCGTGCGCCACCACCGCCCGGCTAGTTTTCTATATGTGTTTTTTTCACAAATGAAGATGAGAATAATAGAATGCTTTTCCCAGTGAGATAAAAATCCATATTATGTGATCCCTAAGATACCCTAATATACCTTATGCTGTGTAATATCATTCAGTATGTTGTGAATGTGTTGCTCTGATTTGTTAATAAATAAAATGCTGATTGGCCAGTAGCCAGGCAGGAAGTATAGGTGGGATAAGATAGAGGAGAATTCTGGGAAAGGAAGAGCAGAGTCAGGAGTTGCCAGCCAGACCAAAGGAAGCAAGATGACAAGACAGAACTGAGAAAAGGTACCAAGTCACATGGCTAAACATAGATAAGAATTATGGGTTAATTTAAGTGTAAGAGTTAGTCAGTAAAAAGCCTGAGCTAATGGCTGAGCAGTTATAGTTAATATAAGCCTTTATGTGTTTACTTGAGGGGTGCAAGTGGGAGAGATTTGTCCCAACCACAGGCCAGGATGCAGAAAAATTTCCAGCTACAATCTTATCTATCCACTAACACATTTAATTCAAGAATATATTAACACCCCCCACCCATTGCAGCCTCAGCAGCTAGTCAGCAGGTTAAGAGTCCTGCAGCCAGGCCCCTTCACCACCCCTGCCACCTATTGGTCCCTGTAACCTACATAGTTCCACCCCACCCCCCAAAATACATGGAACCCACCATCCCACCACCACCATAAACCATCTCTCTCAGCATCAAAGGTCCCTGGAGGCACAAGTTCCACTTGTAGCAATTGGAGGAAGAGCAGTCCAAAGCACAGGTACCACATACACCAATTGGAGGAAAAATTAACACCTGTACCTATAACGATCCGAACCCAAATGGATAGATGTCAATGTAAGAATACATTCAACAACATAAAGAGCAATATGGCACCACCAGACCCTAGTGGTTCTACAACTGCAAGATCTGAACATCTCAAAAAAGATGAAGCAGAAGAAAATTACCTTAAAAATAAGTTTATGAAGATGAGAGAGGTCCTTAAAGAGAAAATCAAAAATTCCCTTAAAGAAATGGAGGAAAATACAAACAAATAACTGGAAGAAATCAATAAATCCCTTAAAGGAAGCCAAGAAAAAAAATCAAACAGGTGAAGAAAATAGTTCAAGACTTGAAAATCAAAATGGAGGCAATAAAGAAACATAAACTGAGGGAATTCTGGAAATGCAAAATCATCTGGGTAAATGAACAAGAACTACATATGCAAACATACCAAACAGAAGACCAGATTTAAATAATATCCACAAATCCAGCCCTACAGAAAGTACTAGAAGAAAAACTCCAACTCAAGAAAGTTAGCTGCACCCACAAAAAAACAAAAACAAAAACAAAAACAAGCAATAGATAATATCACACCAGCAAATTTCAAAGAAGGAAAACACATACACACTGTTAGCACCATGAACAAAACCAAAAATTAACAAGAATTAAATCATTGTTTATTAATATCTCTTAATATCAATGGTCTCAATTAGCCTATAAAAAGACACAGGCTAGCAGAATATGTATGAAAACAAGATTTATACTTCTGCTTCATACAAGAAACACATTTCAACTTTAAAGAAAGACATTACTGGCAGCCTTAGTTGCAGGGCAGCAGCAAGTCTCCTTTAAGCAGGCCTTTCCTCCACCACCTCCTCACTGGATCCTTTAATTTACAAATCCCACTCCATCCCTCAAACCCACCCATCCCTCAAGACTTCAGCTAATCCTGAGACACAGACTCTGCCAGCACTAATTGGACCAAGAGAATAAAGGAAGAGATAAGTAGATGCTAGTGCAAGAATACATTCAACAACATAAAGAGCAATATGGCATCACCAGAACTTAGTAGATCTACTACACCAAGACCTGAGCATCCCAACATAGAAGAAACAGAAGAAAACAACGTTGAAAATTACTTTATGAAGATGATGGAGGTCTTTAAAGAGGAAATGAAAAATTCCCTTAAAGAAATGGAGGAAAAGACAAATAAGAAATTGGAAGAAAACAATAAATCCATTAAAGAAAGTCAAGAAAGCCAAGAAAAAGCCATCAAACAAGTGAAGAAAACAGTTCAAAACTTGAAAATTGAAATGGGTTAATAAAGAAGACACAAACTGAGGGAATGCTGGAAATGGAGAAATCTGAGTAAATGAACAGGAACTACAAATACAAGCATAACCAACTGAATGCAAGCGATAGAAAAGAGAATCTCTGGCATTGAAGATACAATAGAGGAAATAGACTGGTTGGTCAAAGAAAATATTAAACCCAACAAAATCATAACACAAAACGTCCAGGAAATCTGGGATGCCATTAAAAAAAAACGAAACCAAAGAATAATGGGGATACAAGAAGGAGAAGAATACCAACTCAAAGACATAGAAAATATATTCAACAAAATCATAGAAGAAAACTTTCCCAACCTAAAGAAGAAAACATCTATGAAGATACAAGAAGCTTACAGAACACCAAATAGACTGGACCCAAAAAAGAAATCCCCTTGCCATATAATAATCAAACCACTAAACATACAAAATAAAGAATATTAAGAGCTTCAAAGGGAAAAGGCTAAGTAACATATAAAGGTAGACCCATCAGAATAACACCTGACTTCTCAATGGAGAATCTGAAAGACAGAAGGCCTTGGACAGACATTATGCAGACCCTAAGAGAACACGGATGCCAGCCCAGATTATTATAGCAAGCAAAATTCTCAATCACCATAGACAGAGTAAACAAAATGTTGTATGACAATACCATATTTAAACAACACCAATCCACAAATCCAGTCCTACAGAAAGCACCAGAAGAAAAAAAATCCAACCTAAGGAAGTTAGATGCACCCAAGAAAATACAGGCAATTGATATTCCCACTCCAACAAATCTCAAGAAGAGAGAAACACACACACACACACACACACACACACACACACACACACACACACACTATCACCAAAAAATAACAGAAATTAAGAATCACTAGTCATTGATATCCTTTAACATTATTGGATTCAATTCACCTATAAAAAGAGACAGACTAACAGAATAAGTATGAAAAAGGGATCTCTCCTTCTGCTGCATATAATAAACACACCTTAACTTCAAGGGTAGGTACTACCTCAGAGTAAAAGGTTGGGAAATGACTTTCTAATCAAACAGACTTAGAATCAAGTAGGTGTGGCTATCCTAATATCCAACAAAATAGACTTCAAACTAAAATTAATCAAAAGACATTGAGAATGATATTACATATTCAGCACAGGAAAAATCCATTAAGATGAAGTCTCAGTTCTGAACATTTATGTCCCCAATACACGGGCACCTGCATATGTAGAAGAAATATTACTAAAGCTTAAATCGCACATCAAACTTCACAAACTAATAGTGGGAGACTTCAACACCACATTCTCACCAGTGGACAGGTCTGTCAGCCAGAAACAACAAAAAAATAAGAGAACTAACAGATGTTATGACTTAAATGGACTTAATAGACATCTACAGAACATTCCACCCAAACACAAAAGAATATATGTTCTTTTCAGTAATCCATGGAACCTTCTCTAAAAAAATGACCACATACTCAGTCACAAAGCAAATCTCAACAGATACAAAAAAAATGGAAGAACCTCCTGTATTTTATCAGACCACCATGGCTTAAAGTTAAAATTCAACAACAACACAAATTGCAGACAGCCTACTAACTCATGGAAATTGAATAATGTTCAACTAAATTACCAATGGGTCAAGGAAGAAATAAAGAAATTAAAGACTTCCTAGAATCCAATGAAAATGAAAAAACAACATAACCAAACTTATGGGAAATAGTGAAAGCTTAATAAGAGTAAAGTTCAAAGCACTAAGTGTTTACATAAATAAGTTAGAAAAATCTCACACTAGCAATTTAACAGCAAACCTGAGAGCTCTAGAACAACAACAACAACAACAACAACAAAAAGCAGACTCACCCAGGAGGAGTAGATGCCAAGAAATAATCAAATTGAGGATTGAAATTAATAAAATAGAAACAAAGAGGACAGTACAAAAAATGCAATGAAGCAATGAGTTGGTTCTTAGAGAAAATCAATAAGATAAACAAACCATTACCCAAACTAACCAAAAGGTAGAGAAAAAGAATATCCAAATTAACAAAATCAGAAATGAAAAGGGGACATAGCAATAGACAACGAGGAAATACAGAGAATCATCAGATCATACTTCAAAAACCTGTACTCCACAAAATTGGAAAATCTAAAGGAAATAGACAATTTCCTGGATAGGTACCACATACCAAAATTAAATCAAGACTAGATAAACAATGTAAATAGACCCATAACCCCTATGGAAATAGAAGCAATCATTAAAAGTCTCCCAACCAAAACAGCCCAGGGCCAGATGGTTTGAATGCAGGATTCTACCAGAATTTCAAAGAGGAGCTAATACTAACACTCCTCAAAGTGTTCCACACAATAGAAACAGAAGGAACACTGCCAAACTCTTTTCATGAGTCTACAGTTACCCTGATACCCAAACCACACAAAGATGCAACAAAGAAGATGAATCAAAGACCAATCTCCCTCATGAACACTGATGCAAAAATACTCAAAAAATACTAGCAAACAAATTTCACAAACACATAAAAAATCATCTACCATGTAAAAGTAGACTTCATCCCATAGATGCAGGGATGGCTCAAAATATGAAATCTCTCAATGTAATCCATCATATAAACAAACTGAAAGAAAAAAAATGATCATCTCATTAGATGCTGAAAAAGCCTTAGACAAAATCCAAGATGATAAAGGTCTCAGAGATATCAAGAATACAAGAAACATACCTAAACATAATAAAGGCATTTTACAGAAAGCCAACAGCCAACATCAAATTAAATAGAGAGAAACTCAAAGAGATTCCACTAATATCAGGAACAATACAAGGCTGTCCACTCTTCCCATATCTATTCAATACATTACTCAAAGTTCTAGCTAGAGCAATAAGACAACAAAAGGAGATAAAGGGGATAAAAATTGGAAAGGAAGAAGCCAAACTTTCACTCTTTACAGATGATAACATAGTATACATAAGTGACCCTAAAAATTGATAAACACCTTTAGTAATATGGCAGAATACAAGATTAACAAAAAAATCAGTAGCCCTCCTATATACAAATAATAAACAAGCTGAAAAAGAAATGAGAGAAATATTACCCTTTACATCAGCCACAAAAATATAAAATACCTTGGGGTAACTCTAACCAAGCAAGTGAAGGAACAGTAAGAAAAGATCTTCAAGTCCTTGAAGAAAGAAATTGAAAAAGATATTAGAAATATGGAAAGATCTCCCATGCCCATGGATAGGCAGAAGCAAAATAATAAAAATGGTAATCTTACCAAAAGCGATCTACAGATTCAATGCAATTTTCATCAAAATCCCAACACAATTCTTCATAGATCTCAAAAGAACAATACTCAACTTCATATGGGAAAACAAAAAATCCAAGATAGCCAAAACAATACTATACTATAAAAGAACTTCCCAAAGCATCACCATCCCTGACTTTAAGCTGTACTATAGAGCTATAGTAATGAAAATAGCTTTTTACAGATATAAAAATAGATATGTGGATTAACTGAATCAAATTGAAGACCCTGGCATTAATCCACACACTTATGAACACTTGATTTTTGACAAAGAATCTATAATTATACATTGGAAGAAGGAAAGCATCTTCAAAAATTGGTGCTGACATCACTGGATATGGACATGTAGAAGAATGCAAATAGATCCATATCTATCGCCATGCACAAAACTCTAGTTCAAGTAGATCAAAGACCTCAACATAAATCCACTTACACTGAACCTGACAGAAGCAAAATTGGGAAGTGGCCTTGAACGCATTGGCACAGGAGACCACTTCCTAAATATAACGCTAGTAGTACAGACACTGAGAGCAACAATTAATAAATGGGACCTCCTGAAACAGAAGCTTCTGTAAGACAAAGAACATGATAAATATGATAAAAATGCAGCCTACAGAATGGGAAAAGATTTTCATCAACCCCACATCTGACAGAGGGCTGATCTTCAAAATACATAAAGAACTCAAGAAACTAGACACCAAAACACCAAATAATCCAATTACAAAATTGGGTACAAATTCTCAATAGAAGAGTCTCAGATGGCTGTTAAGATATTTAAGGAATTGCTCAACATACTTAGCCATCAGGGAAATGCAAATCAAAATGACTCTGAGATTCCATCTTACGCTTGTCAGAAGGGCAAAGATCAAAAACACTGATGACAGCTTATGTTGGAGAGAATGTGGAGTAAGGGGAACACTCTTCCACTGTTGGTGGGAGTGCAAACTTGTACAGCCACTTCGGAAATTAGTATAGAGGTTTCTCAGAAAATTGGAAACCAATCTACCTCAAAACTCAGCAATACCAATCTTGGGCATATACCCAAAGGATGCTCAATTATACTACAAGGAAACTTGTTCAACTATGTTCATAACATCATTATTTGTAATAGCCAGAATCTGGAAACAACCTAGAAGCCCCTCAATTGAAGAGTGGATAAAGAAAATGTGAATATTTTACATGATGGAGTATGACTTAGTGGTAAAAAAAAATGTATCATGAAATTTGCAGGCAAATGAATGGAACTAGAAAAAAATCATCCTGACTAAGATAACCCAGACCCAGAAGCACAAACATGGCATGTACTCACTCATAAGTGGATATTAGATGTAAAACAAAGGATAAATAGGCTACAATCCACAGCACTAGAGAAACTAGGTAAAAAGGAGGACCCTAAGCGAGATATGCATGAATTCCCCTGGGAGATGGAAATACATAAGACTTCCTTGGTATTCTGGGAGAGGGGAGAGAAGGGAAGGAATGGGGGATGAGAATATGAGAAAACTGGATGTCTGAGTGGGAGGGGGCAGAGAGGAAGAGCAATGAAAGAGATATCTTGATACAGGGATTCATTAAAGGGTTAGAAAGAAACCTGGTGCTAGGGAAATTCCCAGGAATCCACAAGGATGACTTCAGCTAAGACTCCTGGCAATAGTGGAGAAGGTGCCTGAACTGGCCTTCCACTGTAATCAGATTGGTGACTATCCTAATTGTCTTCATAGAGCCTTTATCCAGTGACTGATGGAAGCAGATACAGATATCCACAGCTAGGCACTGGGCCAACCACCTGGAGTCCAGTTTCTTAGTGAGAGGAAAGATTGTATGAGCAGCAGGGGTGAAGATCATGATGAGGAAACCCACAGAGACAGCTGACTTGAGCTAGCAGGAGTTCATGAACTCTGGACTGATGGCTGGAGAACATGCATGAGACTGATACAGGCCCTCTGAATATGGCTTGATCTGTTTGTGGGGCCCTTGGCAGTGGGACCAGGATTTATCCCTGCTGCATGAAGTGGCTTTTTGAAGACCATTCCCTATGGTGGAACACCTTGCTGAGTCATGATGCAGTGGAAAGGGGCTGGGGCTGCCTCAGCTTGATGTAACAGACTTTGTTGATCCCCATAGCAGGCATTATTCTCTCTGAGAAGTGGATGGGGATGGGGTTGGGTGGAGGTGGGGGAGAACAGGAGGAGGGGAGGGAGGGGTAGCTGTGGTTGGTATGTAAAATGAAAAGAAAATAAATAAAAATATACTTATTGAAAAAAGATAATATACTAACAGTTTGGAAGCCTTTTCAGTCAGAGAGTTGACTATTATGGTAGATAAAAATAAAGTAAATACTGCAACCATTCATTCATGTACTCGCTATTTATAAAAGTGTAGGTTTTTGAAATCTCAATGAAGCATGCAATTCCATTCTTCATAGCAATGTGAAAAAAAATCTACATTTGTATGGAAACACATAGAACCCTTATAACTAAAGCAGTGCTGAGCAAGAAGATTGCTTCTGGACTATTATTATATCAGCTTTCCAGTTATAACCCAGAACCATAGTAGTAAAAACAAAATAGTACACAGGCACAGAAACTGACCCATAGGTAAATGGAACAGAAGAGGGGACCCAGATATAAACTCATGCAACTACAGCCATTTGGTTTTTGACAAGGATGCCTACAGTATATTTTGGGAAAGAAAACACATTTAAAATTGCTACTGGAAAAATTGGATATCCACATATAGAACAAAGAAACTAGATTGTTCTCTCTAACTGTTCACAAAGATCAACTCCAAGAGATCAAGACTCTCAACATGAAGTCTAAAACTCCGAATTGCTCAAAGAAAAAGTAGTAATATACCACAAGATGTAAGCATGGGTAAGGGTTTTCTAAACAGGACACATGTAGGAAATCAGGAAATCAGCCAAGCAATACATAAATGTGACTGTGAAGTTTCTGTACAGTGAAGTAAATTTGTGTCAAGTGAATAAGTTAGCCTACATAATATGATCAATTATTTGCCTCCTATATATTTGACAGAAGATTAATATCTAGAACACACAAATAGCTATAATAATAGACATGAAAACAAATAACTCAATAAAATTCTGGAATATGGAATTGAACTGAGAATTCTTAAAACAAGAAATATCAGTGGATAATTAACTCTAAAAATTATACAGGATCCTTAACCACCAGGAAAATGAGAGTAAAAATTACTTTTATATTTCAACTTATCCAAGTCAGAATAGCCATTATCAAAAACTAAAGTAAAGTAAAATGACAGTAGATTGTTGGAAAGGTTGCAGGGAAAGGGAAATACAGTTGATGAGAGTACAGGTAAGTACAACCACTTTGGAAATGAGTGTAGAAGTTCCTTAAAAACAAAATTGGAAATGGAACTACCATGTGATTAAGTCATATGACTCCAGTGTATAGACACCTATAGGAGTCCATGTTCTTCTTGAAGAGATACTTGTTTATCCATGTCCACTGATGCAGTATTTGCAATAGCTAGGAAATAGAATCATGTTACATGTCCATCAATAGATGAACAGACAATAAACTAGTGGTACACAAACACACTGAAATCCCATTCAACTGAAAAACAAAGGAAACTGGAGAGATGGCTGAGAAATTAAGACCATTTTCTGCTCTTAGAGAGGACTACACTTTGATTCCAAGCACAGACATGGTAGCTCCCAACCACCTACAATTCCATGAAAACACAGATACATACATGTGAAAATAAATAAAACAAATTTAAGAAGAAAATTTAAATGATTAAAATCTTAAATAAATGGATGGAACCAGATGAGTATGCTAACCAATCACAGAAGGACAGACAGGACACATTCTCTCTGGTATTTCTTCAAATCGTGAATTTTGTGCATTAAACTTGGGGCACCTTTTGAAGTAAGGAAACTAGAAAAGGTCCATTGTGGGGAGACATCTCAAGTAAGGAGGTGGTAAATCACAGATGGTATGAAAGTAGGGAGGGAAGACTGCTGAGGGATAGGTTCAAGTAGGAATGGGTGGGGAAAGGAGGAAAATGAGCAAATATAGAGAGTTGACCAAAGTGAAGGATCTATGAAAAAGCCATATAGAGACCCACTACATTGTTAGCCAATTTAAAAAATATGTAATTTCAATAGAGAGTTCAGAAAGAATGTTAACAGCTGATAGATGAGCAGAAAGGATGTAAAATGCCATCTCTTGGGCATGATATAGTTACTATAATCGTGATCTTATAACAGCTGTGGTCACCTGCACTGGACCTGCTTAAGACTAAGATATCAATAACAAATTATGAATCAAAGATGGGCTTATAGGACCCATCTCTTCTTACTTGCAACTGATAGAATCTGGTATAATAGCTGTAATCATTGACTTCAGTTGTTTACCAAATGCGTAGCCTACTGTTAGTTCCGAACCTATGGAGAGACAGACCATTCTAGTTGCTATTAGTAGGTCACAAAAACTAAACAAAAAAAATACAAAAATGGGAATGGAGTCTGTAGAGAAGAGGGGGAAATTACAGATACAAGAGCAAGGTAAGAGAGGGTAGAAACAAGAGTAACAGAATGCATGACATACACATAGGAAATTGTCGAAGATATTTTGTCAATATAAACAATTTTCTTTCTTAAAAATAATTTTAATCGACGCATAAAAACAAAGATATTATAAACATTAGTGTGATAATAAGTGCTAGATGTCCCTCAACTGAAGAATGGATAAAGAAAATGTGATATATTTACACATGGAGTAAATTACACATTACTCAGCTGTAAAAAAAAAAAAAAAAAAAACAAAAAAAAAAAACAAAGAAATAAAGGAAGAAAGAAGACATCATGAAATTTGCAGGGAAATGGATGGAACTGGAAAAAATCATCCTGAGTAAGGTATGATTTCCAGACCCAGAAAGACAAACATGGTATGTACTGACGCATAAGTGGATATTATGTGGAAAGTAAAAGATAACCAAGTTACTATCCACTTCCACAGACAGGCTAGGTAACAAGGATGGTCCAATGAGGGACACATGGATTTTCCTGCGAAGGGTAAATAGAAGAGATCTCCTGGGTAAACTGAGGGCATAGGGAGTGGGTGGGGCAGACATATGAGGGATCTGGTTGGGCAGATTGGGGGCATGAGACAGAGGGGAAAAGTAGAGAAAGGCATATCTTGATAGCAGGGGCATTTCAGGTTTAGGGAGAAACCAGGAATCAGGGGAAGTTCCAGGAATCCACACAGATGACCCAGTTAAGACTCTTAGCAATAGTGGCCACCTCCTGTAATCAGATTGGTGATTACCCTAATTCTCAACAGAAACCATTCATCCAGTCACTGATGGTTGCAGTTGCAGACATTCACAGCCAAGCACTGGACCAAGCTCCAGGAGTCCTCTTGAAGAGAGGGAGGAGGGATTGTACTAGTGGGGGTGGGGTGGGAGTCAGGGTCAAGACAGGGAAACCCATAGAGACAACTGACCTGAGCTCCTGAGAGCTCAGGGACTCTGGGCCTATAGCTAGGGAGACTGTGTGGGACCAACCTAGGCCCTTTGTACATGTGTGACAGTTGTGTAGCTTGAACTGGTTGTTGCCCTAGCAATGGGATCAGGACCTGTCCCTGGAAATGAGCTAGCTTTTGGGAACCTATTTCCCATCCTGGGTTGCCTTTCCCAGCCTGATTGAGGGGGAGGAGCTTGGACCTGCCTCAACTTGATGTGCCATGCTTTGTTGCAGCCCATGGGAGGCCTGACACTTTCTGAACAGAGGCAGAAGAGTGGATTCATGGGGAAGTGGGGAAGAGGGGAGATGCCAGAAGGGAATGGGAGGAGAGAACAGAGGGGAAACTGTGGTCGGTATGTACAATAAATGAAAAAAATAAATTAATATAAAAAAAGAAAAAAAGTGCTATTTGATAGAAGCATTATGAAACATTTAAATTAGATTAAATGATTTATCTATATATTTATCATTTATTTAAACCTTCAAAATCCTTTGCTTTCTAATGTTTATTTGTGTGTGTGTGTGTGTGTGTGTGTGTGTGTGTGTGTGTGTGTAAGCACCTATGCCACAATGCCCAGGGTCTACTTTTGGCTTCCTCCTTGTTTTGGCGAAGTCTTTCATATTTTTTCTATGATGTTTGCTGTACACATTAGCTGGCTTGTGAGTCTGTCCTGTTGATTGGTATCCTTCTGCTTTCCCTTTCTATAGCAGTGTGGGATTACAGATACATGGCACCATCAGCTGGCTTTGTACTCCAAGTCTGGGGGTTGAGTTTAGTTATTAGACTTGTGTGGTTAGTCCTTTTATCTGCTGATCCAATTTCCTGACTCTTTTTTAAAAAATGCAGTACATTATGGTTACTTATAGTTATTATTTTATATTAACTAGAACCTCTTTGTCCTAATTGTTATTTGCACCTATTGATAAGTCTCTCCCCATTTCTTAATCACTGTCATTTTTTCTGTAGCCTCTTGTAGCCATCAACAAACAGGAGGTTTTAATTTTTTCTTAGATTCCAAATGAATAAGCTTATACACTATTACTCTTTCTGTGAGGCTTGTCTTACTTCAATCTTTAATCTTCACATAGCAGCAAATGGAAGGCTTCCATACATGGTTAACTAGTATTCTGTTCACTATATACTATATATTTACTTGGTTGTTGAGTATTCATGTTGACTGTATTGTGTGACCATTTTGAAGTGTTGTAATGAACGTGTTGAAAACAGCATGCCTCTTCACCACACTGGTTCCAGTTTTTCTGTATATTCATGGCAAGTAATGGGACTCTTAGAGCATACATTACCCCAGATTTAAAGTTAAGGGAACTTCCATATTGTGTTCCTTAATGGCTACACTTATTTGCATTCCAACAGACAGTGTGAAAGGCTTCTTTTGTCTGCACACCACCAATGCAATTGTGTGTGTGCACACGCGCATGTTTGTATATACCATTCTTATGAGAGAGGTGATGTGATATCACATTGTGGTTTTCATTGGAATGATCCTGATGATTACAAATGGTGGCAGTTTTATCACCTCTTGGTGTTTGATACCATGCAATATAACAGAAGACTCTTTACCCTTCATATTATATTCACACACATGAAACAACCTTCTAGTATGTATAGTGAAGCAAAAACCTTCTAAACTTACATATCAAATATTTGAGAAAAAACTTAGTTCTTTCTTATATCAGCATTTTTACATTCAAATATGAATAGTTATAGCTCTCTCGTAACATAATTGTAAATATGATATGGTATGACATTTTTCCAAACATATAATTATCATCATAATTTAATAAATGATAATTATCCCTCATCAGTTCCTTTTCCTTCATCTGTTTCTCCCATAAACATACATAAAAACATGTATGCTATATTCAAACATACTTTCCCAGGTTGTTAGTATTTTCTCAAGTTAGATGTATTTTTTATATTTTCTTTCAGAAAAATAGAATACTTTTATTAAGAAAAAACAGTTCCTTAAGCTTTCATTGAACTATGTATGATTTTTCTTATGACTTTTTAACCAACATTTACACTGATAAATGATATTTTGTAATAATTTGTTTTTTCCTAAGAACAATTTAAATCAAGATCCATGTCTGTCTTCTCCTTAGCACAAGTATATCCCTCACTGTCATCAATTATTCATTGTCTCTAATTTAACTTAATGCAACAGTAACTATAGACTCCAGGGTTTAGTGCCCAGATTTCATAGTGAAAAATATCCTAAAAGTTAATTAAAAGTTCATACAGCTAGAATATGGGTTTTAGTTTATGAGTCTCTGTCTCCAAATGCAGCGCTTTTTTCACTATTCTTTTCCCTGCTTTGGTTCAACCAAGTTTAAACACTATAACAAGAATGGAAGGTTAGAGTAGGTTTAGTCTTAGTTGACAACCCTCCTCCAAATTTGATACTTTGAGCATATGGACATATTCTAAATTGAAAACAGAATCATTACAGAGAAGCCTAAATATATGTAATTATCCCCCCCCCAAATACAAACAAACTAAATTTATTGTGTTTGCTAGTTTTAAGTCAATTTGGCACAAACTAGTCATTGAAGAATAGGCAGCTTCAACTGAGAAATGCCTCCAGAAAATCTGGCTGTGGGCAAGCATGTAGGGCATTGTTGTAATTAGTGTTTGATGGGGGATGGCCCAGTCCACTGCAGACAACCCCAGGGCTAATGGTCCTGGGTTCTGTAAAAAAAAAAAAAAAAAAAAAAAAAAAAAAAAAAAAAAAAAAAAAAAAAAAAAAAGCAGGCTCAGCAAACCATGAGGAACAAGCCAGTGAACAGTAGTCCTCCATGGCCTCTGCATCAGTTCCTGCCTTCAGGTTCCCGCCTTGTTTGAGTTCCTGTTCTGACTTCCTTCAATGATGGAGTACAGTGTTGAAGTGTAAGCCAATTTAACCCTTTCCTCCTATGTTAGCTTGGTCCTGGTGTTTCATCACAGCGATACTAATCCTAACTAGGATAACAAGGAAAAGTAAAACAAACATAGAACTCTGCTATGTAACTGGTAGTTCTTAATTTAGAATTACCCTACAAATGCCAACTGACATTTAAACACCTAATAACATCTTGGAAAACCAGTAATATGTTTTAAAATGGGCATAATTTTATCCCAATTGGTAGCAATGTGCCCATCTGAGTGAATGAGAACAAAAAATATCATCTTAAATTTTCTCTAAACCTACATTAGCTTATACTATCAAACAACAGGTGTCCTTCCGAGCAAATAAATTTAGTCTATATCTATATATAGCTCAGAAAAAGAAAGTGGTTTAGTCTCCACACCTAGGATGCCAACTGTGTGCCTGAACACAGAAAAAGATCACCCTGTTGGCTGTGGTCCTGGTTTATCTGTGTAAACTTTATCTGCCTGGTCTTTGTTGACTTTCCTAGTATTCTGGTCATCACCTCATTTAACTTCACACAATACTTCTTAGGGGAGTTCCATGATTACCATCAATTTACCAATTTACATAAGAAAATTGAAGCATCTGCAAGGAGAGTTCATTTACACAGGGTCACAGAGTTCTAATAGTATTTAAATTAAACATGCTGCCATGTTGGGCACTGTGTGGATCTGTCATGCAGAAGTTATTATGAACATACCTAGGTGTGTAATATAGTTTGATTTCCACAGGACATGCCTTTGGTAGGATTTCAATTAAAGTAGTTTAAAATGAATAAATTTACGACTAGAAAAGGAACAAGTAACAGAAGGACAGAAAACCAACTGCTAAATGGTACCAAGACAGCTATTACTACAGACAAAGAAGGCTTAATTCTGCTGGCTATAATCTGTAGTCAGAGTCAAGCTGACATACAAGACTTCATAGACCAATGAGCAAAGAGCTGCTGTATTTAAACTTCTGCTCCCTCTATACCATTGAGGACATGTTTTGGGAGGTAGTTAAACATCCCCATTGTTGATTGCTACAGAGACTAAAATGCAGTCCACCATCAGATAGAACAAATGCTTCAGCAAGGAGGGGCTGACAGTGAGATGTTTGATGAGCATGTTCTAAAACCCTGTACAAGGGAGAGACATTGCATTGCTGGCTACAGAGACCTCCATTCAATGCCACACATATGGTGGCTTTGTGGAATTAAGATGACATCTGTAGTGGGATCAGGATTGAGAAGAAAAGAAAAATGCAATCTATAATCCTTGGGAATAATTTGAGACTAGCTATAGATTCCACTGTAAATATGACCTAGTCAGCTCTGCAAACAACCATGCTTTTAGGGTATTATGTGAATGGAGCTGGCGTCCTTTGCTGCAAAATACAAACAGTCATGTTTGTTTTAATTTATAAATATTTTTCATGTTGATTTGTTCTATGAGTTTTTTTTATTTGTCTTCAACTTATTTCTACATTTGATACCATTATATTATCCAATCATTCAGTGGCCTAAAAATAGTTTTTATAAAGAAGGTAGAATAATAATTAATAATCAAACAAGGCAAGTGATATCTTAGAAGATTCCTGTACCAAACAGGTTGATTCATTTTGTGTGCAAGTGCTTGTGAATGTGTGTGTGTGCATACCTGCTCACAGTTGAATGAGTTCATACATACTTCTTGCATGAAGTGTCAGAAGTGGCATCAGATCCCATGCAACTGAACCTCAGGTGGGTTCTGAGCCACCTTACAGGTATTAAGAACCGAAGCTAGGTCATAGACCTGATCAGTAAGTACTTTTAACTCTAGAATCATCTCTCCAGCCTCCTCTTTGAACACTTTTTATTGACTTTATTCTATAAGAACTAAGGTGTTTTCCAATTTATAAATATTTTAACCACAGGAGAAAAATGGTGTTCTTACCCCATCCTTTCTTTTTTAAAGGACCCAGGGTGTCAACGGTTGAATTATTATCTTAATAGAAAAAGAATTCTAAGCAAACCATATGGACAATTCTTTGGAAGAGAATATGCTATCATCCATCCTTCTTGCAGAGCAATGTTTGACAAATCATGAAGGGAATGACCCTCTTGGATGACATAATCTGTGCTATGCCTTTCAAGGGTGTTGTAGGGAAGGCCTTTGCCATCAGCCGGTGCCAAGGGAAACATATAATAAGGAAAGGAGTCTATCTGATTGTTCCTCTAATGCAGAAGAATCAAGGGCCCTCTGCTTTACAATGATGTTAGTTTCATGCTTATGCTAGCACAGTGCATGGGCAAGGACAGTGACCTCAAACAGCAGAGTCCAATTCTGCTATAACTAATATCATAGTATCTTGGTAGACTGAGGGAAATAAAGGAAACAGATAATATTTGTGTGACCTTTTATAAGAAGAGACAAATTCATTCAAGGCCATTATAAATTCATAACTAATTAAAGGTTAAACACCAGTTGCCAATTAATATGAAAGATAATTGATCTTCTTTGATAACCAGACAATGTGCACCTTTTGGGAAGAAAGAATGATTATTGTCTTATTATTGATGAATGGAATCACTAATTCAAGAGCCTGCAGCTGTAACTTTAAAGGGACCTTTCACTGGAGTCCAAGGCTGAACTAAACATTTCTCTTTTGTTAAGGCTAAGTGAGCTGATGCATTTTCAAACCTGTTCGCATACAATGATTGTTATTAGAGTTCAGGGTACTTGACAATTCAAAATGAAGCTCTCCAGTTGGGGTAAAACCTCCAAAATTTTCCATTAAAAAAGAGATTTTTGCATTAACTATATTCTTTACTAAAAGTGAATAACCTATAGCACAGCATGATGCAAACTTGATACATAATGAACGGCTTTCAATAATGACAGCCGCGCACTGAATTTGGGAGAAAGTATAACAAAATAGCAAACCATAGAAATATGTTCACTGAGATTCTTGCCACAGGCAGCAGTCATGAATTCTGTGGTAATAATCACCAGGAACACACAGCTCTATTCCAGGCAAACTTTAAGCACCATGCAAATAAGATCAACAGAAGAGCCACTTGTCATTAACTGTTATTTGGCAAATGGAGGCACAGTTTAGGCTGTAGAGTTCAGTTTTCTGTATTATGATCCCATTCTGCTTTCTACATTTGGGGATTTTATGTTCTTTGAATCAGCACCCAAGAAGTGTCTGACAATTATTAATTTACTTCCACTTTTATTTGTAAGACATTGTGTATTGGTATCTATAGAGGAGTGGGCACACTTGGTACTCTTATTAATTCAATTTAGTATAACATACACTTAATGAGTAGTTTATGTGCCCCAAACACTGTTTTACATGCTAGGGTATGGAGCATATATCCTACTGCTGTTCTGACTGTGTAGCTTTGAATGGTGACTCAGCTCTCATTGTCTCTGCCTCAATACTGTTTTCCTGCCAACTTGAAGTGAATGAAAACACCTAGCTTAGGTGTTACTATGAAGAATAGAAGAAGTAAAATATGCAAAAGTACTTGAAAAAATGAGAGAATATAATTATCTGTGGGTGCCAATCTTCATTGGCATATGCTAGCCAATGCTATGGGAAGACAAGAAAGATGCTCTGTGCATGTAAGCAGGACCTGAAAATCAGAACATTGTAACAAGTCCTGAAACTGTTGACATGCTTGCAAGGCAAACTTTAAAGGAATAGGAAAAAGCCAATTATTCCCTTGTTTGACTAAAGGGATAATATCTATATTTAAACCATTTCAATAGTTAACAGGTAACAAATTAACTATTCCTAAGAAGAGAATAATATTCTTAAACTTTAGGAGATTAAAGTAAAACTACTTACCCATTAGAGTAAGAGAAAGAAATACACAGTTTCGATCTTCAATAGCTAGTGATGTCTAGGTCCTGCAATGTGCAGGAACTGTGGCACAGGTCACTTGGTTTAACTCGCAGGCTTTGCCCTGTAGTCCTGTGTTAAATGGCATACCCGATAGACACATAAATGGTACCTTAGAAAAACCTTGAAAAGATGTGACCTTCTACCAGAAGAGATAAAACTATTCAGAGCCATAATAAATTCCTAAGTAATTAATTGGGGAAGGTATCCCCCAAAGTCTTCAGTTAATATTTATGTTCTTACCCAGAGTGTTATACTACACTATATTGAAAACTATCAGGAAAATCCACATGGAAATGAAACTAAGAAACCAAAGACAATGTCAGCAGCACACTCAGTGTATTTTCTTGGGAAGTGATATTTCATATTGTTACTATAGAAATGACCTGAAGTTGCAGGGCATAAATCAAATTTAGCAGAAAAACAGATTTTTCTGATTAACCTTAAACTTAGCCAAATGTATATGCATTTCACATGGAAATTCTAACTAGGTACATGAAAATTCAAATATTTATGGTCTGATCCTCAATTTATGCCAAATAAATTGAGTACTTACTGAGTATCAGTTTAAAGAATAATGTTTACAACACATTTTAGACATAGTCACAGAATTTCTATTCTTGGAAGACATTAGTCTAATCATTGAAAGATGAATTTCCTCATTAGCATTTATTATTTTTATTATTTTAGCAACGTTAGTCCTTTCTTCTCCTAATAGAAGTATAAATCACCAAGGCAATGTTAAAATATTTATAATTAAATATATATTTAAGAAGACACCTAAATGACTACAAATTTATTTTCTGGGGTTAAATATGGATTAAATATTAAAGATTTTTATGTTTTGTGTTGTGTGTGTATATTGTGTATTGTTTCTGTTTGGGTTTGTGAATATGAGTGCAGTTTCCACTGCGGCCAGAAGAGGGCTACTAATGCCCTGGAGCTGGAGTTACACAGGGTTGGTTGTCACAGGGCCCAAATGGTTGCTAAACTGGGGTACTGGAAAAGCAGCTCGTGTTTTTAATGTCTGAGCTCTGTCTCTAGACCAAAGGGCTACTTTTATTTAAATTTATAAGTGCATGGATCTCCTGAAATCTTAATTTTATTTCATTGGGAAGATGACTTGATGGGCAAAGTAATTGCTGCATAAACATGAGGACCTGAAAGTTAAGATCTCCTTAAACCACATAAAGACAGCAATAGCAGACATGGGGATACAGGAGTGTTTCCATGCTCCTAGAGTAAGATGAGTATCAGAGATGGAGAATCACAGAAATCTTGCAGGCCAGCAAGTCCAACATGAAAGCTACATGCGTGCCATAGCATGGAGGTATCCACACTCACACAGAAACATGCAGACACACAAATATTTTAAAACTTGTTATTAAAGACAATAAAACATTCCAAATCAATAAAAGCTATTAATTTGACCTTTGATATATACTTCTCAGCTGAATTTGTACAACTTCTCATATTTCATTGTTAAACAATATCAAATGCCTCCAGTTAATACAACAGAATAAAACATGATCTTAGTCTCTCATGCTTTGTGCAGTTTGATGTTGTAGAGATTTGGTCTTAGATGTAAGTGCTACAGGCTTGACTCTAATATGGCAGTTGCATGATCTTGGAAATTACTACTAAGCTAGTTTTCATAAAACAGTGGTAACAAATGCACCTGACCCTTAGGAGTGTAAGGACTAACAAAGCATAGCTGTATTACTGTGAGCTTTCTTACAGAGTAATCAGTAGAGATTAGCTATTGCTATTTCCTATGTGTCTTACAACTTTGGACCCCAAAATGCTTTAGAAATAGTCTCACATATAGTCTGTAGCACTGCATAAATGGCTGGGTGTTCTGATAAGGCAGGAGGCATTTGGTTCTAAATAACTGGACTGTGAGACCCCAACAGTGCTGCCGTTGACTTTGACTTCTCTTGGACGGTTGCCACCCAAGCCTGCTCCACAGTTTTGCAAAAGGCTCCTCTGAACAAATGGAGAGGAACTGTTTCGTTCTTTTCTTCACTACCCCACACTTTCTTATGCAGACACATTTTTCTTTTCTGTTTTATAGATGCAAAGGTCGTAACATAAAATAGAAGAAAGTTTTCCTGAAAGTAGGTAGATATTTTAGAAACTGATTTTTTTTTTTCGCTTGGGCTTCAACTCTGAAGTATATTTAGAAGAAATATAAATCCTTTCTAACCCCATTCAGTCAGTTGCTTACATTGTAGGTTGCAAGATTTCAAACGGCACTCTATATTTATTGAGCTCAGTCAGGCAAATGTCTATTAAAACCTCACCGAGCAACTTAGAAACTATTAAAAACCCTCCAAAGGGACGTCACTGTTAAAGTCAGTCAATAAATTAACTACTGGGTTAGGCAGGATGGAGACTCATCTGTCTTTCTGAATGCTGTTAATGAAGCCTACATTTTTGTATGTTAGTTGCCACGAAACTGCCCGTGACACATGTTTCTTGGTGACTGTGCCTCGTGTCTAGGCATTAAGTGTCTCGTAGTTCATTAGAACATTGATGGTGCGGAATTATCTCACAAAGGTTGTCACCAAATGTAAATTTAGAGAACAATCATTATAGTTGGAAATTTTCATTAGAGGCTCATATTATCTGGGCATGCTATGTGACTGCTCTTACACAGATTGAAGAGGCTTCAATGACAAATGTATGGACTGACCACTTGCAGCATTAACTGTTCATAGATTGTAAGCAGGAATATTATGTTCTCTCTCTCTCTCTCTCTCTCTCTCTCTCTCTCTCTCTCTCTCTCTCTCTCTCTCTCTCATATAATCTCACACCATATGTTCCAAAGACATTTTTTAAACCAGAGCATCAAATTGTTCTGTCCCATTTGCTGATTTTGTGAGTCCTTCTAACATCACATCTTCAGGCAGTATAAGCTTAAATAGAAGTCTATTTTTGATCAACTACACATTTGTTGTTCTTGGTATCTATACTGTGTATTGAACCAAACTCTAAAAATCTCAAACTTATCTATAAAACTCATAGATCAATATATTAACTAATTATATTTATGCTGTTTAAAGGTGAAAGGAAACACATCAGTTATATTCATTTAATTAATAATTATGGTGGTGTTAGTAATGAACATAAGAAAACCATCAAATAATGAAATTAGATTTCAAACACAAACTATGACCTGGAACATAACCCCCCCCCCACTTAAATAACTGTAAAAACTACTTAGAGAGGTGTATTTACCTTAGAGTGTCTATGTAAGCCTGAGAGATATAAAGAGGCCATTAGACCAAGAGGGGAGGAGAAGAGAGCTAAGGAGGTGAGGGGTGGTATTAAGTATAAAATGGAAGGGGAAAGAATTAGAGTTAGAAAAACCTCAGCATGGAGAGGGTGGAAAAGGAGGTCAGATGAGGCAAGCAAAATGGGGTAACGAAAAGTAAGGGTCTAGAAAGAAAAACCCTTATGAATTTTATAATTTTATAGGCTTTGAATACACTTAGTATCAATCTCTGATCTCCAAGCATGCACAGACACACCTTACACACACACACACACACACACACACACCCATATTATTTAAATATTACCAATAAAATAAAAGATCCAGTATGGAGTTTTGCCCTCCTAATAAAGACCTCTTGTCATTAATAATGCATGAGATGAAATAGAGGTATAACTGAATAAGTGGTGATAATATGCAATGAACCAAGAATGATGGCAAAAAATTAGTGAAATTTTGAATGGAGGTACACTCCACAAGTGGACAATGCTCCTTTTAGAAGATATCAGTACTCAAATGAAAATCCCACCGTCAGGGGATTTTCAAACCTCAGGGAGATACAAACCCCAGAGGTACTGGTCAGTGAGGCCATAAGGGTCTCGAAAACAATAAAAGTTATTGGCAATGCTCATGGCTTCCCCCAGAACATTGAGATATCACACACTTTGACCACAGGACCCAAAGAAACAAAACTGGAACTGGCATTAATGTTTCTTCCTTTCATAGTACCAGGAACTGTTATGCAAGCTGCTGAAGGAAAAACATTATTACCAATTTTATGTGGCTAAAGACCCTGCAGGACCTGCCAGTGAGATGCACACTCAAGTGCAAATGCAACATGAGCCTGACTTTGATGAGATTAAGTGTGAACTCAGTACCATTGTGGGTATCTGCATTGGACTTGCACAAGATTGAGCCTGCCAGCGTTCCATCGTGGATCCCTTGGGGGACAATTAACAGTTAGTGCATTCTGGGGAAAGTCGTGTTGTTTTCTTTCGGGGTGTAGCCACTGGTAAGTTGCCAATTCTCCTGTCTATTTACACTCAGGCATATGCAAGCCGCTCTAATTAAACTCAGTGGGTTACAAGCAGATAGAAGATAATAAGATGGGGACTTGTTGAGGACAATGGTTTCAGTGAGAGAGGGATGGGGTGAGAGAAATTAATAGTTTATAAATACAAATGAAATTCATTATACACAAACATGAAAATGGTTGATGTAAAAAATAAAAAATGTTTAGAAAAACACACAAAAATAATTCATGATTAGAACATAGCCTTTATTTATTGAAAACTACAGGACACTGCAGAGCAAACTAATATAGATCTAAGATAACATGGAAATGGTTATATTATGTCCATGAGTTTGAGTATTTAATGTAGTTGGAATTCTCCTTAGCACAGTGACTTATTTATTAAAATCACAAAAAAGCTTTGGAAGCAAAAATTTTTAAGAAGTTAAAATTACATATTATTGTGTATATACATGGCAAATTGTGTATAACACTCAAATTTTATTTCAAAAGAATAAAGGATGTTCACACGATTTCAAGTTTTATGTTAAAGCTACAGTATTCTACACTGTATGGTACTAGTGATATGATGTCAAAGTTCCATTAAATCCTATAAAGTCAGGGAAAGGTCACAAAACCCTATATCCACCTATGTGTCTACCTACTTACCTACTTCATATACCCAGTATCAAGTAATAAATAAATGGCATGTGAATAAAATGACTAAATAGATATTCTATCAAAGAAGATTGAGGAGAGGCCAGCGCATACCGTATTTTGTTTTTCAAAGACAAGGTCTCAAATTGTAGCCCTAGTGTGCCTTGACCTTGTAGTAATCAGGATGCTGGAACTGCTGAGTACTGGGACTACAGGTATATGCCACCATATCCTGCTACTAATTTTAGTAAAATTTCTAAAAATGTAAATTAATCTATATGGATAGACATTTTTGTTAGATTTTCCTTTATTAATTGGAAGACTGAAAGGAGGAATTCAGAAAAGAAAAGCATAAATCATGTATGAGAAAGACAAAGGTGGGGTTGTAAGGTCAGAATACATTAACTGGTTTTTTGTTTGTTATTGGTTTTTGCTGCTTTCATTTTGTTTTGTTTCTTTTTTCAAGACAGGATGTAGCAGGAATCGTAGAAGGTCTTATTAATAAAATCAAACATGAGGCCAGTTATTGGGGTGAATGTTAGAAGATCAGAGAAGCAGAACAAGCCACAGCCACCTCACCTTGCCAGTTCCTCAGCTGATTCTGTTTCCTCAGACTGGAAGCTTCTATGTCCTCGTCCCAATGGCTCTCAGCTGAACTGCTGCTCGAAAGCCTGAAAGCTTAACCAGCCAAATGCTTCTAGTTCCTGGTCTTCATGCCTTATATACCTTTCTGCTATCTGCCATCACTCCCTGGGATTAAAGGATCACTTCTTGGGATTAAAGGCATGTGTCACCATGCCTGCCTGGCTGCTTCCAATGTGGCCTTGAACTCACAGAGATCCAGAGGGATTTCTACCTCTGGAATGCTAGGATTAAATGTATGAGTGCCACCATTTTCTAGCCTTTGTATCTAGTGGCTGTTCTGTCTCTAACCCCAGATAAGATTATTAGAGTGCACAATATTTTGGGGAACATAATACCACCACAACAGGAACTCTCTGTGCAGCCCTCGCTGGTCTACATTTCACTCTATCAACCAATCTGGCCTAGAACTAAGAGACATCTGCCTGCCTCTGTCCCCCAACTGCTGGGATTGAAGATGTTTATTATCACATCAGGCCTTATATTAACTTTCTTGATACTATAGGTTTTGCCATACATGTATATGTATGTTAAAACACATAAATAACATATTAATAGGCAATGTTTGATTAATGCTGTGTATCTTATTAGAGCTATAAAAACAAATTCACAGAGTATTAAAATAAAATAGAACTAATTTTAAATTTAAAATGAGATGTTTCATTTAATTTTATTTATGTCTATATGTAACTGTGTATAATGACGTGTGTGTGTGTGTGTGTGTGTGTGTGTGTGTGTGTGTGTGATATGCATGGCATGAATGTCAAATGAGATGATAACATCAGGTTTCTTTCTACATCATTCGCCTCCTTAGTTTTGAAACAGCTTCTCTCACTGAACCTCAAGCTCATCCATTCTGTTGGCTGGACAATGAGCTCCAGAGAATCTACATGTTTTCACAGGTTTCCACTCTCCCCTCTCAATCTGTAGACTACAGATGCTGGCTGCCATCACTGGATTTTTACGTTGGTGTTGAGGATCTGAACTCATATCCCGATCCTCGGAAGGCAAGCACTTCACTGATGAACCACCTCTCATCCTTGAAATAAGATTTAAAAAAAAAAACCTTAAATATTCTCCTAAATTAAGCCCAAGTTTTTGTTTTAAGTTATGAATTTCAAGGAGTCCCAGAAAAGTTTTCAAACTGAACAATAATAAAATCTATCATATCAAAGAATCCATGAAGTCATTTTAAAGTGTTCCTGGGTAAAATTTCAAAGTGAAATATCAAGAATTGATCTACCAAAGTCTCTAATCTGAGAAGCTAGAAACACAAGATCAAGATAGATGTGTGGGAGGAAAAACTGACTTTAGGAATATATTTATATCAAAGTCATGGAAGTTCAATGAAATCAGCAATGCCAAAGTTGTTTTCTTTGAAAATGAGAACAAAATAATAAATTGTCATATTATATTATTCAGAAAGAAACAAAACACAGATTTGGGAACACTGAAAATGAAAAATGTCATCTTACCATAAAACATGTGTTGCTAAGAAGGTACATGTGATTTTAGGACAAAACCTTGATGACTAGCACCATAGGAAAATAACTACAATTAGGAATACCACCTTGAAAGTCAGATAAGGCAGTCTTCTTCAACTAGTAAATACTTCCTAATATTTTAGATTTATTACATTAATCTACAGGTAGATTTTAGGAGTATCTTCCAGATAGAAAATCCCTTTTGTGCTATAATATCCCTAATGAATATAGACACACCTTCATGTGTCAATGTGGTACAGCTGTAAGAGTAAAACAAGAATCCCCAGCCTCATTTTTTATTCTAATGGATGTCAGAGGTCATAGTCAATCACAAGATAAAGGAATTATTTCAGAAAGTAAGAGGTAAAGATATGGCTCTATATTTACCAATAACTTCAACTTTTGTATTGAGAAACCAAAAAAAATGTAAACCAATAATGAGAACTATCTAAAAACATATTTAGAGAGGTTCCAGGATAAAAGTGTAGTTAATACAAAATATCAAAGTCTCTTTATTTATAAGTAGTAACAGCAGAAAAATAAAATTTCACAAATATTTTTTATTAAATAATAAAAGAATTAGGAAGAAATTTCCCAAAAGATGTACAAGATCTCTCTATTGGAAACAGCAAAATATCCTTCATAATAAACATTAAACAAAATTTAAATTGGTGTGGTACTTTCCTAAACTGGAAAACTCAATATTATTAAGATGTCAAAAGTGTAATTAATGAAATGGGAATGTATATACAATGAGAAGATTCTACACATGGGACAAAATGTCAAAACAAAGCCCTTAACTTTCACAATTAATATATTTGGATGTGAAAACTCAAATGAAAACTAGAAAATTTCAAGAAACCTTAACTATTCAAAGTGATCTTAGAGTAAACAAAATTGAAAGATTTATAGGCGCAGGTTTGGGACAACTTCTGTAGTTGCAATAATCAGGATAAAGAAATGCTAAGACAATGTCTAACAAATATATCAATGTCACAGAGTAAAGAATTCAAATTAGGAATTCTCTATCATTTCTGTCAAGAACAACAAACAAAACAATGGAGAAAAGTGTCTACTCAAGAAACTGTCTTAGAACTACACACCTGTAAGAAAACGAAACTCAACTACCGTGATATAACACAATCAAGTTATTAATGTAAATGAACACAGACAGTTAACCTAAAAGTTTAAATCTATTAAAAGAATGAATTTAAAGGCAAATGCACGGCTTGAGAAATTCAGCTGTTTAGGTTGAACATTGATTACCATACAATAAATGGGATCTTATTCAGCTGTTACTAAAATGATACAAATAGCTCTTTACTGCCATGTCCAGTGGATCAAGAACAACTCCCCTGACCTTCCTCCCATCTCATCTCATTGTCCCAGTTGTCAGTTCCAACTCGCATTCCTGGCATTCCCTGGAAACTGTATGCCAGGCTGGCCAGGGAAGCAGGTAGGCTAACTGCAGACCTTCATGTCTCCCCCAACTCCTCCAAATCCAATCCTCCAGGCTCATCCCCAGCTCTGTGGCAGACCACCTGCTACACCTCCCCTCCCTCCCTGCTCCCATTCCAGAGGATCACAAAGATTATCTCCCCCAACCTTCCTCATTGTTGGGGTCCCAGTCCTCAACTCCAGCAGGCATTCCCTGGGAAACCACCAGCTAAGCTTATTAGAGAAGCAAGAAGGCCAGCAAAGCAGGGAGGTGAGCTTCAGATCTTTAATGTCCTTCAATTCCAATCCTCTGCCTTATCCCTAGCTTGGTAGCAGACTACCTATAGTGGCATCTTCTCACTCTCTATTCTCATTTCCAGTGGACTACATAGATCCTGATGGCATACCCTGCTATTCTTCCTCCAATGGACCCTTAAGTACCCCTTCTAGCACATCCTCATTCCTAAGTGCCAGCTCCCAGTACCTAGAAACATATTCTGCCCCCAAACCCCAGTGGTCACCTGACAGGATCACCAAATAATTCCCTACTAGGCAATATATGGCCATCACATCTTCCTAAGATCCAGAGAGGGGAACAGAAACCAAGGAACAAACACTGACCCAACAGATACAGGACCATATTTCAGCACCTATAGTTACAATTATCCCAACCTCAGATGCCTAGACACCAGCATAAAAACACAATTGCTAACATCCAGGACAATATGTTTCTACTAGAGTCCAGAAAACCTACCACAGTTCCAAGAAATGAAACAAAACTGAAACACCAGATGAGAACCTTAAAACAGCCTTCATGAATATGACAGAGGTCAGTAAAGAGGAAGTGATTAAATCCTTTGAAGACATCTATGAAAACACAAACAAGTATTGGAAAAAATGAAGAAAACAGTTTACAACCTGAAAGTTGAGATAGAATCAAAGAAAACTCAAACTGAGGGAAATCTGGAAATGAGAAATTTAGGAACTTGAACAGGCAAGCTCATCAACAGGATATAAAAGATGGAAGAGAGAATCTCAGGCATTGAAGACATGTTAGAAGAAATGGATATTTCTGTCAAAGAGCAAATTTAACCTGAAAAAGAAAACCAGGCAGAAAACATCTCAGAAATCTGTGACATTATGAAGAAAATAAACCTAAAATAATAGGAATCATGGAAAAAGAAGAAATTCAGGTTAAAGGCCCAGAATATATTTTCAACAAAATTGTAGAAGAAAATACCTAACCCAAAGAAGGAGGCACCTATCAAGGTACAAGATGCATACAGAGCACCAAATAAACTTTGACTAGAACAGAAATTTCTGTAAGCACACTGAAATAAAAAAGACCAAATAACCTATAAAGTTAAGCCCATTAGAATAACCCCTAATTTCTCTATGGAGATTATAAAAGCCAGAGAAGCCAGGGTAGATATGCTACAAACTCTAAGACACCACAGAGGCAGCCCAGACTACTATAGCCAGCAAAACGTTCAAACAATAGATGGATTAAAACAAAAGACACACCCCCGACTTCCCTTCTGGACCAGAGGTGAGTATCCGGATCCAACTCGGACCCCATCCCTGGGCACCAGCCACTCCGGAAAGACCTGCCCAACTTGGCCACAGGTTCTGGCCACCAGGCGGGTCCCCTTCTAGCCCCACTGGGAGGGATCCCCTTCTCCAAGCCCCCTGGCAGCCCCTGCAATCCCCGCGCCCTGCCCCCACCCCCATCTGCCCGAGACCCCAGCCACTTCCTGAGACTTAGAGACCGGCCCCCAGCTCCCATCCTGCACCCGACTTCCCTTCTGGACCAGAGGTGAGTATCCGGGTCCAGAGTTGGACAAGAGAACTCCCTTTTGGACAAGAGAGAGAGTCTTCCTGAATCTGTCAGCTCTTTGTGAAACAAGTACACTGATAAGACCAAGAAGGAACCACAAGGAGATGGGCAGATGTCAAGGCAGAAGTACATACAACAAAATGAAGAGCAATACAGCATCACCAGAACCTAGCCCGCCTCCAACATCTAGACCTGAACATCAAAAATTGGAAGAAGCAGAAGAAAGTAGCCTTAAGAGTAACATCATGAAGAAGGTAGAGGCTTGTATAGAGGAAAAGACAAGAAAATTGGAAGAACGCTGTAAACAACTAGAGAAAAGGGCAAACAAATTAGAAGAAAACAATAAAGTCCTGGAAGAAAACAATAAAGTCCTGGAAGAAAACAATAAAGTACTGAAAGAAAATCATGAAAAAGCAATGAAACAAATAAAGGAAACAGTCCAAGACCTGAAAAGGGAAATTGAAAAAATGAAGAAGACACAAACAGAGGGAATGCTGGAAATAGAAAACCTGAGTAAAAGATCGGGAACTTCAGATGCAAGTATAACCAACAGAATGCAAGAGATGGAAGAGAGGATTTCTGGCATTGAAGATATAGTAGAAGAAATAGTTTCATCAGTCGAAGGAAACACTAAAGCCAACAAAGTCATGAACCAAAATGTCAAGAAATTTGGGACACCATGCAAAGGCCAAACAAACGAATTATAGGGATAGAAGAAGGTGAAGAATACCAACTCAAAGGCACAGAAAATATATTCAACAAAATTATAGAAGAAAACTTTCCCAACTTAAAGAAGGAAATGCCTATGAAGATACAAGAAGCCTATAGAACACCAAACAGACTAGACCCCCAAAAAAGTCCCCTCGACACATAATAATTAAACAACTAAATGTACAGAATAAAGAAAGAATATTAAGAGCAGCCAAGGAAAAAGGCCAAGTGACCTATAAAGGTAAACCCATCAGAATAACACCCAATTTCTCAATGGAGACTTTGAAAGCCAGAAGGACCTGGACAGATGTAATGCAGACACTAAGAGACCATGGATGTCAGCCCAGACTAATATACCCAGCAAAACTTTCAATCATCATAGACGGAAGGAACAAGACATTCGAAGACAAAGCCAGATTTAAACAATACCTATCCACAAACCTAGCCCTACAGAAAGCACTAGAAAGAAAATTCCAACCGAGGGAAGTCAGATACACACTCGAAAACACAGGCAATAGATAAAGCCACAACCGTAAACCCCAAAGAAGAGAAGTACACACACACTACCACCAAAAATAACAGGGATGAAGAATCACTGGTCATTAATATCCCTTAATATCAACGGACTTAATTCACCTATAAAAAGACATAGACTTACAGAATGGATATGAAAGCAGGACCCATCTTTCTGCTGCATACAAGAAACACATCTCAAATTCAAAGACAGACACTACCTAAGAATAAAAGGCTGGGAAAAGACTTTCCAATCAAATGGTCTTAAGAAACAAGCAGGGGTAGCCATCCTGATATTCAACAAAATAGACTTCAAACTAAAATCAATCAAAAGAGATCAAGAAGGACATTACATCCTCATCACAGGAAAGATCCACCAAGATGAAGTTTCAATTCTGAACATTTATGCCCCAAACACAAGGGCACCCACATATGTAAAAGAAACATTACTAAAGCTTAAACCACATATAAAACCCCACACATTAATAGTGGGAGATCTAACACCCCACTTTCACCACTGGACAGATCTCCCAAATCAAAACTTAACAGAGAAATAAAGGACTTAACTGATGTCATGACCCAATTGGACCTAATAGATATCTACAGAACATTCCATCCTAACAAGAAAGAATATACCTTCTTCTCAGCACCCCATGGAACTTTCTCTAAAATCGACCACATACTTGGCCACAAAGCAAATCTCAACAGATACAAAACAATTAGAGTAACCTCCTGTGTTCTATCAGACCACCATGGTTTAAAGTTAGATTTCAACAACAACAAAAACTACAGAAAACCTACAATCTCATGGAAACTGAATAATGCTCAACTGAATCACCAATGGGTTAAGGAAGAAATAAAGAAAGAAATTAAAGATTTCCTAGAGATCAATGAAAATGAAGACACCACATACCCAAACTTATGGGACACTATGAAAGCAGTGTTAAGAGGGAAATTCATAGCACTAAATGCCCACATAAAGAAGTTGGAGAAATCCCACACTAGTGACCTAACAGCACATCTGAAAGCTCTAGAACAAGAAGAAGCAAAGTCTCCCAGGAAGAATAGACGCCAGGAAATTATCAAAGTGAGAGGTGAAATTAATAAATTAGAAATTAAGAGAATAATACAAAAAATTAATGAAACAAAGAGTTGGTTCTTTGAGAAAATCAACAAGATAGAAAAGCCCTTATCCAAACTAACCAAAAGACACACAGAGAGAATCCAAATCAACAAAATCAGAAATGAAAAGGGGTACATAACAACAGACATTGAGGAAATCCAGAGAATTATAAGGTCATATTTCAAAAACCTCTACTCCACAAAACTGGAAAACCTAAAAGAAATGGACATTTTTCTGGATAGGTACCACATACCTAAGTTAAATCAAGACCAGATAAACTATTTAAATAGTCCAATAACCCCTAAGGAAATAGAAACAGTCATTAAAAGTCTCCCAACCAAAAAAAGCCCAGATCCAGATGGTTTCAGCGCAGAATTCTACCAGATCTTCGAAGAAGAGTTAATACCAATACTCTCTAAATTGTTCCACAGAATAGAAACAGAAGGAACATTACCAAACTCCTTCTACGAGGCTACAATTACCCTGATTCCTAAACCAAACAAGGATGCAACAAAGAAAGAGAACTACAGACCGATCTCCCTCATGAACACTGATGCAAAAATACTCAATAAAATACTGGCAAACAGACTCCAAGAACACATCAGAACAATTATCCACCATGATCAAGTAGGCTTCATCCCAGGGATGCAAGGGTGGTTCAATATATGAAAGTCCATCAATGTAATACACCATATAAACAAACTCAAAGAAAAAAACCACATGATCATCTCACTAGATGCAGAAAAGGCGTTTGACAAAATCCAGCACCCCTTCATGATAAAAGTCTTGGAGCGATCAGGAATACAGGGAACATACCTAAACATAATAAAGGCAATATATAGCAAACCAACAGCCAACATCAAATTAAATGGAGAGAAACTCAAAGCAATTCCACTAAAATCAGGAACGAGGCAAGGCTGTCCACTCTCCCCACACTTATTCAATATAGTACTTGAAGTTCTAGCCAGAGCAATAAGACAACATAAGGAGATTAAGGGGATTCAAATTGGAAAGGAAGAAGTCAAGCTTTCCCTATTTGCAGATGACATGATAGTATACTTGAGTGACCCCAAAGATTCCACCCAGGAATTGATAAAGCTTATAAACACCTTCAGCAACATAGCAGGATACAAGATGAACTCAAAAAAATCAGTAGCCCTCCTATACACAATGGACAAAGAAGCTGAGAAGGCAATTAGAGATACATCACCCTTTACAATAGCCAAAAATGACATAAAATACCTTGGGGTAACACTAACCAAGTAAGTGAAGGACCTATATGACAAGAACTTTAAGTCCCTGAAAAAAGAAATTGAAGAAGATGTCAGGAAATGGAAAGATCTCCCATGCTCATGGATAGGCAGGGTTAACATAGTAAAAATGGCAATCTTACCAAAAGCAATTTACAGATTCAATGAAATCCCCATCAAAATACCAACACAATTCTTCACAGACCTGGAAAGAATAATACTCAACTTCATATGGAAAAACAAAAAACCCAGGATAGCTAAAAGAAACCTGTACAATAAAACAACTTCTGGAGGCATCACAATCCCTCCCTGACTTCAAGCTCTACTATAGAGCTACAGTAATAAAAACAGCTTGGTATTGGCATAAAAACTGACATGTGGACCAATGGAATCGAATTGAAGACCCTGACATTAACCCACACACCTATGGACATATAATTTTTGACAAAGAAGCCAAAAGTGTACAATGGAAAAGAGAAAGCATCTTCAACAAATGGTGCTGGCATAACTGGATATCAACGTGTAGAAGGCTGCAAATAGATCCATATCTGTCACCGTGCACAAAACTTAAGTCCAAGTGGATCAAAGGCCTCAACATAAATCCAGCTACTCTGAACCTGCTAGAAGAGAAAGTAGGAAGTAGTCTTGAACGCATTGGCATAGGAGATCACTTCCTAAGCATAACACCAGTAGCGCAGACACTGAGACAAACAATCAATCAATGGGACCTCTTGAAACTGAGAAGCTTTTGTAGAGCAAAGGATATGGTCAACAAGGCAAAGCGACAGCCTACAGTTGGGAAAAGATCTTCACCAACCCCACATGTGATAGAGGACTGATATCCAGAATATATAAGGAACTCAAGAAATTAGACATCAAAATGACCAACAGTCCAATTGAGTAATGGGCTTTAGAATTAAACAGAATTCTCAACAGAGGAAACCCAAATGGCTGAAAGACACTTAAGGAATTGCTCAACATCCCTAATCATCAGGGAAATGCAAATCAAAACAACTCTGAGATAGCACCTTACGCCTGTCAGAGTGGCTAAGATCAAAAACACTGAAGACACTTTATGCTGGAGAGGATGTAGAACTAGGGGAACTCTCCACTGCTGGTGGGAATGCAAGCTTGTACAACCACTTTGGAAATCAATATGGCGCTTTCTTAGAAAATTGGCAATCAATCTCCCCCAAGATCCAGCTATACCACTCTTGGGCATATACCCAAGAAATGCTCAATCATACCACAAGAGCACTTGCTCAGCTATGTTCATATCAGCATTGTTTGTAATAGCCAAAACCTGGAAACAACCTAGATGCCCTTCAACTGAAGAATGGATAAATAAATTGTGGCACATATACACAATGGAATACTACTCAGCAGAGAAAAACAATGACATCATGAGGTTTGCAGGCAAATGGATGGATCTAGAAAAAATCATCCTGGGTGAGGTAACCCAGACTCAGAAAGACAAATATGGTATGTACTCACTCATAGGAAGATGCTAGATGTGGAACAAGGATGACTGGACTGCTACTCACATCACCAGTGAGGCTACCTGGAAAACGGGACCCCAAAAAAAGACACGGAGAAATGGACGAGATCTACATGAACAGCCTGGTCATGAGTGGGAACAATGAAGGGCGAAGGTCGAGGGAAAGAGAGTGGGAGATCCCAGCTGGATCAAGAAAAGAGAGGGAGAACAAGAAATAGGAGACCATGGTAAATGAAGACCACATGAGAAGGGGAGGAAGCAGAGAGCTAGGGAGGCCCACGGAGATCCACAAAGATACCCCCACAAAAGACTGCTGGCAATGGTCGAGAGACGGCAGGAACTGACCTACTCTGGTGATGGGATGGCCAGACACCCTGATAGTTGTGCCATAAACCCCATCCAAGGACTGAGGAATCTGGATGCAGACATCCACGGCTGGGCCCCTGGTGGAGCACTGGGAGTCTAATTAGTGAGAAAGAAGAGGGTTTATATGAGAGAGAATTGTTGAAGCCAAGGTTGAATAAAGCACAGGGACAAATAACCAAATGAATGGAAGCACAGGATCTATGAACCAAAGACTGAGGGCCCCCAACTGGATCAGGCCCCCTGAATGGGTGAGACAGTCATTTGGCTGGATCTGTTTGGGAGGCAGCTGTGCGTTGGTGCCGGGTCCTGGGCTCGTTGCATGAGTTGGCTGTTTCAATCCTGGGACTTATGCAGGGACACTTGGCTCGGTCTGGGAGGCGGGTAATGGACATGCCTGGACTGAGTCTACCAGGTCGATCCCGGTCCTCGGGGGAGACCTTGATCTGGAGGAGGTGGGAATGGGGGGTGGGCTGGGGGGAGGGGGAGGGGGGCGAGAAGGGGAGAACAGGGGAATCTGTGGCTATTAGGTTGAACTGAATGGTGTTGTAAAATAAAAAAATAAATAAAAAAACAAAAAACAAAAAAAAACCCAAAAGACACTCCATGATAAAAACCAAATATAAACATATATATGGAAATATATAAAATATAAGAAAAAAGTAAAACCAACTATAACTATCTACAAACCTAGCCCTACAGAGGGTATTAGAAGGACAAATTTCACCTGAAGAAGGTAGCGACACCCAACAAAACTAAGGAATAAGTAATCATAGATCAGAAAATCAAGAGAAGGGAAATACACACACACACACACACACACACACACACACACACACACACACAAATCACAATATCAACAACAACAAAATAACAGAAATCAACCAACACTGATAACCATCATAGATAACTCTTGGCATCAAAGGTCTCAATTCTCCATTTAAGAAAAACATGGACTAACATAATGAATGCAAATTTCAGACCCATCCCTCTGATTCATCTGAGAACCACATCTTAACATCCAGGATAGACATCACTTCAGGGTAAAAAGATGGAAAAAGATATTTTAAGCAAATGGGCCTAAGAAACAACTTGATGTAGCTATTTTGATATCTGACAAAATGACTTCAGACAAAGCTGATCATAAGAGATAGGGAAGGACTCTAAATATTCAACAAAGGAAAAATCCACCAATATGACATTTCAATTCATAATATCTGGGTACCAAACCAAAGGGCACCTAGGTCCACCAAAGAAACACTACTACAGCTTAAGTCATGTATCGATCTTCACACACTGATTGTAGCTAACTCCAATAATCCATCAAAGCAACTGACAGGTCATCCAGACAAACACCAGACAAAGAAATGCTGGAGCTAACTGAAGCCATAAACCAAATAGACTTTACAGATACTTACAGACCATTTCATCCAACCACAAAACAATATAGTTTCTTCTCAGCACCTCATGGTACATTCTCCAAAATTGACCACATGTGCAGACACAAAGCAAGTCTCAACAAAAACAGAAAAACTGAATAACAACCTGCATCTTATCTGACCTCCACAGATTTAAAGATGGATATCAAAAGCAACTGAAATTTAAAAAATTAATAAATAAAAGCATACAAACACATGGAAACCGAACAACTCACTCCTGAATAAAAAAAAAATAGGTCAAGACTGAAGGTAAGAAAGAAATTAAATACTTTCAAGAACTCAATGAAAGTGAACACATAGCATGCTCAAATCTGTGGGACACAATGGGGGCAGTTATAAGAGATAAGTTCATAGCACTAAGTGACTACATTAAACATGGAGAGATCTCAAACTAGTAACTTAATAGCACACCAGAAAGCTCTAAAAATGGAAGAAAACACATCAAACACATCGAAAAGGATTAGACAGCAAGAAATAATCAAACCCAGGCTGAAATAAACAAAGTAGAAACGAACAAACAAGAATAATTTTTAAAATTTATTTTTTAAAAGTTTTTTTCATTTTACATACCAATCCCAGTTCCCCCTCCCTCCCCTTCTCCTGCCCCACCCCAGCCTCTCCACATCCCACTCCCTATTCACTCCTCAGAGAGAATAAGGCTTCCTTTTGGGAGTCAAAAAGTCTGGCATATTAAGTTGAGGCAGGACCAAGCCCCTCCCCTCTGTATCAAGGCTGAGAGGACACAAAACAAATGATAACCAGGCTACAATCTACAAATCCAGAGAAGCTATGTAAAAAGGAGGACCCTGAGAGGGACACATGGAAGGCCCTAGAAAGGAAAATAATTAAGATCTCCTGTGTAAAATGGGGGTGGGGGAGAAAGGAAGGGATGGGGGATGGTAGAACAGTGAAAGAGAAAAAAATTAATGAAACAAACCATTTCATTGAGAAAATAAATAAGACTGATAAACTCTGAAATGCAAATTTAAAAAATTAGAGATGAAAAAAGGGAAAGAAAAAAAAACAGATACTGAGGAAATCCAGAGAGTCAAAGGACATATTTTCAAAGTCTGTAATCCAAATTGGAAAAGTCTTTTTTTTCCTCCCTGCCCTGCAAGTTAACTTGGTACTCTCCTTCTGTCTGATGCAATAGCAGAGCAGGAGAGACCACGAGCAGCAATGGGGCAGGGTTTTTATAGGGAGTAAAATCCTGGGGGTGGGGTGTCTTGGGGTCTTCAGACCCCATAGGAGCAGACTCAGGATTGATTTATGCGAGTGGCAATCATGTTAGCAACTTTCAATTCACCAGGGTTAGTTGGGAGTTACAGTTATCCATTTGGGGGCAGGCCTGGACAAGTCCCAGGTTTTGTCCTTGAGCTGCTGTGGAGGCTGGCTGGCCTAGCATGTACTGACTGTGGGGGCTGACTCAGTGGTCAGGCTTGGTGCATCCCATATCCCTGTTCCTGCTGGCAGGGGCATCAATAATTAATTATTGTCTTTTGTTCATGGCCCTCCCTCCCAGAAATTGCAGAAATATATATATATATATATATATATATATATATATATATATATATATATATATATATAATCAAAATGACATAAGTAACTTAAACAGATCTATAATTCTTAGTGAAATAGAAGTAGTAATTAAGCATCTCCTAAACAAAAAGGGACAGGGTGTTTAACACAGAATTCTACCAGATTTACAAAGAATTAATGCCAATACTTGTCAAATTATTAAATGAAATAGAAACAGAAGAAATGTTGCTCAATTCTTTTTATAAAACCACAGATATTCTGATATCTAAACCACATAAAGATCCAACAAAGAAATAGAATTACAGGCCAATTTTCCTTAACATAAAAGTAAAAATTCACACACACACACACACACACACACACACACACACACACACACGTACACAGACACTCACACATACAAATACTTGCAAGCTGAATACAAGAAAAATAAAAAGATAATATATCATATTCAAGTAAGTTTTCATCCTGAGACATAGGTGTGATTCAACATATGCAAATTGATAAATGTAATCCATCATATGTGCAGATCATGAAACATCTTTCATGATCACCTCAAATAATATAAACTATCTTGGGGAACTCTAAGAAAACAAGTAAAAGACTTGTAAAATAAAAACTTTAAGATCATTAAGAAGGAAATTAAAGAAGGTATTATAAGTTGGAAAGGTCACCCATGTTTATATATTGGTAGGATTAACATAGTACAAGTAGCCATTCTACCAAAAGGAATCTACAGATTCAATGCAATTGCCATCAAAATTCCAACACAATTATTTACAGACCTTGAAAGGACATTAGTCAGACTCATATAGAAACACACACACACACACACACACACACACACACACACACACACGCATGCATACACACACAAGAAAGAGAGAGACAGAGACAGAGAGAGGAAGGAAGGAAAGAAGGAAGGAGGAAAGGAAAGAAAGAAAGAAAGAAAGAAAGAAAGAAAGAAAGAAAGAAAGAAAGAAAGAAAGAAAGAAAGAAAGAAAGAGGGAGGGAGGGAGGGAGGGAGGGAGGAAGGAAGGAGGAAATGGGATAGATAAAACAATCCTGAATAGTACAAGAATTCTAGTAGGTATCACTATCCCCAATTTCAATATCTATCTCAGAGCTATAGTAGTAAGAGAAGTATCTTGGTATTGAAACAAAAGCAGACACATCAATAAATGGGATCAAATAGAAAACCTAGTCATAAATCCATATAGTTATGGGTACCTAAGTTTTTGATAAAGAAGTAAGAAATGCACACTGGAAGAAAGACAGTATCTTCAACAAATGGTGCTGGTCAAATGCATGGCTGCATGCAGAAGAATTCAAGTAGACCTATACTTATCACCTTGCACAAAACTAAACTAAACATGTATTAAAGACTTCAACATAAATCTAAATACAGTGAACCAGATAGAGGAGAAAGTGGGGAATAGCCTGGATCTCATTGTCAAGGAAAAGACCTTCTGAACCAAATACGGCACAGACACCAAGATCAACAATAAACAATTGGGGTTTCATTAACCTGAAAAGCTTTTTCACAGTGAAGAAGGACACCATTGTACAAACGATGAGGTAAAAATGGGAATACAGAATGGGAAATTATTTTTTACCAACTACACATCTAATGGAGTGCTAATATCTAAAATATACAAATAATTTTTAAAAACTGGATATCAAGAAAATAAATACCCCAATTAAAAATGGTGTGCAGAGCTAAACACAGAATTTTCAACAGAGAAATTTCCAATGGTTGAGAAACAGTTAAAAAATATTCATCATCCTTAGTCATCAGGGAAATGCAACTCACAACTCCTTGGAGATATAATTTTATACTCATTAGAATGGCTAAGATCAATAAAGTAAAAGACAGCTCATACCTGCAAGAATGTGGAGTAAGGGGACCATGCATCCATTGCTGGTAGAATTGCAAACTTGTATAACCACTAAGTAAATCAGTATAATAGTTCCTCAGGAAGATGGGAATCAACCCATCTTAAGACCCAGCTATACCACTCTCGGTCATACACCCAAAGGATACTTCATCCTACTCTCAAGAAAAATGCCCAACCATGTTTATTACTGCTCTATTAATAATAGCCAGAAATTGGAAACAACCTAAATGTCATCCTGAAAAGATAAATGGAAAAAGAGAGTAGGTACGTTTACACAATGGAATATTACTTCACCACTAAAAGGAAAAAGTAAATAATGAAATTTACAGGTAAGTGGATGAAACTAGAAAAAAAAAATTATTCTCAGTGAGGTAACCCAGACTCCTAAAGACAAATATGGTACATATTTTCTTACATGTGGATATTAGCAATTAAGTCAATAATAAAAAATAAAACTATATTCTGTAGAACCACGGCATTTTGGTATAGAGTAAGGGACTAAGGAGGCTGAATCCATCTCCTTAGGAAAGAGAAATAGAATAGCTAGTTAGAAGTAGACAACGGGGAGAAGATTGGAACTGGATGATCCAGCAGGGAGGTAAGAAAGAGGGAACCAAGGGAGGGAATAATGGGAGCGATAGTTAAATTTAACGTACATTCAAGTGGTAATATGCAAACCTGATAGAGGAGAAGCCTCCTAAGTGTGTGCTGTGTGTGCGTGTGCGTGTGTGTGAGAGAGGTGATCTAAATGAAATCTCCAAATAATCCCACGATTCCCAATGCTATAGGTTGCTCTCCGCAAACCTCTCTGTCAGTGAGGCCCTATTGCCAAAGACAAGAGCCACACAACTCATTGAATATGAAGAATTTGAGGTGTTAGACCATTCACTACTACGGGCTAGTGTTCTTGGTATCAGAAGGTACTCTGCTCACTAACAAAGGAAAAAGGTAAAGAGCAACCCAGCTATAAACCTTTGATCTACACTGGTGGTCTGTCTGGAAGCTATGCTAGTATAATGATGATACAAAGATTGTGGAAGTAACTAACCAAATCTGACTAGACTTATGATCCCCTTCGTGAGATCTAATTCATACCTGACACTGCTTTGGTGACCAAGAATCTGACACTAGACAACCCAGGGACCCAGGGTAAAACCAATTACTACTGTTCTTTTAAGGAATGTAGCAATAAAATGACTGCTAACAACATTCTGCTATGCTCACCGATCAGTGCCTTTCTGAACCGTCATCAGAGAAGCCTCCTCCTCCATAGGTGTGAACAAACACAGAGAGCAACAGGCAGAACATACGAAGAGAGTGAGAAACCTTGAAACACCCAGCCCTCCATAGGGATGTCACCTTAAAATCCATCCCTGCAGGCAACTCTGTTGAAAAGGAGCCAGAGTGGGTGAAGGACCCCAAGGAAACAAGGGCTTATAAACAAAACAGGACTGACACACATATGGCCTCACAGAAATTGAGCTGGCAGCATGGAGCCTGCAAGAGTCTACACCAAATGGAGTCCTGGAACTGAAAGGAGAAGTTTATAGCACAGGCTAGCCCAGAAGTCACAACGTAACCAGGCTGACAACTTCAAACTCATGGTAATCCTGCCTTAGCCTCCTGAGTTCTGGAATTACAGCCACCAAGCCGGTGTGAATCCTGTTTTACTATTGTCTTATGGGAATGGGGGATGGGCTGAGGGGAAGGGGAGGGGGCCGGGAGGGGGGAGAACAAGGGAATCCATGGCTGATATGTAGAATTAAATTATATTGTAAAATAGAATAAAATAAAATTTAAAAATTCTATTTCACACTACTGAAAAGCTATTGTTTTCCTCATTCATACATCTATATGGTGATGCCTAATCTAAAAATTAGGTACAATAAGAGAATAACCAAACATAACTGTTAGATTTAAATCTAATAATACATTGTAGTAAAGGGCATTTCAAACTTCAGAATGTTTATTTCTAAATTTATCCAGCATTTTTTTTTTATTTTGTTTTTTGTACCTTGGTTTTGAGACATGATTTTAATGTGTAACCAAGGCTGGCCTCCTACTCTAGGGGCAATCCTCCTTCTTCAGTTTTTTGAGTGTTGAGATTACGGGAGTGATCCACTCGCCTCACCACACTCATTTACTTGTTTTTGCGACAAGGTCTCAAGTTCCCAGGTTGGCCTCAGATCAGCTCCATGGCTGAGGGTAACCTTGAATTTCTGATCCTGCCTCTATGCTTCCTTTCCTAGCCATAGCCTTTCCTAGCAATCTGCAATTAGTAAGCACTTGCAAATTAAAATTAAATTTTCTCCAAGAATGTCTCACTGGGAAACAAACTACTTTTAAGCATAGGCTGTATGCCGAGAAGTAGACGGCCAATAGAACACAAATTCAGTGGCATCTTTGGAGGTTCCTTGTATTATAATGTTGTCTCTGGCCTTTTCCTGTTTAAAAGTTTTATCTTCTTTATTTTTATTTATATTCATTTTTTCATTTATTTAACCTATATGTCTTCTGTATATCTCTGAGGCTTCAAGTTTTGTGTTTTCATGGGTTTCCTAAGTGTGGGAATGAGTGGATCTCTCGGTCTATATCTGTTTCTAACACCTTTTCTTGGGCTTTTTTCCCTCCTGTTTGTTTCTTTTGTCCCATTCTGATGTGTTTTTAATCATATCATATCATATAATATTATTATCCCTTAAATTTCTGTTTGTTTTATAATGATAGACAGATGGGGGTGGATCTGGATGGAAGGGTATATGGGAAGGAACTGGAAGTATTATGGGGAAAGGAAACCTTAATCACAACATATTGTATACAATTAATCTATTATTAATGTAAGAAAAAATGAGGGAAAATAACAAAAAATAAAACTATGCAGGTATTTCGAGGGATATAGTGTAGTCATATAATATAGGTTCTACATTTCTACAAATACCAATCCTTTTATGAACATGAACTCCTTTCTTCAGCTAGTATTTGTCTAGTGACCCAAATTACAATTTTATAAACACTGTTTTAGAGTAATTTTATGTTTTACAATGATACAGTACAGTATTAGCTGAATTGCATACTCTGGAGTTGAATTTTCTTACTGTAAAAAATTTCTAAACCTGTGAAGAAATAATAGTCTTGAGAACTGAATAGGAAGAAAGCAAGATGCAGGAACATAGAATTCTGGAGAAAGAATTGCATTAAACTTTCATTTTTAGATATTTAAATCAAATAAAGTTTCTAAAATCTGTTGCTCAAAAGTCTTATGATTATGTTAGACTCACAAAGCTGTTGGGAGAACAAATAAGGACATACATGGCATGTAAGCACTCTAGTAGCATAATAATGAGATCAATAAAAAAAGACTTCAAGATACATCACTAGAATACAGTTACAGGAGACAGAATGTGTCATCAGTAGCAGAAATGGTGTTTCTCTGATGAACGAGAACAATGGAAAAAAAGATGATCACAGCCATTTCTCTGATGAAGAGCACTGAGTATCTAGCAATCATGACCTGCTCATTTAAACTATTAGAAAACAGCAGGGGGCAAGAATTTATTCACTGTAAAGGAATGTAATATTTATCAGTACTCATTAGACAGTGCACATGGTTCCCTTCTTGTGGAAGCTGGTCACTATGTGAGAAATTAAAATGAGATGCAAAATACAAGTATATTTTGTAGTTTGACTCACACAGGAATTTGTGTCTAAGTAGTCAAAGGGGACCATTTGCTAAATAAAATATGTCAAGCGACTTTGTTGGGAGTGTTAAGTAGAATTAAAATGAAACATACTTCCTCTACAATCTTGAGAAAACAACTTAAGGTAAATACTAGGTAGCTATTGTACTTTTCTCTGTGTGCCTATATTAACTTCTTTAAAGGAGTAAATAGATCATAATTTCATTTCAAAAATATTTCAGTTGAGAGATCATAATTTCAGGAATGGACTAGACAGATCATGATTTCAGAAAACCAAGGTCTTCTATCATACCTGAATTCTGTAAGGCTCCCCATATTAGCTTTATTATCAGTGTGATCTTCCCTGACCACACAGACCTCTTTTCATGATATGCGTTTATCACTACATACTCTGCATTGGTTGACTGTCTAAAATTATAGGATGACTTTACCTTCAATTATCTGGACATAGTGCTTCCTCTACTCATAAGTCTGCCCCTCCTTTGTCCATCTCTCCCAAAATTCTAAATTTTCCTATGCAGCTTTAAAGTAAGTTGCCTACATGTACTTTTACCACACATCTAATTTTTCAAAATATTTTTATTGATTCCTTAAAAAATTCCTACAAAGTATTTTGAACATATCCATCTTCTATTACTCCCCCTCTGACCCTAAATTGACTCTCCACCTCCCTACCCAACATTGTTACAAACTCTTGGCCAGCTTCCTCCAAAAAAAATTAGCTGATTTGGGCTGTGTGAAAATTTGAGGAGCACGTTATAAAAATAATACCATTATTTCAAAGTTTCTGAAGAATAGAATGAAATTCCCTGCTAGCTAATAATACCCACAAAAAAAGACCCATTAATGAACAAAGGTCTGTTATGGGAATTCATTCAGTTCAGCCAATGGCTTTGGGGTAGAAAACCCTAGGGCATGGTCTTGCCTGTGTATGTGATCTAAGAGGTGAGAAAAAGGGGTCATGTGCTCTCCTGGGTGGTTGGAGTTGAGCACCAGGGAAGAGTGGTTTGAGGTTCGCTCCCATGTCCCCTAGGCAGAATGGCAGGACTAAGTAGCTGGATCAGAAGCGGTGTTTACCTTGCCCTCTACCTGTGAGTCTGTATCTCCATTATATCCCATTAATAAATTAATAATAGATCCTTGTGGGATATTACTTTAGAGATCTATCATGAGCACAGGATTTGCCTTGGTCTCAAGGTATTTAATTATCAAGACTCAAGGGAGAAATATGATCTGTGAAGTCGTGACGGGAGAAAAAGGTTTTCTTCAGGCTTTCAGACCTGAAGTCACCGATCCAAACAGGCCCTCCTCAGGTGAAAGCCCAGAACATGACAGATTCCTAAGCAACCATCAACATTGATAAAGTCTTCATGAATCTCTAATATAGCCCCCAAACTACTTAAATTTTGATGTAAATTGACATCATCCTTTCATACATGTGGTCAACAGAAAATAAATTAAACCTAGAATAGCTGTCATTCTTAAGAGAGAGGTACTTATAGAAAAGTTTAAAAAAATAGTCCATACTCAAAACAGCACGAAAATAAGGTTGACAATAAACCATCAAGTAATTGAAGCAGATTAAATGAAAACTGGGACCCCATATGTCTTGCTTTTTTCCACCACAGTATATTTTTCTAATGCCTTCTCATTTCCTTCTGGCCTACAGATAATTTGAGATCAGTGGTTTATATGTATACTTGTGCTATCTACCCAATGTTATTCCTGGTTTTGAATTTATTCAATTTTTATTCAAAAACATATTTTGTCTGATCCTAAACATTTTAAAGTTACTGAAATTTGTTTTGTGGACTATCCCTGACATGTCTCATGAGCTGTTGAAGAGAATGCCTGATCTTCTCTTGAAAGATGAACTATCCTACACAGGTCTGAAAGATGTAGTTGGAATGTAGGTATTTAAAATGTAAAACTGTTAACATTTAATTGTCCATTTTACCATTTGATGAACAATATTTCTATGTTATGCATTTTATCTTGTTGCCTGTTTCACATATAATGAATTGTTATACTTTCTTAATGGATGAATTCCACATTACAAAATGTCCCTTTTTTTCAAGTAACAAATTTTATCTTAAAAAAATTTGGTCTGATATTTCTGCTTATATCTACAATTGTCTTCCAGTTTCTGTTTGTGCAGTATGTTTTATGTTATTATGCTATTATCATCTAATTAGAATCTTGTATTTAAATAGTCTAGATAATTTTTATGGACAAATTATATTTCGAGAATGAGATTCTGTATATTTTTTCCATCTCTGTCTTTTAAATGTAGCTTTAATCAATATATAGCATAAGATCTGATAATACAGATTTTTGACTTCTACTTTGCTATTGTTCGGTAGATGTCTCACATAGTTCTGTTTCTATGTTCCTCACTTTGTCTATTTGTGTGCACATGCTAGGGATATATATTTACCATAGTACCCATGTGGAGGTCAGAGTATAACTTGCCAGAATCAGTTCTCTCCTCTGACTGTGTGAAGTCCAGGAATCAAAGCATACTTGTCAGGGAGAGCTATTACCTTCAAGCCATCGCATTGGTTCTTATCAGTATATTCTTAAAGACCATGTACAAGGGAATGTTTGTACCTTATCTTTATGCATCAGGATTACAATGGAGGCAGATTCAGTGCTGACAATCAGGTGATAGCTTTCAGAATAAAGAGACTGAGAACAAATTTCACCAACGTCTTATTTTTTGAAGAGTGATGTACCTTTTGCCTTTCCCAAACAGGAAAGGGATAGATAAATAGGGTAAGAGATGAAGCAGGGAATTCATTTACTCCCAAAGATGATTATATCAAAATTCCAAACTAAGATTTCTTTTCGAAAGTGTTTGGAGGGTATTATGAAGTGTACTACAGTAATCTTAGTTATGAAGAAGACACTAATTTTGCAAAAGGAATTACATCTTACTCCATTATACTTAACTCAGGTGCCTCATATATTGGCCCATAAAAATGTGTGAGGTTCTTGGATTAATAATTAATATTTTTAAAGGAGAGGAAGGTATGCTTTTATCTTGTTAAAACATGCAATAGATCTGTATAATAAAAAGAAGATGGGTAAGTTGAACAAAATTTTCTGAGGAAAATACATCAGGATATGCTGTTGATGCCACAGCGACAAGCAAGAACTAGTCTATGAAAATGAGCGGCTTTCTTCTTGATATAAGAAAATTTACAAGAAGAATGAGACAATTAAGAGATCAAGGATTCACATCTAAAGCTGTAGTGGCAAATGGATGGTAATTTTGACAACGGCAAGAAGGTTATTGTGGAAGAGTGTTAATTATATTCACACTTTGAAAGCTACAATGTAAAAAGGGGAAGGATCTGGATAAAATTCGCAAAGCCTTAAAATTTCCATTTAAACCTGAACGATCTTCTCAATGTCAGTACCTTTATTAGGTACTAACAGCTTGGGGCACTGTTTCAATCCACAAGTACAAGCTGCCATATTAAGGAGACAAAAAAAATAATAATAATCACATGAGCAAAGACACACAACCCAGATTTCATCAAGCTTACAGGATACTGTGCATATTTTTATAGCAACAAGTTGAATTTATGATCATTTTAATAAAAATAAAGGTTTCTTCTCTGAGTCTAATGCCTGATTTACTCCACTCAAACTTGTGACAAATAGTCCCAGATAAAGTGGTAAATATTTGGTTTCCTACCTAGAATTGGCACTGCCAATCATGTTTTCTACACTTTTTCTCCTGTCCTCTACAATGATGATTCCTTGTTTCTTTTAGAAACTGTATCGATATAGAGGAATAAGCTGTGTTTTGCGGGGTAGGGTGAGGTAACAAGCGTCTAAGTTTAAAAATGTTATGTATATTTCATATTAAGAGCATAGAGACTATCAATTAGAGTCAAGAATGTCTATAACTTCTTACAAGTCATATAGTCATTGTGTCTTTTCCAATTGTTTTAATTGGTGTTCTGATATTTAGTTGGATACTCCACTGGGGGACTGAAAATAGAGAGATATAGTATGAAATTTAGTAAATGCTAATTTAAAACACCATGTCAACTACTCTACTAAATATCTGTTTCAGACTGAAATACAGTATCACTGATGTTAAATTTACTAATTTGGGGCCAGTAGTAGGAAAGACATCAAATCATTCTACTGTGAGCTTAGCTTTTCATTTTTCTTGTCTTTTTTTTTTAAAATTTACCATAGAGGTAGTCAATAGTTTATACTTTATTCAAAAGTTTATAAAATTGGAGGTCAGAAAGATGTTAAACTACTGCAAGGGATCAATTTACAGATTTAGAAACAAAGACTTGGTGTCAGAAATTCACATTTACAAAGAAGGGTTTCCATGTCAACCTAATAGTTACTGATATTGATAATTATAATTTTAAGATATCTGATGTGTTGAGTTTTCTATATTTAATGGGCTATTTGGATTGACTGGTTTTTCATCAAGATTCCAAACAATCAGCAGTCAAACACTTACTGCTCTGCACTCAAAAACCACATTCTGTGGCTCTCTGATTTATAATTCTCACCAATCAAAGATTCCTTCCCACTTTACTTAACCTACACCAGGACAAAGATATAAAAAACAAACAGACAAAAACTGTGTCTGAACAACAGACAATTGACTAAGCAACTAGGTGCCCAGAGAAAGGTATGCATTAAAATTTTGCTCCATGAACAAATTAATGCACCACTTTAAGGGGGGAGACACAGCTGAACAAATACTTCTCCAAGGGAGAAAAATAACTCCTTTTCTGCTGAACCCAATTCTTTTCCTGCCCTATTTGCTGGCAATGTGCTTCAAATTCATCTGTGTGGAGGGGGTGGGGGGGCTTGGCTTTATTTCCCTGTGTTGTCAACTGTCTTTATCCATTCTCCTAACAATAGAATTGTCAGGAGAACATTTTCTCTAATCCTACTCCCAACTGTTAGTTTGGTTTGTTTATCTACTTTCTTGACTCACAGCCCAAACCTTCTGTATCAGTTTTATCCCCAACAAGAAGAGCAGGAAGAAGACTTGCATGGCATTTTTAGAGCCATTTGTTATTGTGGCAGTGAGGAATCTGTAACACTCAGCACAGATTGTCAGTTTGTCCTCTGACAGGATACATGAGAGTGAGACAAATGGAGAATTCTTCGTTTGCTTTCTAAAACCCTCATGAGTTTTCACAGGATAGAACTGAAAATGGAAAGTGCACAATGAAAGTTCAGGGATACATGGGCATGTCTTTCCTATCTCCACAGATTGTATTCTCAAAGACAAATCATTAACAGGTGTACAGATTTGTACACCTTAGATAATATAGCTGCATGATAGACACCCCATTATGCTATCATTCTAGATGTATCTGCCAGCCTTCCCAGACTTCTCTACAAGGAAGAATAAAAAATACACTAAACACAAAGGAAGCTTCCACTTTCCTGTTCTGTGAAATGGTCTATTAAATCAATAAGAGAATAAACACTATGTTTTTTTTTTTTACGACCATGACAAACTATTTTTTCCTCTCATAATTAGAAGTGCAACACTTTGTTTCTGCATGATTTATTGATAGAAGTCAATTCATAGTGAGATTTCCTTTAGACCTCACAAATGACAGGGAAGTGTTCAAGTGACAGGGAAGTAATCAAGAAACCCAGACTAACTTACTTGATTTTAAAATAAAATCTAACTTTGTCCATTCCTGTGTTCAATGACTTTTACAAAGTTATTTTGGTACCTTGTGGAAGTTTGAAACATAATTTTCATATAAAAACCCTCATTTGAAATACAAAGATCATTTAATGTATTTTTCGTTTATTTTTCAATAGGCATTTTGAATATTTGCGATCATGAGGGACATGATCTGCTCTTTTCACATTATATTATGCAATAAGCATTCAATGTCATCTCCTAATTTCCAGTGCAATTATTTTAATGGTTGAAATGGTCTGATAGAGCGGATGTACTGAAATTATCTAATCTACCTCATTTTATTGGGTAAGTCTGTGGTTAACAACACTACTCTATTAAAAAGGTGATTCAATAAGCAAGATTATGCAAATCTTTTCTTTATTCAAGATTGCTTTGCATTTCTAGCTAATGAAATTTTGATTAAGCTTAAAATTATTTAAAAAATCCACATTTTCAGCAATTGTCCTCTGCTTGTCCCTCTCCCGGCAGCACTTGGGCCTCCCCTCCCCTCCTCATGTAGGCTAGCTTTCAATCTTCTGACAGTTCTGTCTTTAAAACCACTGTGTAGAACCCAATCCTGAGCTCCCTTCAGTGAAAGACAGTGATTCACAAAACTGGGTACTTCTACACCATCTCTCCCCAGCTTTACTAGGTGTTTCATGCTCAGAATCAGGGACTTCTAAAATTATGAAGTCAAGAGAGAGTTTTTCATTTAATACCTACATGTTTTCATTCCTAGATACTGATGCATCATGTATCACTGTAAATTTCACTTGAGAATAGGATTAATAAAAGGCCATGGCCAAAAAAAAAGATGTAAATGATGGGCAAATTTTATCCATTCAAAGTTACTTTCTTGAAATATTTTAATTCCAGCAAGTGCTTTAAAAGGGATCAAATTCACTTGTGCTTGTAGCAGGAAACTAAAAAACATAGACCAACTTGAATGTGAACTTTCCTGCTCCCACCCTCATTTGGATCTTAGAAGAAATAGCTGAATATACATTTATATTTTTTTGGGAAAGATACTTGAAAGCCTCATGATAAACTATTCTTGTATTTTCTATATAATCAAATAATGAAGTCAGCAATGAAATAAATGATTTCACAGAAATTCAAATTAAGAATTTCATATGAATATATTTTAGAAAGAACAGAAGTATTTATTTTAGGCAAATGGGCTTTCAAAAATGAAAAACCAAAATTAGCTTTAAAAATTCCAAATTCATATAAGTTTCTTGGCATCCTGTGCTTGTGATTTTTTTATAAAGATGCCTAAAATCTGGTAATTATTTTACACAACTCTGGACTTTAAGAAATACAAGTATAGTAAGCTGATGAGTAAACCTACTAATTTTTATTTGTTCTTGTTTTATATTGGAAATTTTGTTTGTAAACTTTTCTTTGACAAAGACATTCTAAAAGCTACTTATTTCTTCAAGGATGCAAGCCTAATTAAATATTTAAGTTCCTCAATTCACTTGTAAAACACTTGCGAATAAAATGTGCCTGTTGCTATGATAGTTCCTGTAATTAGAAGATGGATAAAGCATGCTTGTGACAAAGACAACCCAAACATTTCAATCCCATGAAGGATATATAAGTGTTACTATGTGACAATGATTCTAGAAAGAAAAGAATGATGCCATGTTGGAAAGGTAGTGATTTACATCTTGATATCTTCATTTTGAATAAATAAAGCACATAAAATGCATGGGCATCAAAGAAACCAGGGAGAATACCAGAGATGCCCTGGTACAGAGAGTCACAGCCTGGGATTCCAAATTGGGAAGGAACCACTGAACTTAGAGGAAGACTGAGGTCTACAAGCTTGTTGAGTCACATAATGACTGTGGGAGGCAGAGGGGTTGAGTATCAGAAGAGAAGAAACAAAAATGTGACATTCACTTGTGGAAAGATCAATCAGAAGATGGCAGAAGCAAGAACCAGTCACTGGTGTGTTGAACTTTACACAGTATCAGTAGCAAGGACCACAAGAGACTCTCAAAAGACGGAAAGGGACAGAATGTTCAGACCTCAATACACAAGAAAACAATGTTTTAATAATCTTGAGACTTAGTCTTCTCATGAAGAAAGTGATTTGAACAAAAAGAAAGATTCTGCCGATAAAGTGTTCCATATAGGCAAGTAATTGCACAGAGATAAAAACAGCATGAAAACCCACAACTCACACCTTCCTCAAATTACCAATCCCATAGTAATGTTCATAATGAGAATGATCTGGGAGGAATTTCAGACAAATAATTCAAAAGATTGACTTAACTATATTCAAACAACTCAATGAAGATATGAATATAGGCTAAATGCATGAGCAATGGAAGACCACCCATCTGATGAACTTGACATTCAGTGATTGCCAAGTTATGAAAAGCCACACATATGGTAGTGAGATAGCATTATGGTGGACTTTCAGCATTGATTTATTTGAAAAGTTAAGTTGGTGCCACAGGTCATAGAAATAAAAGTTCTAAAGATGCCAAGGGTTTGAGGGGCATTTCACTGCAACCATGAAAAGAATACAAATGAGGAGCAAAGAGGATGTAGTTTACAGAGGGATATAATAAGATTAAAAATGTTGGTTGATTATGTAAGCCATCTCTGAAGCCAAATGCACAGAGATTTGAAACTGACCATATGTGTGGCAACAATGACACCACAAATGACTTTTACCATAGTGTTATCAAGTTTATCTTGAGAGTTTTCCAAGTACTGAAAGCAACCACATTTAGAAGGGCACATTTTTCTAACTTATTATTAGAAATCTCTCTCTCTCTCTCTCTCTCTCTCTCTCTCTCTCTCTCTCTCTCTCTCTCTCTCTCTCTCTCTCACACACACACACACACACACACACACACACAGAGAGAGAGAGAGAGAGAGAGAGAGAGAGAGAGAGAGAGAGAGAGAGAGAAATGAAATAATAGAAATAAATGTTTCAGAAACCCTTCATCACATAAACCAGTAAAGAGTAGATGGAAAGGACTCTGCTCTTGATTAGACAGAGAGTCACTCTGTAGCATCTGTGGAGAACAGAAAGACTGAGACTGAACAATATGTTAGCCTCATGGGATAGTTATGACAATTATGGCATATGCAGAAACTGGAGAAAGTTAGTGTCTAGTCTGTTAAATCAAGATGTGTAAGTCTATTTTGCCCCAAGTAGCATCCCATTTCTCTTTCATATCCAAGGGGAAAAAAAGCATTCCTTTATTCTGTAATTCTAAAATCTTTACACAAACTAGCTACAGGAAGTGCATGCATCCTGGCTTAAAATATTATATAGTATTCATTTGATTGCTTGTTATTTAGGATCTATGCTATTAGGACCTTTTTCTTATTCATTGAACCTGAACAAGCACTTTGCCACACAGTCTTGGACAGAAAAAACAAGCCAAATCCCATCAGTAACTTAATAAGGGTTTAAATGTCATTCCTGGAGATCAGATAGGGGACTTTTAAGGTCAAAGCAAAAGGGTAAACAGAGCAGTGGCAAATCATAGCTCTTCCTCCATTATTTCCCTGATTGCCACCCCACTAGGAAGTTGTAGGAACTGAAACAGACAGACCTGTAACCATTGGAAAACCATCTTCTGCAATTTCCATGTAACACATTCATACACCAAGTGTTGATCCTAGACAAGATTGTCCACAGAACCAGGATGTCAAAAGACTTTCCAAGTTCCTGTTTTACATCCTAGAGTCCTGATGGATGTTCATAGAGTTTGAATTTCTATGATATATTTGCACATGACAAATTCAGAGCCTGACTTATAGGGGCTATTAGTAGCTAATAATTATACCAACCCAAGAATGAAAAGATCCTTATTTTAACTTCCTGTTAAACACTGAAAGTACACACTTATAAACATTATTAATTTTAGCTTAAGAAAAGGTGTCTTAGCCGGGTGGTGGTGGCGCACGCCTTTAATCCCAGCACTCGGGAGGCAGAGCCAGGTGGATCTCTGTGAGTTCGAGGCCAGCCTGGACTACCAAGTGAGTCCCAGGAAAGGCGCAAAGCTACACAGAGAGACCCTGTCTCGAAAAAACAATAAAAGAAAAGAAAAGGTGTCTTACCACTGGAATCAGGGGGATGTCTGGGATGAACTAGAAGCCTAGTGCAGTTAAAGAAAAAGTCCCAGGAATATATGAGGGTTACCCTAGCTAAGAATCCTAGCAATAGCAGATATGGAGCTGAATCAGTCATTTCCTGTAACCAAGCAAGACTTCCAGTAGAAGGATGGGGACTCCAACCCAGCCACATAATATTTGACCTACAGTTTGCCCTGCATACATACATGCTGGGTCAAAAGTGGCACAGAAATTATGGGAGTGGCTAACCAATGACTAGCCCAGCTTGAGACCCATACTGTGAGAGGGAGCCCACCCCTGACATTGCCTCAAGGGCCAGGACCCAGAGGCTGGACAGCCCAGAGACCTAGGATAGAACCAAACATGACTGGCAAAAATGAAAAAAAAAAAAGTCAATGAAATGATTCCTAATGACATTATGCTACAGTCAGAGATCGTTGCCCAGTCCAATTGTCATCAGAGAGGCTTCACCCAGCAACTGATGGAAACAGATGCAGAGACTCACAACCAAATATTAGGTAGAGCTCAGTAATCCTGTGGAAGAGAGAAAGGAAGGATTATGGGAGCTAGAGGGGCCAAGGACACCACAGGAAAACACACAGTCAACTGTCTTGGGCTCATAGGGTCTCATAGATACTGAAGCTCCAACCAGAGAACTTGCATGAGTCTGACATAGGCTGTCTACACATATGTTACAGTTGTGTAGCTTGTTTTTTTGGGGGGGGGAGGGGAGCTAACTGTTGGAACAAAGGCTGTCTCTGACTCTGTTACCTGCCTTTGAGACCCTTTCCTCTACTGGGTTGCCTCATCCAGTGTTAACAGGAGAGGAGGTATCTAGTCTTACAACAACTTGGTATGCCATGGCTGGATGATGTGCATGGGAGGCCTGCTCTTTCCTGAAGAGAAAGGAGAGGGAGTGTAGGGGGCAGGAGGTTAGGAGCAAGGACTGGGAGGAGATGAGGGAGGGAGGGAAAACTGTGATCAGGCTGAGAAAATTAACTAACATTTTTTTAAAAAGAAAGAAAAGGTACCCTAAGTATAACTTCACTTCAAATTTTTATGTTTTTCTGAGATAGATTCCCCCCACTAAACTAGGCTGGCATGGAACTCAGTATGTAGCCCAGACTTGCCATTTAACTGGCCTCAGCCTTTGAGTTCTAGGATTACAGGCACAAGCAAAATACCTGGCTAACTTCTCTTAAATCATGGTATGTTTGTACACCATGTATACATAATCGGTCCTCAATATCAAACAATACTAGTTATTTCACAAATGAATTCAATCTCATTCTTGTAGCAATACTTTATACCAGCACTCTGTTTCTGACATCATATCAGAGGTGAAACCACTTAATTCACAGGGTATTGAATTTAGCCTTTCTTTGATACATTTCAATACACAGTACCAAAAGGTGAGTTGGTTGTTGGCCTCAAATGAGTGATTTCCACTCAACAAGGCACAAAGGAATAGAACTCTGGTGTCATCACAGTTCAACAGGGTGCAACCACCAAAACTCATTTGTTTAGGCCTGATTAAGTTCAGTAGAGGGAGTATGAAAATGAATTCAAAAGGATCAAACAAAAGAAAGGCCCAAGGACAAGCACATGTAGTATGCTTTCATTTCCTCCTACAATAGGCAGCGGTTGCCCTGTGCTGTCAAGTTCATGAACTTGCTAACAGTGTTTTATGGGAACAGTACGTTTTCTACATTTGATCTGAGAGAAACACATCTGAGTGTTCACCAGTGTCCACTTGCCTCCTGAATGTGGCAGCACAGAATTCTTCAATGTCTGACATTTCAAAACTGGCCTGGTATACAAGCCTTTGTGCAAAGCAAACCTACTGCGCTCCCGATCCTTCTTTGAAAAGGTTGACAAGAAAACCCAGAAGAGACCATGTTTCACTGTCTGGTTGTCATTGGTTGGTTCAGTGCAAATTGAGCACAAGAGAAGCAGGATCAGAAAAAAAAAAAAGATCCAGCATTCAAGAAAAACACTCATATTATCCTAAGACAAATCTGCTTTCCTTGAAAAAAATAACGCAATGTTTTACTGTTATAAAAAGGGTCAATTATTTCGCCATTCTCTCTGTCTTAAATATTGAGGAATTTGGTTGATATGCTTCATTCTTTTCTTCCTTTCACACACTTGAGACCAAATATTACTAGTTAGGCGAAAGAGAGTCACAGGCATATTACAGGAATAAGATATCATTACTATGATGTTTCATTAGACTGGAATTCCAGTATTTTCTTTGTTCTGACAAACTTTAGACCACTTGTGGTTTTTGTCCTATTCTTTATGGCCATACAAGTAATATTCTTAGCTCACTTTCAAAAATGCACTAGTTATGGTTCCTAAATATCTTTCATAATTTTTTAAACCTGCTCCCTCCATTACAAAATGGAAATTCTAACACAAACTGTTTCAATTGGCTATTGTGGGAGGAAATTGATGATGCAGGTGATTGCCATGTCTCAATTTGTCATCATAAGTCATAATAATAATCTCAGAAAATTCACCTATGTGGCAAAAAAAAATGCTACAAGGAGTTTCCTATGGAATTTGTTTTTTTGGGTCAGATACTTAAGGTTTTATTTTTGTCTATAAATTTGAAAGCATTGAGTTCTGCACCTGTGCAAACTGACATTTCACAATCACTGCACAATATCACCACTGACCTCTGCACACCCCTACCTAAATTGAAATATCCACAATGAACTAATAGGCCTTGAACCATCCCACAATGGATCAGAGCCAAACCCACATTCAATTCTTCGTCTCTTTAGAAACTGCTACATTTGAAAGGCTAACTTGACAGAAGGAATATGGAGGGCAAGTCTTATTTTTACAGCACACTGACAGCTATAAAAAAAAAATCTATCCCAATAATTAATTCCTCAGCCATTTCTGCTTCGGATTCTCTGATAGATAATTCCATTAATATGTGCTGAGCACATATGCTAGGGGCTCTCTGCTGCAATTTACACACTTTGGTGCCTGACTCCTGTATGAAATTTAAATGGTGAAAAAAAAAAAAGATAAACACGCTGATTATCTGTGGTTCTGATAAATGAATGTCGCAACAAAATTTTACAGCTGAAAAGGTTATTTACTTAAGTGAGATTTTGTGTGTGTACATGGAAAGGTCAGATTTTTTTTCTTCTCTCCCATTGCTGTGAAATTGCTCCTGCTTTTTAGCAAATCTTTTAAGACGGCTATTCTCCTTGCGGTGTTGACAAGGACAGGAGAAGGATGTGGCCTGAGGAAATCACACAAGCAGCATAAAATCCTGGCTGGAATCACAGGCAGCCCACAGTTTGTGGTTTTTGAAAGTCTGTCAAAAAAGTTGCATAATATGAAAGTGAAGACGGGACTTCTGAACAAAAATCAATAGCTGGATCTTTTGAACTGCCCATGTACAAAGTTCTAATGAAAATGTCCTTGAGGGGAGTGTTAATAGTGGACTTTGAGATCAGCTTCACCACCGGTCTGATAACACTACAGAGCATTTGAAGTTTTCAAAGAATCCAAGACTTGAAAAGTTTGGCTCAAACACTGGATGTAAATGCCTCTGAGGGGTCTGAGAAATAGCTACCCACCACTAAAGAATATACGATGTATGTGTTTCCTGGACCACATCAAATTTTAGCCAAAGGACACAATTTACTTCAAGGGGGGTTGATAGCTCCCTAAAAAGAAGCACTCCATGTTCAAACTAATAATTGATCAGGCACAAGGAATCAGGCAGTAAATGCGTTAAGATAACTAAAAATAAGTCACCCAGAGGGCTGATTAAAGGGCACATTTAAAAAAAAAAATATGAAGCGACATTAGGCAAAATTAGACATTTATAAAATCTTCTTTTGTATTGTTTATCATGCTTTCCTTTCTGTATTTTATCCCTTTAATGAAGCATAATTTGTTCATTTTTTACTCTTGATACAAAATTATCCATAACATAAATCATTATGATATCATAAACATTAAACTGGTGGCTGAAATTTTAAGTCATTTAATTATTCTTATTTTTTTTCATGTTTCCAAGTCATGAGTACAAAAATACTCATAATTTAAGGATAAAAATTCAATAGATTGGCGGCGGGGGGGGAATCCAACATAAATGCAAAGTGTATACACACTACTATTCACAAAACCTTTGCCTTTAAAAAAAATCTTTCATTTGTGTTTTTTAGAAAACTTTGTACTAAATATATCCTTGAAAACAATCACCTACTAATCTATCCAAGGTATGAAAAAATTATTTTGTTGAATAAACATTTAAAAATAGATACATTTTCTTACTGTTTACAGTGTCAGATCTCACTGCTCTAGAAGAACAAAGTGATGGCTGACAGATAAAATCATCACTAGTAGTCATTATGAGGTTATAGTTCTGATTTAAATTATCTTTACACTGCAAGCAAGTTTACTGTAGTTATTTTGTCATTTATATCATTTATGACCATGTTGGCTGATATTAGTATCAAAAGTACATTCAAGTCATTATGCCTAAATGGTGTGATTTTTTCCCCCACACTTTTTTTTCTCAAAAAACATAGTAAATTTCCAGGCATGGTTGGTACATGCCTTTAATCCCAGTACTCGTGAGACAGAGGCAGGCAGATCTTTGTGAGTTCAAGGCCAGCCTTGTCTACAAATCGAGTTCCAGGAAAGCCAGAGCTATTATATGGTGGGTGAGAGAGATTTGTCCTGACCATGGGCAAGTAAGGACCAGGAAAACTCTAGCAAGAAACAAGCCAAGCTAAGAACGGGCATTCATAAGTAAAAATAAGACTCCATTTGTGCTTCATTTGGGAGCTAGGTGGCAGGCCCCCACAAAAAGGCAAAAGAGTAAAAGAGCACAAACAACCAACAACATATTGGCTTCAAATGTGGGGGTAGATAAAAGAAAATCTAACAACAGAGACATCTCTCTACAGTCTTATGTCTTGGATATCTCAAAAGTAAAATGTACTACATGGACCGGATTAACAATTATGATTTAATTCCAAAATGTTCCCCAGTATAGTTTTCCCCACAAATTGTTGATCTATGTTCTTTATGACTGTAGTACAATTTAGTGAGATTTCTGAAGGGACAAGCATATTCTTCACTTACAAAGTAATCTGAACTTGTTGCACTGTTCACTTCTGTTTATATTTTGAAATTTACTGCAAACTCCAAAGTCTCACCTACTCCCAAAATATTTCCTCAAACTGAACTCAAGATAGGCATTACCTGGGTACTCTACAATTTCTCAGGAGCTCTACAGTTAAATTAGATGAATTTTGATCTTTATGCCACATTGCCCCAAGTGTGATCATTCCACACTTCCTTTGTACATGTAGGGATAGTGCTAGCTCTTGGATTCATGTCCCTCTTTATCTCTATGCAGTCCCTATTTTATGCTTTTTACCTCCTCATCAGCTCACCTGCCTACAGCTTCATGATTTACACCTATAATTGCATTTTTTTTGAGACAGGGTTTCTCTGTGGAGCTTTGCACCTTTCATGGAACTCACTCTGTAACCCAGGCTGGCCTCAAACTCACAGAGATCCACCTTCCTCTGCCTCCTGAGTGCTGGGATCAAAGACATGCGCCACTACTGCCCGGCTATAATTGCGTTATTTTATAGACCAGATAACCTCTTAAAAGTAGTAATATGTCTCTGTCTCTTTCTGTCTCTCTGTCTCTCTCTCTCATCATCTGTCTCTCTATGTGTTTCTGTCTTTCTCTCTCTCCCTCCCTCCCTCATCTCCTTCTTTCCTTTTCCTACATTCCCCCCTTGCTCTTTCACCTATATCTTTGGCATCCAACACAACCTGAAAAAATATTTTAAATGTACATTTTAAACTATATCTTGAAGAAGCAGAGTGATGTAGGGTCAGCCATGCTATGCCAGTCTACAGTGTGTCCCTACTTGGAGTTTCTTCACTTTTCTGTATTATAACTCCTCAACTATAAATGGAGATAATGAAGGTTCCTACCAATTTGGGATAGTCCAAGGTTCATAAACATTAGTATATGTGAACCACATATTTCCAGTTTAGTAGTATACAAAACAGAAAATTAAACTGCCTTAATCCAGTGCAGTCTTTAAGAAAAACAGTATTAATCGGCAATGTCACTACATATCAACACATTATAAACAATGCCAGTGAAGATCCACACACTACTAACAAGGCCCTTCCTCCCACTCATTCCTTACAGCTTCCTTCTTGACACTAAGAAATGATTTATAACAAATTTTATGAGACCAATTTCAAACTGGAGGTATTAAGGAAAAGCCTCTTGGAATGAAGCATTCTATCCTTTTGTACCAAGTGAAGGCCCTAACAACCACATCCTTGGAGGTTAGGCTAACATACCTATGCATTGAAAAAGATTTTAAGTTTTAGAGTACAGATTTTTGAGATTACAGGCTGGGGTATTTTCTTCAACTATCAGTGAGAATTATAGAAACATATTAATTGACTAGTGCTCAATCTTTTGACTTGTGTATTGATCTCGGACAAATATCTCAGCTGAATAGTCAGTGCCATTACATTTCTTCTGCCTACTTTGTAGAAATGAGGTAATAATCTTTTCATCAATGATGGACAGTAACCCACAACATTCCTGGAAGAAGTCTTTGGATTTCTTGCTCTGACCCATCATTAGTTCACCTTCCAACCATGGAAAATCTTTGTAATTTTTCCATGTTATATTCTTCCCTACAAAAAAAAATTTCTTTTTCCATTTACTCTGTTAATTATGTGTAGGTGTAGCTGTCTATGTGGGGAATATGTAAGCTTGAGTTTTGGTGGCCATAAAGGCAAGAAGATTTCATATCCCTGAGAGCTGGAGTTACAGGCAGCTTGTGCCCCTGACATGTGTGCTGGTACCTGAACACAGGTCCGCTAGAGAAGCAAACATTCTAACTATTGAGTCATCCCTCCGGCCTCATAAAATTTTCATTCAAAATAATGTCAAATGTTTAAAATTACTATAACTATTAAGTGAGATAATATATGCCAAATATACGAAGGGCATCTGGCTTATATTAAGGATTCTAAATATTCCTTATTAATGTTGCCGTTATTCAGTCAAACTAACTACGCATCAAATGTCTAAAATAATGGACTTGTAATATCTTAAGGATTCAGACAACTTATAGAAATGCTAATGTAAGTAAATTTGAACAAGTTACTATGTAGCGATTTCTTTCTTTCATTTATTATGTCTAAAGGAGAATAAAGTTGTTCTACACCACACAATTCTCCACCCATGAACAGAACTGGGAATACTATTTGAAAGAGAAAAGTGTAACTCTCCTTCTTGGAAACAATGCATTTATCATACTTGAATTTGGATTTTTTTCATTAATGTTTTTAAAATAATATATAAAGGAAGCCCATCCTCTTTTCCATGTTACAAGTACTGAAAAAGTATCAGCTACTCATAAATGCAGTCCTCATATCAATAGAAAGTCACAGTGGCTTCTTCAGATGTATTTCCTGTATCCCTTCCTCTGCACCATGCATAGATGCTGAGGAAGAAAAGCCAGAGAGTATAATTTTGACATCCATGAAGGAATGTTAATCCATCTCGTTGCTTCATTCCTTTATAGTGCTGTTGAGTAAAGTCATATGCCAAGTTGGAGAGAAGCCAAAGTATTTTCATCACCTACTTCCTTGTCACATTTAGAAAGGCTACTTTCTCTCTTCAAAAACATACACTTTGCTTTGAATGAAATATCCTGGAATATTACAAGGGGACATAAGTCTTTGGAGATCTTTTTTTTTCTCACTGCTGATGTTAAAATTCGTTCCATTTTACCTCCAGACAAATTATACAGTACTTTATATTTTCATGTCACTTCAACAAATGCAAAAGGTGTAAATAAATATGATTTAATAACAGTTGAAAATGACACAAGAGTTTGGCCCATCTAGTTTGGTACATAAATTATAAAATCACAAAAGAATACTGAACTTAAATAGTGAAAACAAAATGAGATATTTCTTATATTTCTGAACTTGCATAATGCACAAAAAGCAAGATATTATGAACTCAAAACAAAAAAGCTGGGTAACCCATAACAACATGAGACTTTTAAAAAGAAAAAATGCAATTTATTCTCAAGTTAAGTATTAAGTTGTTTGATTAAACAAATTTTCCAGAGGGGCTAAAACTATATTATGGTATAAAAAGAATTAGTAAATTATACACATAGGACATAGGAGTACTGATGTGCTTTCATAGAGAAAGATAATTACCAGTTATTCCACTCAGTCAAAAAGTAATATGTAATCATCTGTTCTCATAACAAGTAAATCAACAGTGAGTATTTTCTCCAGTACATTTTATCTCCAAATTCATGGCAATTACCTCCACTGTTAATATATAATCATAATTTAGGTATTTGGAGTCAATATTGAATAATATTTTATTGATAGAGGATATATATCTCTCTGGATCTAACATTTAAAAAAAACTGACCAAAATATCTCCCCATAGCAAAATGCTCTCAAGCCTACTTCCATGGAAATCCTGATCCAGCCAGTAATCCACCAAAGATCAAAGCAACAGAATCCTACAAAGACATTGATCCATAAAAGCTTGGACAGAGTGGAAATATCTGTGACCTCTGAGCCTGAATAGAGCTCCTGACACCAATAACCTTAGACTTTGAAGTTGTATGGCTTGTTGAGGGGGCAAAATCAGCTTATTGTAGGAGGAATGTGCAGACAGGGAAGAGAAGTTAGAACAAATAAGTCTTCATAACAGAGTTGGTAAGTTTTATCATTGAACAAGAAATTATTTCAATTTTACTAAAAAAATTTTAGTAAAAAAATTTACTTAAAAAATAGTCACTGACTATTAGATAAATTCCTTTCAGTACCAAAGAAAATGTTCTCACTTTTTGAGTCTCACCTTGCAAGCATGCAGGGAAAGGGCCAACTGTTGAAACTGTTTTATAGGACATAGTATAATCTATATAATTAGCAATGTATGTGTTAGATAGATTGAAATACAGGGATTTTCTAGTTAGTGAGTCCAAAATATTTCACTATTGGCAACTACAAGTACTTCAGTATAGAAAGGAAGTTACTTCTTTTCACTAACAGTAGTAAATCTCTTTTTTTGGTCTGTTTTGTTTCTTTAAGTGAGCAAGCCATCATGTAATGCTATGAAAATATATGCCCACTATATTAAGTCAAACATTACTAGCCATGTAGGTTCTTATGTCCCATTGTGTTACCTCTTCTTTAGTCAACATACATATAAAAAATCTGGAAAAGTATACACAGGATTTAAGAACAGTCTTTGTTTCTGAGAGTGAAAAAGATTATGAACATGTTTGAGATTCCATGAGTTATATATCTGTAATATACAAAATAATTTTATAGTATAAATTATTGTGAAAAGCAGAGATATAAGTGCTTGAAAATTAAGAAATATAGATTTTATGATAAATTGTTGCCTTATAATAACTCCATCGCTGGTCAATGAAATCAGCAGTCACTGGCACAGTTCTCTGACGTTGCATGATGCAACTTCACTGCAGTTTTAGTTCTAAACATTCAGTGTGCATCCTTATGCTCCATGTGGCATCATGTCAAGTTACTCCAGAGAAGGCTGCTTGAAACACCTCTGGTCAGATTCATGACTACTGAATGTCATGAACTGCAGTGATTCTACTGTACATACGTGTTCCAATCTCAAAGAAGGATAATAAGTTGAATATGGAAAACAAAGACTTCAATATTTTATACTATTAATCTTTAGTGTGTAATCATCAAATTAGTATACTTTTGGGTTTTCTTATACACAAATGTTTGATTTCAAAGATTTCTGTCAGTTACTAGTTAGAAGTTGTAATATTTGTTATATGAATTTGGGTTTAGGATTAGGGCAAGATGTTTAACAATTTATGAAATGACCCTGTATCTGTTTTACATCTGTCATTTTATACCATGCATCTAGGTAAAACAGCAGCCTCAACATTTAAAACTGTAAAATCAAAGTGCTGATAAACTCTGGAAAACATTTAAGATGTTCTATGCCCTGCAGTATCAAATATGAAACCAAGATTTTATAATTTAGATCAAATAAACAAGTACCTCCATCTCATTACTATGCAAATTTGTTCTTGTCTTTGATTCCAATATGTCCTATAGAATTGTTTTGGAACAAAATTATGATTTATTAGCAAATGTTACATTTATATGCCCTATTGTCTATTACTAAGTCATATAAAATTATTTTGTATAAAAGGGTGTTGAGTGTGTTTTTAGTTTACAGAATCCTCTTCCTATCTCCATTCTCAAGTCAACTTATGTTTAGATTTTTGCATTACAATTAAGGTATTTGGCATGACTAAATCAAGTTTTATAAAATTAGTAGGAAAATCATAGGAATAATCCCTTACTCTAGATGGGAAACTACCATGAGTTTTGAGATACATGTTTAAAATCAGACACTATAATACAGGTCTTAAGGAAGAAGAAACTTGTAACATTGTAAAACTAAAATAACTCTATAACATGATAGAAAAAAATAAGAGTCTGTGTGGAAGAAGGAAGACAGTTGACTTTTCAGAGCACAAAATCTGTCAATTGGATTCAGCTGGTTAACAATATAAATGGTAACATTGATGGATTTTATAGAGAACTCTTGTATAAAAGAACTATTTGTATCTGTAAATTTTCAAGGTACTTTCTTCTTGACATGCTTAATAATTGACACATCTTGAGGTCCTCTGTGTAAAATCATAAAACAAATGGTTTCAACAGAGGGTTTAAGTCTTGCATTTTGTGAATAAAAGGAACAAATGCTAATTGAAAAAATAATACAAACAGTAATAATTAGTGATTTTATACTATTCTAAATAATAGAAACAGAAAAAACTACTACCAAATCAAGTTCAAATGGTGTAATAATACATTGATATACTCTTCTGTTTCACAGTTTTTCTCATGAAAGTGATTTGTAGATGACAAAATGTAGAGCAATAACTGAAACCCAATTAAATAAATAGATTCTTTCTAAAAACCTATCAAAATAAATTTCAGTCTTCAGATAAAAATGAGATGGAACCCAAGGCCCTGATTGAACTTACAAAGGTTATTTTGGAAGAAAAATAATCAATTGGTAAAGAGTTTCATACCTGAGGGTATTTTTGTAAAACATGAAGAAGCTGGGATTAATCAAACTGTAGAATATATAGTTTGTAACCAACTGTCAAAAATATCAAAAGTCATGATATAATGTGTTTAGAAAACCACAACATAGTATACAATACTAGAACATTTACATCAAGACTAGCTTGGGTTATTTTTTGATAATAAAACCAGATTGATAGAAACTCCATATAACCTCTCAGTATCTGGATTATAGAAGGTATTCAATAGCATTTTATATTATTCTTGCAGAATATAAGAATGGAAATGTGTATTTTGATGGTAGCATTACTATCATTGGAGAAATTCAACACTGACCATCAGTTTCCTGAGTATCCCTAATGAAAGAATAGGTAGCACTTTTTAAAACTATAACCAGCAGAGTTGGTATAGATATCCACATCCAGACTGGTGTGGTTTTTGCTGTGTGCTATTCAACACATTCTGGATGGATTGCCTGAGAACATTAATCTTATGGTGATTAGAATGTACATGGTTCTATCTTTGAAAATATGACCTGTGATGTGTAATGTGAAATAAAGACCTAAATAAAGATGTAAAACAGTGGGAAAGGTAAAGACAGGTGCTCATACATATAGATAAATGTCCCTGTTGTTGGTTATTTTTTTAATCTTTTGGGGGCCTGCCACTCAGCTCCCAAATAAATCACATACGGAGACTTATTAATTATAAATGCCTGGCCTTAGCTTGGCTTATTTCTTGCCAGCTTTTCTTAACCTAAATTAGCCTGTCTCCCTTTTGCCTCTGTACTTTTACCTTTTTTCTAGTCCCATGTATCCCTCTTTCTCTCTTTCTTACTCTATTGTGCATTGGGGAGCTGGGGAGCTGGCCCCTTGCATCCTCCTCCTTCTCTTGCTCCCTCTTTGTTCTTCCCAGATTTCTCCTTCTATCTACTCTATCTGCCTGCCAGCTTGACCTATCCTTTTTCCTGCCTTGTTATTGACCATTCATATCTTTATTAGTCCATCATGTATTTTAGACAGGCAAAGTAACACAGTTTCACAGAATTAAACAAATGCAACATACAAGAATACAACACATCTTTGCATCATTAAATAAATGTTCCAGATCATAAACAAATGTAACACACCTTAAAATAATATGCTCTAACAGTTCCTGAATGTCAAATCAGATTGAAACACAATGTTAAAAACAGACATGACACATATAGATAAAAACCATAATTATGGCATACATTATCTCTATGTGTCTAGGGATCTATATGTAATATACTCTTTCTCTTGTTTCTTATGTACAAATCCGATCACCCTGTGAGCTGTAACATGTTTCTTTTCAGTCAACCATCTATTTTGTTGTTGTTGTTGTTGTTGTTGTTGTTGTTGTTGTTGTTGTTATGGTTGTTTTCCAGACAGGGTTTCTTTGTGTAGCTTTGGAGTCTGTCCTGGAACTCACTCTGTAGACCAGGCTGGCCTCGATCTCACAGAAATCGGCCTGGCTCTGCCTCCTGAGTGCTGGGATTAAAGGTGGTCAGCTATGTATTTTGTTCAGCTCTAACACCAATATCCCACTTTCAGTGCTGAAAGTCTTTCTAGTATACTTGGATTCAAGTTTGAACACAGAGACATCTGAACCATGCAGCCACATAAGTTGGTTTTGTTTTAGAAAAATAATTAAAGTAAATGAATCCAATGCTCTCTTATACATTCCCTTAAACATCTAAGAGAGTTACTCAAACTTTCTCCCCATGTGGCTAAAGTATAAAAATATATACATGGGATATCTTGCAGATATCTCAGAGTCTTAGGCAATAATTCCCTTCAGAACCAAGCCAACAAAGAAAAGGCAAAGGAAGGGAAGAGACAAAAGGGAAGAGAAAAAGAGAGGGAAATAAAGGAGAAAGCAGAAAAGGAATCTGAAATAAAAAGAAAATAAAAACAAAGCAAGAGCCAAGAGACACAGAGGTTCTTGGAAGCATGTTTGAATATATGATCTAGATCTGCCTAAAACAATGGTTCTCAACATTCCTTATTCTGTGCCTCTATAATACAATTCCTTACATTGTGTTGACCCCAACCATAAAATTATTTTCATTTCTACTTCATAATTGTGATTGTGCTACTACTATGACTTGAAATGTAAATATCTCTATTTTCTGATTGTCTTATCTTACCCCTGTGAAAGGGTCATTTGACACCAAAGATTCATGACCTGAAGGTTGAGAACCACTGGTCAAAAGTCTAAGAAGACTGTCTTAGAATTCATGTCTGAGTCTGCATTCTGAACCCAAATACAAACTAAAAGACTATTAAATAGAAGACTTTATAATCTTCTGAAAGGCATAACTAATAAAGACTATATTTTGCTGCAAGTCTTAATTGTGATTTACTTATTAAAACATATCATATAATATCTACTCAAAGGCTGGGCAGTGGTGGCGCACGCCTTTAATCCCAGCACTCAGGAGGCAGAGGCAGGCGGATCTCTGTGAGTTCGAGGCCAGCCTGGGCTACCAAGTGAGTTCCAGGAAAAGGCGTAAAGCTACACAGAGAAACCCTGTCTCGGAAAACCACAAAAAAAAAAAAAAAAAAAAATCTACTCAAACCCAACTTCTTTAAATATGAATGAAAGCTGGACTAGAACATGTATGAAGTATTCACGAGGAAACAGTTAATTTTAATGAACTAAAATTATCTTAGTAATTGCCTTAAAATTTTCCATCCTTGACCACCACTGAGGTCCAGATTTGACATCATTCTCCAGGGTGACCAGCCAGTAACCTGGTGGCAGGAGGACTACATTGAACCCTTTTCTCCATTGAAAGGACAATGCTTTCTTACTGGAAAAGACACTTATGCTCCTTTATGGACTTACCTTTCCTACACACAGTGCTTCTGAAAAACCACCATCTGTGGATTGACAGAAAGTCTCATCCACCATCATGGTACTCCACACAGTATTGCTTCTGATCAAGAAACTTAATTCACAGCTAGAGAAGTGCAACACTGGGTGCTCAATCATGGAATCCACTGGTCTTACCATGTTTTCCACCATTCTGAAGCAGCTGGCCTGATAGAAAGATGGAATGGCCTTTTGAAGACACAGTTAAAATGTCAATTAGGTGGCAGCAGCCTGGAGGTTTGGGGCAGGTTCTTCATAAGGCAGCATATGCTTTGAATCAGAGACAAATATGGTTGGTTTCTACCATAACCAGGATCCAAGGTCCAGGAATCAAGGGGTGGAAACGGGGAAAGTTCCACTCATGATCACCCCTAGTGACTCACTAGGAAATATTTTGCTTCTTGCTCCCGCAACCCTAAATTCTGCTGGCTTAGAAGTTCTGGTTCCAGAAGGGAAAGTGTTCCTGCCAGGAGCCATGCAAACATCCCATTGAATAGGAAGCTCAGACTTCCTCTTGGCCACTCTGTGCTTCTAATGCCCTTAAACCAACAGGCAAAGAAAGGAATAACAGTGTTAGGAGGGGTGACTGAGCCAAGTTACCATAGGAAGATTGAATTGCTTCTCCACAATGGAGACCAGAAAGATTGTGACTGAAGTGGAGGAGATCCTTTAGGGCATCTCTTGTTGCTCCCATATGCTGTGATTAAATTCAGTGAGAAACTACAACAGCCTAATCCATGCAGGATGACAAAGGACACAGATGGGTCAGGAATGAAGGTATGGGTCATTCCACCAGGAAAAGAGGCAAGACCTGCTGAGGTGCTTGCCAACGGTGGGGGAAATACAGAATGGGTAGTAGTAGAGGAAGGTAGTTATAAATACCAGTTAAGGCCACATGACCAGTTACAGAAACGAGGATTATAGTTGACATGAGTGTTCCTGTCATATTTTGTTAAGAAAACCTTTGTACAGTTATTTGCATTTTCTTTTCAGAAGTTTTATTATGTAATTTAGCATCAATTAAGAGACTATCAATTGTGGTGGTAATCTAATTGTACTGAATGTGATTTTGATTGTATGTTAATAAATAAAGTTGTCCGGGGGTCAGAACTATTAGAGCCATAGCAAGAGTGTGGCAGTAGTGGCACATGCCTTTAATCCCATAGATCTCTGTGTGTTCAGGGATATAGCCAGCATTGGAGACATATGCCTTTAAGACCTAGGGGGCTGTACATTCAGACAGTGACGAGGCCGTCACATGTTTGGGTTTACAACCAATGAGAAGGCAGAACAATAATACTATAAAAAAGGCGTACAGACAGGAAGTAGCCCTCTTTCGCGAAGCTGGGACAGCAGGAGGAAGGGTGAGATTTTAGCTCTGAGCTCTGACCTCTCGGCTTTCTCTTTTACATTGTTTCTGTGTTTCTTATTTAATAAGACAGTTAGTTACATCAATAATCAATGGTTATACTACTTAAATTTTAGATACAAAAAGAATGTCTCTCGTTCCACCTATTGTAAAGTTAGTGTGTTTGTGGCTGTATGAAGGAAGGTTATATCATGCCAGGTGTTGTTATTTTCTGTTTAAATATATAGTGCATTTGTGATTTATGTGGGTTAGTTATATCATGTTTTGACATTATATGACAGTTATTGATTTTATTTGGAAGTCAATCAACAAATAAGGAGATATGATTGTGAAGATGTTGACAAGACACGGACTTGTGATGGCTATTCTTGGTTGGCAACTTGACTATATCTGGAACTAACGCCCAGAAATGGATGGCACACCTGCAAGGGATAGGAAAATCCACTTCCAATCTGGATCTTGGAGTAAGGGAGACACTTAAGTCCTCTGTTAATCTAAAGAACCCTGACTAATACACTGGCACAAATCCAGACATGGAGACCAATATAACAGAAAAGAAGACAGATAAATAAACTCACACAATTATAGTACACTTAAAATTTTATAAAGCTTTCAAAAATACACACTGGAGAAAATTACCCTCTTTAGAAAATATTGCCAGGAAAACTGCATTTCCTCATGAAGAAAAATGAAATTAGACCCATATCTCTCAACCAGAAAAAATACCAATTCAAGACCAATAAAATATTTTAAGACCCAAAATTTTGAAACTGTACAAGGAATATACAGAAAAATACTTGAAGATAAAGCCATAGGCATTGATTTTCTGAAATGGACCCTAGTAGCAGAGGAAACAATTCCATAATTTGAAAAATAGGATCATTGAATTTCATAACTTCTGTACAGCATAGGAAATGATTGCAAGGGTGACGAGACAACCAATAGAATGGGGAAAAAGTAACTATCTACTACATATTGGACAGAAATTAATATTGAGGATATATAATGAACTGCAAAATTTAAACACAAAAATATATTTTTCAACCAGTAAATGGTGTAAGGATCTAAATAAGAGCTCTCAAAAACATGACAAATGACCAAAAAATGTGTGAAAAAAATGTTCAATGAAAAATTCCATCCTTAAATTAAAAAATATTCCACTTTGTGACAATAATATCGACAAGAATATCTTGATTTCATGTCACTGCCAGGTGCTGGGTCCTTCCCTCTGAGTAGTTGGTCAGGAAGGCCCCAGAAGCCTGCAAGTCAGTTTAAGCTATTGCCTGTGGTATCAGTTGTGAAGCAGAACTGGATGGGAAGAAGTTATTCCTGGATACTATAAGTTTCAGCTATGGGACAAAGAGAAATCAAGGGGAACTGAGCTGGAAGATGAATCCAACTTCTCAAAGTAGTAAAAAATGCTATGCAGGCCCCCAGGGGAGAAAAAATTATCAACAGTATTATCCAGTTCTGAATCCTGTGAGCAAAATAATGATATACCAAGATATGCTTACTTGTGACATAGTGATAAAATATTCCTTGTACACAACTTGACAACATTAATAAGTGTTAACATGTAATCATTTATTTGATTCTGAAGAAAAATCAGCACTGCAAAAGTAATATTTATGATAGTTTATATATATTTATGTAAAATGTAGGAAATTAAATATTTAAAAATCTTTTTAAATTATTTATATTAAAATCCCAGCACATTGTCACTGTTAAAATATTGTTCCTTAAAATCAAAGACAATTAAATATGATGCTGATAAATTTAAAAATAACTAAAATTATATAAGCCGTGCCTGCCATTTTTAGTTAAAATGTGCATCTTAAATAGAAGATGCAAATAAATACACAAAAGTATTTTTTAGAATAACTTGTTTTTCTTTATGACTATTATTAAAACCAATGTCACACAGGTAGATAATGTTGAGTTCTTAGATCTGTCACTTGAACTTGAGAGAGTAATCCATGTACTCGTCTCATTATTTTCTTAAAACAAATATTTCTGTTCATACTTCTAGCCTCAGAAATTAGCCTTTTCTCTGACTTGTTTAAATCAAATTGTACAACATGTACTCTTTGTGATCAGCTCGTTCAATATTTGTTTCTTATCTGTGTGAGATTATTACTTATTTCCATTGTTTTACTGAATTTCATTGTTTGCAGACACCATGAGCTACATCAATTCAGTTATTGGTGAATATCTGTGTGTTTTCAAGTTTCTGCCACTATGCAGTGTTGCTATGAATATTCTCCACATTGGTGTCTTCCACCAGGTACACATGAACTTTTCTGTTTGTCTTAGGCTAAGGAGCAAAGCTGTATATCAAGGGCAAGTGTCTATGCACATACTGGTAAAGAGTTTCCAAGATTCTTTTCACTGGCTTACACTACTTCTAAAGAGATGGCATTTCGTCTTTCATTCTAGTCTTTATGTTTATCAATCTAAGTACTTGCATATGAGTTTGTGTGTCTGTGTATGTGTATGTATTTTGTGTGTTCAGTTTTAAATAGGACAGGTTGATATTGATGGTTAATGAGTGGTGATCTAGAGTATCTTAAATTTATTTATGTGGGTTTTTTGTACTTTTAAAATTAAATAATTAAAGCAACTATGAATAAAATAAGTATAAAGAACATTTCTAAATACACATTTATATTGCTTTATTCCCTATATAAATTTTCAAGAATAAATTATGTCTTATACATTTTATCTCAGAAAATAATTTGCAGATTAAAAAACAATAATTTTGATAGTATATATTTTTAAAATATTTTGTTTTTAATCTGTAAATTCAAGATACATCAAAATCCCATTAAGTGTCTCAATTTGATGTAACTTAAGCAGAAGATTGAAGTATCTTTCCTAGAAGTTTAAATAAATGTGTACTCTATCACATTCCCCTTGTGTTGTGTTCATATTTACTATAAGAATCACGGCCACATCACTGATACATAATGAAGTTTAAATTGAATGGGTTACCAGCTCTCATAGAAATAAGTATTTCTATAAGATATCTATATGACCATCAAGTTATTGACATTACTAATGAAACATGAAAGACTTCTAACTTAACTATCATGCTTTATAATCAGAATGTTTACATTACACATTTTTCTGCCATCCCTTCATCCACCATACTCAGAATCCCCAGAAACATCCAGTCCTAAGTACCCAGTGTTCCAGCTCTTTTCACTAATAGTGAATTCTGTGTGAATAAAAAACCTGGAATTACCTGAAAAGGCTACTCTTTCCCCAGAGGAGAGCGCCTATAACTGGAAAGCTGTCACTGTCCTTTAGGGTGCAAAATGGGATGAAGTGAAATATCAAATTTCACAAGTTGATAGGTGAACAAGAGGAATGAAATCAATAGGAGATATTCATCTTCTTTAGTGGTATTTAGCCACAAACCTTGTTAGTAGACTGGGGAAATCACTCTAGCACAGACTTTGTTGTTGTTGTTGTTGTTTTTGTTTTTGTTTTTGTTTTGTTTTGTTTTGTTTTTGCAGGGGCAGGGGGAGTACATGAATGGAAACCCTACTCTGCAAAGGACATGTCAAAATGTCAATAACTAAGGCAAGTATTCCCAAAGCTTAAATTAGTAAGTCTGCCTCCTCTTGAGAATTATCTTTATCTTCCATTTCCACAAAGGAAGATCTTCTTGAACAGACACTTCCCTCTCCTACTACAGAATGGCTTTTTGGGAGACAGGAAGGTGAGCTATTTGATTAAAGAAGAAAAGCATCCTCTTATGGAGAAGGATGTCTTAAAGCGTGAGACAAATGAGAAGATTAGGGAATGTATCCTATACACTTCCCAAGAACCTTTTCAAAACTAAGTCTGATTTAAGAAGGTAAATTTGTTGTCATAAGGCATTGTGAATGACATTATTAAATGTCGTAAACTGAAGATTAACTTTCCTGAGTGTAAATTTGCTTATATTTGAATAGCAAAGATTCTAAATAATCCCTCAAAAGACTGGGGAGAAGTTGGCAGCTTGTATAAGCCTTTTACCTTTCCTTAATGTGAAAGTAAACTGCTAACGCTACTATGTCTAAGAAAAGAGTAATCAAGAAAAATATCATTAAAGTGTATTCGAGATTAACTGTTACATGCAAGAGCCGACTTGACACCTTACACAGGTAACTGGATTTTGTTTTCTAATGTATGCCGATTGACTCAATGGTCGGAGCAGACTGAATTGTATTTTTCCAAGGCTCTTCAACAGGCAGCCAAATAAATAGCTTTTCTCCCGCTGCCTGGATAGCTGTTTGCTTAAGCAAAAATCCAATTTCTGGAGAGGACTCCACAAGGGCTAAATTCCCTGCCATTTACAAGTGTCCCATTAGAGTAGCTTTCTATATGGAAATAACATTCCAAGACAAGGGAGAAACGTTAGGTCTGAAGTCCGCTGTTCCTGATGTGTTTTATTATTTCTTTTTCATTTGAGGAGTGGGGCTGTTCTCCCAGGAGAAAAGAGGAGAAAGAAAGACTCATGTTTGAATAAAAATATCTCAAGGAACTGGTGCTTCCTTTAAAAGTGAAATTTCTCCTTATTTTATTATTATTATTTTTTTTTGGTATGTATCAGGCGTTAAAAACAGGGATAGATATGATGCTTCATGCTCACATTTTATCTCATTAAGTGTGTATATATGTTAGTGTGTGTGAGTGTGTGTGTGTGTGTGTGTGTGTGTGTGTGTGTGTGTGTGTGAGTGTGTTTTAATTAAGAATTCAAAGAGATAACTGCAAGTAGAGTGGCATGCATTAGTGACGGGAAGGTTTGAGTTTGATTACTGTTTCTTTTTGTTCATCTGGAAGATGGTTTTGTTTGAAAACAGTCAAAATTAGAATCAGACAACCTGTGTGGCTGGCTTACAAGATGTCTTTTGACGACCTGGTACTTTTTAAAATATTTTTTTCTCTTCTAGGAGAGAAGAAAAATAAATTATAATGAAGGTCCTTAAATTTTCAGAAATGTTTTAACTAATAAGCTAATGTTGATGATGCTAATAAAACACTCACTGGCTCTTTTAAAAAGTTGTTGAGATTTAAAAACTCTGCAGTAGATTTTTAAATCTAAAACTGATTCTGACCAATTTTGTTTTACACTTCTTGAAAATAAAGCCATGCATCTTAACATTAACTCACAGTATTTGCATTTTCCATTTAAAGAAATGAACACAGATTTGGTAATATAAGATATAGCTTAAAAGGATTTACATAAAAAGGAAAAACAAACTGATGGACACTGTTCTGGAGAATGTAATTATGTTACCATGTTAGCTTGTTTGAAGTAGATGAATGCCTATTGACTTAGCTGTTAGACACACTATAGAAAGTAAAGCCAAAACATTGTGTCCATAAAATCTTCTATGAAAAGAAAAGGAAAAAGAAAGCTAACTATCACCATACGGATAAGATGAATCTGTCTATCACACTTCCTTTCCATGCACTTTAAGGGCAGCTGAATTTGTTTATTCATGATTATGAGAGTTCTGCTTTAATATTACTGAGTTGTTTTTAAGAAAATGTAACTTGTTTTCTTGCATTGCTGGGACTGACTGACATCAGATCATTGCACATGCTTAACAAAGGATCTACCCTTGAGCTAAATATCCAGCCCTTAAAAAATAGGTAATTTAAAGACCAGTAATAAACAAAATTTTTTGATGAAGGGCATCACCAGATCAAATATGAACCAGAGAGATTCTTGGGTTGTTTTGTTTTGTTTTTCTCTTCAAGTCCCTTTTCAGTCTTCTTTGTATTAGGAAATGACATTGTATTGTGAAAGAAAACTACCTGTTAGTCATGTCTCATTGCAAAGAGTAACAGTCTAATAGTTTGAATAGGGTTTCTGCTTGGAAGCAAACGAGGAGATTTGATTATTCAGGAAAACTAAGAGATCATAATGAAATATGATCATAATAAAAAGTCCTAGTGCTTTGACTTTGCCCAGATTGTCATATAAATCTAAACAAAGCCAAACTCATTGCAAAAAATGAGTAAGAAAAGAGAAGGAAGAATAAGATGCAGGGAAAGTCCTTCATGTTGGGTCACTAGTTAACCTTAATATGTTTTAAATTATTTATTCATAATAGACAAACATTTTACCAAGGTTTTATTTATGTCCATTTATCTCCCAAATTAGTGAATATGTTTGATAAGCCAAGGTTGTCTTCATTTATCCATCTATGATTTTACTTACTCATTCATTCTTTGCTTTTGCATAAAGGCTATCCTGGATTTTACCATCTTTACTAATTCATTATCAGAGCATGTAAACAACTCTTGTTTTGTCATTTAGACAGATCTCTTTCAATGGGACATTAAAAGGCATAGGAAGATAAAAACTTTCTTCTTATAGACTTGGTTTCACAACTTATTATACTTAAGACATTGGATTGTTTGGATGGTAGAATTTAAATTACAGAAGGGGAAAATATTTGCTCAGATTTCATTCACTCAAGGTGCTATGAATCCGACCTGTATGATTTATGTGCCATGCCTTGAGTTACTCCATGCTACTCAATAACCAACAGAATCAAGCTGCTATGTCAGCCAGAGGCCACCGTAATATTTTCAGGTGCTGAATGTGTTTCTTTTTTTAAAGGGCAAATAATTCATTCAAATGAGAAATAAGTGCTATTCAAAATTATTTTACTGCACGATCATGTTTTTGTCTGTCTTACGGATTTGGAATTTTAGTTTTGATAAGCGTCTTTCATCATTCACAGCTACTGTGGTAGAAGTCTTTTTTTAAGATTAAGTCATTAATTAAGTTACATTTGGTTTTGCCCTTTTACATTCAAGTAGATAGAGCATATTTGTATCTTTTTGTTTTTTTCTTTGGTTAAGAAAAGCAATTGAGTATTTGGGGTCCATTAAATAAAATGTCACCAAATTGAGTCATCCAAAGCCTGTCAGATGTTGTTATCCCTGGGGGATGACTTCACCCTGGCACCCCACTTCCTTCAAATGAGAAGCATACAGTATTGGCTACAGGAGGTTTGCATGATCCTGTGGACAGTTTCATTTGGCAACATTTGGTCTGTTGCTGAGATCCTGGAGGCATTCTGATTGTTTCAGGAGGAGGCAAGAGAACAAGTCAGGGTTGGATTTTTGTATTTCTCTTTACAATAAAGGAAGGTGGAATATTTCTTTCTAGCCAAGTATGTGGCCGTTAGATCTTGGGGACTGAACCTGCCAGAAGAAGAATTACTCCATACGCAATAATCAAATAAAACCAAGTCTTATGTCTAATCTACATGGTATTCAGTATATTATTTCTATCTTTATATTCCTTAAATTTTATTCTGTTTTCATCAACTATAAATTTTTTCCTGTATTTTATTTCATAAATACATACAATTATCTTATATTTTCTGTGTAGTGGCATCTGTTAATAATCAAAGTATTTTATGGAGTTTAGATTAACAGATATCAAGATTCTCAAATTTATAAAATTAAATGACAACATTATGATAATATACTTAATATTAAACTTCCTCAAAGATTAGTCTATAGGAATGGGGTTCCCTCAGCAATGGCCAGGATAGGTGGGTAACTTTTTAAGAACAAACTGATTCAGGGATCCCTGAGTAATTTCATAAAACTAAACATCAGTGTGGGTGTAGACAGTGTTTGCTTGTTTTGTTTCTCCTGGACCTAAACCTCCTCTCTAGGGACTACTTAGGGCCCAGATCCCTGCCCTTGTCTATATTTCCCATACTCACTGCACTTGATTCTTGCTTTGATTCTGAGCTAATACATCTGTTGAACAAGGAGCAGAACTTATTGTTGCAGCCGGTGGGCACAGACTGCATGATCAAAGAACTTCATCTTCCTGGAAGCAGATTATTCACTGATTCATTTGCATTTAGTGCTAGAACCAGAGATTCTGTTTAGTGATGAGAGTATAAACAGCCTCAAAACTAAGACACCAATGCAGAGAAAGCCAAGATTTAGACTGAAGTAAACAAATATCCATGGAGAAATACAGACAAAAGAGTACACGGTATGCATGGTGCATAAGGGCCAAGCTTTGGGGTTTTGCTGGTCAGTTCTTTTTTCAGTATTTTAAAGTATAAAGACTTCTGTTTCCTCCCTTTCATTTGACATGCCCTCTAAGGTTTTTTGTTTGTTTGTTTTGTTTTTGTGTGTGTGTGTGTGTGTATGTGTGTATTAGCCATATTCTCTTTTCGTTTTTACTACATCAGAATGAGGTATCCCTTATTTGAATTAACTGAACACAAAAGAATTTCAACAATACAGTAATAAAGAGGAAAATAAAATTTACTCTCAAGAAAAGATGTTACATGCAGAATAATTAAGCCAAGTAAGCTTCAGTGGAGGAAGGGAAACTGAAGGGTAAAAGAGGCTTTGCTGTAATACTAGGCTGTCAAGCACAACCCTTTCTTAATTAAGTGACATTGGTTGTAGAAAGCTCAAGGGATATCCTGAATTGAATCCAAGCTCATTCATACTATTTTGATCTTTGTTTTCCAGGAAAATGGTTTAGCTTTTTAACTTTTGAGACTTTCACTTTGAATAAAATTCTTACTTCAATGCTTGTACTTTGAAAACATAAAAAAAAAGAAAAAAGAAAAGAAACCAACCTTTCAAAACAGATGTAATGGTGTATTGATGTGCTATATGTCCTGGTGGTGTTCAGGATTTATATAAAAATACATTAATCTTGCTCAAAGGATCCTTCTCTTTCTGCTACTTTTCCTTCTGACAATTAAATTTAATGCCAGAGTCAACTTTAAATCAAAATTTTAAAAATATAAGCATAAGAGAGTTAACCATTTAATCCAGGGGCATAGTGATGATAGTTTATCAGCAGAATTTTTAAGCTTTAAAATAAAAAGTAAAATAGAAACAATAATGTTTGAAATCTTTTAGACAAGAATATAATGCAAAAACAAAACATTTTCAAATAAAACGCATGCAGTCATTCATTAACTTAATGATTGAATCAAGTTTCTGTTAGTAACAAAAAGCCAATTTTAAAGCATGTTAGTAATGTGATTTAAAACATAAATAGTTGACTTGTCTTAGGTTTTATAAAATTCTAACTTTAAATTAGTACTTCAAAATTGAAAGAATAAAGATAAAATTGCTTGCTGACTTATTAAGAATATATTGTATGTGGCTGGGGAGATGGTTCAATGAATAAGAATATTTTTTTGTAAGGATGGGGACGTGAGTTTAAATCTCTAGCAACACATGAAAGCAGGGCATGGCTACTCATGCCTATGACCCAGTGTAGGAGCAGAATCTGGTGGATCAATTGGAACTCTCTGGCAAGCCAGGCCTGTGAAAATGGTGAGAAACAATGGCGCAGAGACTCCCAACATTGTTCCCTGGCCTTCACTTAAGTACACTTGGGTGCACATAACCATACCTACATGTGTATCAACACTTGTGCACTACACCACACACACACACACACACACACACACACACATACACACCTGCACGCACACACGCATGCACACAAACACACCAACCCATACCCACACACAGATAATACATTTAGTAATGTACAATTTTCTCTTATTCTTCTCCCTGTTAATAGAGCAATGTTTTGGTAATACAACTGTATCTTGACATTTTTAAATGTATATTAAAAATAAAATCAATAGTGTGCCATAGACAAATCTAGGATTTTCATCTCAAATCATGGTTGTTGTTAGTCTACTTTGTTTCACTCAGCAGCTCCCACCCTTTTAGATGTGCATGCACTGTGGTTAATTTCTATTTTATACATTGCAATGTCTAATAACAATAGTAGGATTTGAACTATATGAATTATAATTAATATTTTATTGTGTGGTTAACTGAAATCTCCTAAATATGTCTTCATTGGAACAAAGCTTTAAATAAATGAATATTAGTTAACAGCCTGCTATATTAACATGGTAACGCAATTTTATAGTTGGAGAAAAATGTGATATATTAAATATGTAACATAAGATTAGTAAGATTAGATTCATATCAAGAGTCACCCATGTTTATGATACACTGTGCTGGATGTGCATGGATGGATTAATAGTCTTGAAAGTCTTTAAGATTTAGCACTTTTTTTTTTTACTTTGAATAGGACACAATTTTAAATAAGAACAGTCACGGTATGAATAAGCCAGATGTGTTTGGTGATGGCCTTTTACTCCAAGCAGCTTGGCTCCTGGATGACTCTATTCTCTGTGACTTTTACCTCACAGGATATGCCCTCTACAGCTTAACAATAGAATGTATCACAATATCCTATTATCTTACACAGGAGTACATGCACATGTGTTATTTTTTCTATTTAATACTACCTCCTATTTCAGCTGGTCACACCAAACTAAAGATAAATTGGCTTAATCAGTCTGCACTGGTCAGATCCTCCTTCAGTATGGCAGCACTTGAGTTTTCTAGTGTTTAAGGATGCAAATTTTTCCAGAGCTTTGTAGTTTGTTCTGGATTTTCTTTTAGCATGGTACTTTGGGTTGAAAGCACATTCCATAGGCACCCCATTTCTGACTTTTACAAGTTGCTTGAGTGTTACGTATCCCTCCTTGCTTTCTCCTGTTTTCTACTTGACAACTGTACACCCTTGTCAATTATTATAAAATGCTAAGAAAACACGGAGTAAGACTTTTTTTTTTTAAAAAAAAGGATACTTCTAGAAACTGCCATAAATACCAATTGCTTTTGAAATTGCCTTGACAAATAGATTTATGTGTTTTCAGTCTATTACCTTAAAAGACAGTCTGTATCCTACTGATCCAGGGCTATAACAACTCCTGCCTCTTGCCTTTAATCAGGATCACTCTTCAGGAACATGTCCAGTTCATAGTTCCCTATGGCTTGGCCAATGCTGTTAATGAGATTACACTGAAAGTATAATTTCTTCCTCTGACTGAAGCTGGCTCTTACGCCTTCTATGAGAGCTGATCTCATGTATATGAGTATCCTCCAATGCACTTGTGAGCTCATCTCATTCTCAAAATTTACTTGCTGGGGGATCCAACATGAGATACAAAATTAGAGACATTTTGCTTTGTTTTGTTTTATCACACTCATTTGGAAATGTAGAAGCAAGTCTCTCTTAAAGGTTCTTTTGATTAAAGGACTCTTACTTGATTCTCTCTTTTCTAACCTGCTGAGTACCAGGTACTGGTAGTTTCTTCCAACCATAGAAAGTCATTTAGTCTGCTTTCTGGTCATTGATTCTATGTATTACCTCACCCAGAAAGAGACCCCAAATATAGGCCGCTGTGATTGGTTAGTTGGATTCCTTAATTAGACTGATGGGAAGTAGTAATTTATTTCTATCAATTAGCATGCAGTCTAGTGAGAACACGGGTGAGGGTACTTCTTGCTGAGGGGCTTTTGGGTTCTGGGAAGAGGAAAGCCATGAACTCTGAGCAGTAAAAGTGAGAGAGAATTAGTAGGTGCTGATTATTTGGACTTGCTAAACAACATGATAGTACACAGCAGGAAGGGAGAGAATCAGCGACAGTCCCCCTTTTTACCTCAGTTCTCTCTACACTTTTCTTGTCAAATGAGCAGTATCTTCTCAATCATTGGAGGAAGAAATGACCACAACATTTCCATGTTCTGGAATGAATGACTTTACTCTACCTAAAGAGGCTGCCTTAGAAAGTTCTCCACCATCTTCATGAGACTTATGTGTCTTCCTTACCTTGCTTTACATCATCAGTTCTTTAAGAGAGTACAAGAAATTGTGAGAGAAGTATTATAGTATGAATAAAAGAAGTAGGAAGTGAAAGAGTAGGGGTGGATTTGAAAAAAATCCATTTTTCATGTATAAAATTCTCAAACAATGAATTAAACACATTTTCCTTTCCAGTACACGATTGATTCTTTAAAGGTAAAACCTGAACCATATTCATTATTATGTACACCTAGCAAAAAAGTAATGTAAGACCTCATAAAAAAATATGTCCCGATATGAAATGAACGCGTAAACCAAATGAAATACTGGTATCTCCTGAGCACACTGAGTGTCGCTGAAGGACCCAAAACTCTCACTTCTCTACTGCTGACTTGCTGTATGAGTTTGAAGTCATTAATGCAGGAAACTCAAAAGTGTGCTGCACGTGGAGAGCAGTGAGTTTGTTTTTCAATATATTGAATTTGGGAAACTTAAGGGAAGTTAAATGGAGAAATATGAAAACAGAAAACCCGTGAGTCAGTGACAGTCCCCATCTCCATTCTAAGAAAAACATTTTATTTGTAGCACGCTAGCAATTTAAGAATTTTCTCTCTAATCATAGGTACTGATCTTGAGAGCTCATGTGAACACGTCTTTTACTTAGTCATTCCAATTTATTTCTGAACCCCTGCTGCTAAGTGAGAGAGCCATGGCATGGAAAATATTCTCTATTAATTTTAATGAGAAAAATATGATGTTGTCCATCCTAACCCAAGGCAGATGATTTTTACAGCTGATAGACAGGGGTATCAATTGCAAATAAAAACAAGATGATTATATAAGCAATAAGCTACTATTTGAAAATGATATGCTATTTTGTATAAGACAAGTACTGTTGTAAGTCCATATTGTAGTGATCAATGCTGCAAACACAATTCCTGCCAGCAGAGAAGGTAAAGGAGTCAGTCTTCATTCATGAGCAGAGTCAATCATGTGAAACATCCCTCCACAGATTTTTAAGGATTTTACAGGTTAGTTGTTTTGTTGCAGTCAATATGCACATTACTCTGAGTTAAAGGCAACTTTGTAACAAAATTAAAGGCAAACCAGAGAATACTGCAGAACATTAGGTAAGGACACAAATCTACAGCTCAGGAGTTTGTAGGAAATAGTGTCGCTCAGCCCTTCTCACTTGTCATACATAGGAAAAGAAAGTCTCTGATATTCACTCAAAATAAATGGGCACAATTCAGATGTATTTTATGATATCCTCAAAGGGAAAAAACCTTGGTGTTGTGAAAATTGATAAGCATTTTATTGTCTTATTGTCTGAAATCATCATGTCAAATCATCACTTCACCTGAGACAGTTACTTAGTATGTTTGAGGGTAGAAATGTAAAATATGAAAAGGAACTATGGTGAGAAAGTACTAGGTCTTCTCAAAAATTGTAATGATGGCAGCAAATAATTAACTGACAGAAGTAGTTGTGAAAATTAATCTCACACACATTTGCTTAAACATCCTGCATCTTAGAACATAATACATTAAGAAAAATACACTTTTTCTGGTAACCCCAAAGTGCTATTTTTTCTATTACGTTTCCATGTCTATGACTATAACCACACTTAGAGACTAGTCATGTACCCACTCTCATAAATTCCATAATTCAAACAAGATTCATCTCCTACTTATTTTAAAAGCTTTGTCTTAGATGGTCTACATAAAATATAACCTGTTGACTGAAAATAGAATGCTGTTCTCACTTTCAAAAGCCATATTAAATCCGAGTTTTCCTCCAAGTGTGTATAACTCCTCTTCTGAAATTCTGGAACTTTGGAATTCAAAACTTTTGAAGTATGCCATTTATGTGAAAATGAGACAAATGCAAAAGTAAAAATAAACACAAACCAGAGGTTTATAGCACTAGTTATGGCAAAGTAGAGTAAGCACTGTAACTTGATTGATGGATGATATGTATGATATCATATGTATCATATAATCACACATATCATATTATACGATGGTAATCAGTATGAGCAATATAGTAAACTTGTTCCTTCTCAAGAGTGTAGTGATATATTCTGTATCCTAACAAACTTGCCTGGGGATCTATGAGAACAGAGTCAGCCACTACATTAGACATAGAGGCCAGCCAGTGGTGGTATACACAGTTATTCCTCTCACTCAGGAGGCAGAGATCCATCTGGATCTCTATGAGTTCAAGGGCACACTGAGCTACATGAGAGAAACAGAGCCTGTGGTAGTGGCACACACCTTTAATTCCAGTACTTGAGATCTCATGCCTTTGCTTGGGAATCATACATGCCTTTAATCTCAGGAAGTGATGTCTGGGCAGAGAAAGGTATATAAGGTGTGAGGAAAGAGGAACTCACTCTCTTTAGGCCAAGGATTTCACAGAGGTAAGAACTAGTGACTGGCTATTCTGCTTCTCTGATCTTTCAGCTTTCAACCTGATAGCTGACTCTGGGTTTTTTATTAAAAGACCATCTTAAGATTTGAACAACGTAAGAGGAAAAGATGAGAGAGAGAGAATTTCTCCTAGCTTTTCATTTTCTTCACTGTGTCATTACAAGGTAGAATTTAAATTTATCCATTTTAATTATTCCTTTTATTACCTGAGAGATATTGTTTCCAATCTTTTTAAAGAGGAACTTCCAAGTATATTGTATTTGTTATACTAGATCAGTTCCATGCCAGTCATCATTCGAGAGGCTTCCTCCATCAGCAGATGGAAGCAGGTGCAAAGACCCACAGCCAGACATTAGGTGCTCAGAGCTCAAGGAATACCGTGGAAGATGGGGAGGGTCTGGGCTCTCATGGGCTCACAGAGATTAAAGTGGTAGACCTCAGGCCTGTCTGGGTCTGCACTGGGTCCTCTGCGTATATGTTATGGCTATTAGCTTGGGGCTTGGGGGAGACTCCTAACAGTGGGAGCGGGTGTGTCTCTGATTATTTTGCTGCTCTTGGGACTCTTTCCTTCTATTGGGTTGGTTTTCCATCCTTGAGAGAGGACTTTTGACACGTCCCAATATAGCTATTTGTTGTATTTTCTTGTTATCTCTTGGAGGCCTGCTCTTTTCTAAAAGGAAATGTAGGGGAGGGTTGGATATGGAGAGAGTTGAGGACCAGGGTTGGAGGGCTGGGAGGAGTGGAGAGAAGGCAAATTGTGTTACAGAGGTATTGTATGAGAGAAGAATCTCTTTTCAATTATAAAAAAAGCTTAAGTATAACAATATATTTTCATTTACTACCAAAAAGTTCTATACAGTATTAAAAATATGTTACAAGAGTTGAAAACAAAAACTTATAGCTAATTTCCAGATAATTTTTAAAATCTTTCTTATCACCATATGTAATCTTTTCTGTATTCTTTTTTAATTTTCCATCTATTTGTTTAGCATTTGTGAGTGTGTGTATGTTTGTGTGTGTCTGTGTGTATATTTGTGTTGTGTGTGTGTGTGTGTCTGTGTGTGTGTGTGTGTGTGTGTGTTTATACAAACTTCAGATAACAATTTTAAGGATTCAGTTCTCTCCTTCCACCATTTTGGTTATGGGGAATTAATGCAGGCCTTCAGACTGGGTGACAGGCACTCTTGCCTTGGAGCCATCTGAGAGGTTCTGGTTTTCCATGTTCTTTATCTTTTCATGTAGGCCTGGGGTTACTACTGATATGACTTATTTTACCCTAACATGTGCTGAGGCAACACCTTTAATATTTACTTAAGGTATCTGTACTTTGAATGGAATTCCTATGGTTTATTTGTAAAGTCTTTGTTTTTACTGTCACTTTATAGCCGATCTGTTCATATTTCTGTATTTTATTTTAAAGTTGGACCTAAAATCTATTTTCCATTGTTTTTTGACTTACATTGTGTCTACTAAAAAGTCAACAGTTTTCATTTCAATTTTACTCCTATATTTAATGCTTCTGTTTTCTCTCCCATTTTAATATTTTCTATTGTCTTTAATTGTCAAAATTTGACCATAAACACGCGGCTATTGTTTTTCTTGTTCAGCCCACAATGACTTCTTGATTCTCCATTTTATCTTGTATCAAGCTTAAAATCTTTCTTTTTTTCTGATCCTGCAGTTGCATGCCTACTGTGCAGTGCTAGTTATTTCCTTAAGCAATGGATATCTACCTATTTCCTTTATTTTATTTCCTTTATTTTATTTCCTTCTGTTCTTTATTGTATTTTACTTATTTTGGTCTAATTTAAAGTATGCAAATTCTTCTGTATTGTCTAGTCTTCATTAAAGCTATATGGAATTATGTATATTTTAACTGCTTTTTGATGTTTAAATGCTTGGTATGATTCTTCTGAGAAATGAACATGTCATTCAGCTGCATGTCTTTCATTCACTCATAACCTTTTAGTTCCAGCTGCTAAAAACTCTCGACTATTTACTCCAATATGTAGGATCCCTCAGGCTTTCTCTCATAGTTATAATTCATCATTTCCTGTGTGCAACTGTGATTACTCCCTATCCTCTCTATAACATGGATTCTACAAGTTTTAAAGTTTGAGTTGTACTTTTCTGGTGCCTTAAATGAGAAGGCCCTCTTGAGCCTTGCATGTGAACATTTGGTACCCACTTGATAGCACTATTTGGGGAAATTTAGAAGGTGTGGACTTGTTGGAGGAAGTATGTCACCAGAGGCAGTCTGTGAGAGTTTAAAGATGTATAATATTTCCAGATGCTTGATCTCTGCTTTGTGCTTGTGGTTTAAGATCAGCACTCTCAACTTGTCTCTTAAACTGCCATACCTGTTGTGTCTGTGCCTCTTTACTTTGATGGTGATAGACTCATCCTTCTGTAACCATAAGCCCGAATAAAACTTCCATCTCTAACTTGCCTGGGTATTTCATCCCAACAAAAGAGATGTCACTAATGCAATTTTCTTTTATTGTTGCTGAGTTTTGTAATTTAATCCCACTGAACCTCTAATTTAAGCTTTGCTAGTTTTAAATAGTCTTATTTATAGGACATGACTTACCTTTATAATTCACTAAATGCCTGGTGAGATTGAGAGGTTTTAACCAATTGATAAATTGAATGTGGAAATAGCAATCATTCTATAATTATCTTTATTTTTTACTCTAATAGGACAGATTTTCTAAAGCTATTTTCTTTCATGTCTTGTAATGCTTTATAAGATATGCTCATGTGTTAAAACTGTTCAGTATAACTTTTAGTGAATTTCCCAGGTGTCCACTTTATACAGATCTAACTCCTGACACTCACCACATAAATTTCAAGATCTTAGTGTCCTCAAACTATGCTTCTCTTGTCTAATGCCCAATGACATACCTGTTATTTATTCACTTGAGTTCCATTTCCTTACATCACAGTTTGGAAATGATATCTATCTAAAATAAGATGCTATATAATTTTATTGTCTTCCAAAGTACCTAGCAAAATTAAAATCATTGGTACCCACTTGACTAAAGGGCGTAGAGTCTAAAGTCTAAGGGAACTGCCTCCACAGTAAACATTTACAGAATTTGTACAGTAGTGTACAAATGAATAAAAATGATTAATGCCAAGTACCATGTTCTTATTTTGAAGGGAAAATAAATTAAAATCCACAGACCCATGTACATGAAAGGTATAGAAAACCTAAATGAATAATATAATCCATGCAACACTTTTACAAGCAAGAAAATGTCATCACAGGATGAAAACTAGAATTTTGAAGAGAATCAAGCAAAACTCAAAACAAACTCAATAGAATTCTTTGAGGTTCTTTGTATCATACTAATTAGTAGGGTTGGTTTTTTTAAAAAAAAATTAACTTTACAGATCATTTGAGTAAATATTATGGTTTTCTTGTTTTATGGGATTTCTGTGTGTGTGAACATGTGTTTCTCCAAAGACTTTGTGTGTTTTATTTCTTTTTCTTTGGTTCTTTTTCTTCTGATTGTTTTGTACTATTCTAATTTGATTGTTTTTATTCTTTTAATTTATTATTGTTAGATACCTGTTTGCATATACCTGTTTGCATTTCTAATGAGAAGGAAAAAGAAAGGACGTGTATTTGGGAAAGTGGGGAGGAACTGGGAGGAGCTGGGGGTGGAACCGTAATCAGAATGTATCATATGAAAAATCCATTTTCAAGAAAGAAATTGGGAGATATATCTCACTCCCTTTTATTAAACTGCTTCTCTTATCTCATCAACACTATTTCTCCCTAGTAGACTCTTCCGTAAACCTTCTCCGTTCACTTAATATGGAGAGCAAGACCATGAGTGTAGCGACACCCACTGGAACACAGGCAGCCTATTAGGGGCCACATCCCAAGAATCTGACTCACTTTTTATTGTAGTACATGCTAACAGTGCTGTATGAGAAAAGATATTACTACAGAAGTCCAATTTCGTTAGGTATAACAAGATACTGCTAACCTTGCAGAGTGACTGAGAATAACACTCGGATACTAGCAATTCACTTAGAAGGAAATTCAATTTAAAATATCTTATTTTGCTCAAAGAAATATAAATAATTGGCAGTGAACTTTATAATCCAGGTGCAGTGTTCTCTTTGTATTTTCAGTGTGCTCCATCATGGACACAGATAGGACATAGATACTTCCCATTTTATATGAGGGCCTAAAAATTGACCTTGTGCATTGGACTTGCACAAGCTGCACTATTTGCTGCAATGAAAATTCCAAGTACTTTTCAAAGGACGTACTCCATGTTCAAAAGATATTTTTCATGTCTGATTAATGAGAAACTTCTGAAACAATTTAATCTGTCCAGGGATGTGAGTGTCAGTTTCTATTTTTCAAGGCTGATTACAAAAGAACTTCTAAAGTAGTTTAATATGTTCAGGGATGTTAAACAAATATGTCAACATTCATTTTGCATTTATGGCTGCAACTGTTAGAGGAAGAAATGTGGAAATAAACAGAATTTAGTATTTTCTCACACTATTTTTTAAAGAACTTAGAGACCTGAGTACATTTCATTTTTTATAGAGGAAGCAAAGCACTAACTGATATGAATGCATTTCAGACAGAAGTTTTTAGTAGCTTTCTCAAGAAGTTTATGGGTTGGCAGTTGGCCACCAAGTGATCTATAACCTTATAGCTCACTACTACGCAAATATAAATTTGGCAAGAAGACATGTGTTCTACGATTTCCTCTAAGGACAAACACATATTTAAAAATTTGAATGCAAAATTATATTTGACAGTTAATTCAAGGCTGGCTTACCCTTAAAAAGAGTATAAAATCTGTCCTATAATAATTGGATAGTTGCTAGTGGATTTTGAGTGTGTGTGTGTGTGTGTGTGTGTGTTTCAGGTTTAGTTCTTTTTATCTTCAGGGCATATAATGTATAATAACACACATACTCGATGAATATATAGTATGTAATACTTATATAATTTGGAAGCCTGTTTGAAGAAACAGAATATTTTCTGAAACTCATAGAACTTAGAAACACTATTTGAAGCTACCAGACACAGCTCTAATTGTTAAAAATTCACATGTCCTGTCACTGTTAGTTCTACAAAAATCAAGCTGACAAGTTCACAAGCATTCAACCATGCTTTGTTGGGAATTAATATTAATGAATGACAGATAAAATGTAATCAAGATTGGATGTGAATAATTAATCTGGGCTAGGTCAGTTTAGGAGAAGTGTTTCCTGTTTTTTGTTCTTATATTTAGCAAGTAGGGGTCAGTTCCACAGCTGTAGAAAACAACATTTCTCTATCAAGCTACCCTGGTGCATACAAGGCCCCTTGTCAAAGCTCAGTGGTGCCACCCAGGCTGAACAACGTATTAAAGACCTAAAATCATGTGAAAACTGTGTTCTACTTACGGTTTTTCTAAACTTCAAAGGAATGCCTGACAAATTTCATTTCTATATGCTGGATAAATCAGCAAACATATTCAACAAGATGTGTTACTTAAAATTCATTGCAAGCTTGTAAACTTGCTCTACACCGTATTGGGATTTTTCAATATCAGATTAAATCGCATAATGAATCACCTCCAAGAATCCACTGAGTTTGGAATATGGGATAATGAAATATACAATGTAGGGAATAAAACATGTCTTATTTTAATCTTTGTGCTAAGTGAAAAATCTAGACATGTGTTTATAAAATGTTTTTTCCCAGTGTTTTGAGAGATATATATTGTAACCTTTTATTTATTCCCTTGGCTCCTTTGCCATAGAATCAAGTAAAATTTATTATACCCCAACTTCCTTGGAGATCCAGTTGATATGGAATTTGGGGTCAGCACCATGTAAATGCATAGTTCTTGGGATTGAGAAATTTTTAATTTTTATTTTTTTAATTTTATAATTTAATTTAATTTTAAATATCAGCCACGGATTCTCTTGTTCTCCCCCCTCCTACTCCCATCTCCACCAACCCCACATTCCCATCTCCTCCAGGGCAAAGACTCCCCTGGGGATTGAGTTCAACCTGGTAGATTCAGTACAGGCAGGTCCAGTCCCCTACTCCCAGGCTAAGCCAAGTGTCCCTGTATAAGCCCCAGGTTCCAAACAGCCAGCTCATGCACTGAGGACAGGTCCATGTCCCAGTGCCTAGATGCCTCCCAAACAGATCAAGCTAATCAACTATCTTACTTATCCAGAGGGCCTGATCCAGTTGGGAGCTCTCTCAAGAATCCTGCCCAAAGCATATTCTCCTCTCATTGTAATAAAGGTTACCTTCATTCTGTTCTCTCTGTGCCATTATTTAACTATCCACTCATGTGTTTCAAACAACACATCAGCCATTCAATCACTATGTACATACTCGAACCAACATTCAAGTTTGCAGAAAAATGCATGTTCATATTTATTTCAACAAATATTACATTTTTCTAGCATGATGAGGGATATAGCAGTAAGTAACAATGAACAGAACTGGAAAAAAAAGAAACATCTTTATCCTGCTGGAATTTAAAAATTAGAGACAATTTTATATATTCAGTGATTAAAGTAATGGGCCAATAAAATAAGATCTTCAGTGAGTGCATATGATATGGCTTTAAGAACAGGGGAAAACATCTAGAAGGATGTAAAAGAAATGTCTAAACCATGGCAAAAAAATGTTTAAATAAAAATTAAGACCAATGGCTTGGGACATGATATCATTCAGTATTTAAGAGCAATTTATGCTCTTGGAGACAACCTAGGTTCAATTCCCAATGCCAGCCATCCATAAGCCCATGTCCAAGGGATTTGATTCCATCTTCTGGACCCTGCAAACACCATCCATGCACATGATGCATAAAATAAAATAAGAACAATAAATCTAAAAATCAAGAACAAGGGGGAAGCAGTGGATACAGATACAAAGAGATAATGGATCTTTCTGTAACTTCTCGAGCAATCCTTCATCATTGGATTCCTCTTTTCTGCCTTCTTTAGATCTGATATACTACAAAAGTAATTTTCCTTGATTTCTCAGTAAGAATTACAGCAATTTTTGTTTTCTGGATGAGTACGCTGAGACAGAGAACACGAGATCAATAGGTCCACGGTCACAAAACCAGTGCAGCATTCCCCTCAAGCCTGTGTCAATCCCAATCCTACTTTCTCCTCTTGTTACCACTCACCTCTATTGAAAGGCCACAACACAGCTACCCTAAGCATTCAACTGTGATATTTCTCCGTTGTCTAAATTGATTGGTCTGACAGAGTTTTATATGTGCAGGTCTGGGAATGAGGTATTATACCAAGAAAGTAAGTGTATGGGAGAGAGAGAACTTAATCTCTCATGGTAGACCCTTTGAGAAATTGCTTTTTAAATACAAAAGATTATCTTTAAAATTAGGTTTCTTTTGAAATAGAGAAAAGTAAGTTTCTTATCTGTAAGTATATTCCCATTTATCCATGCAGAAAAAATTTGTGGCAAATATTGGATTCACAGGTAATATCTCAAATTTCATATACTTTATAAGTTGTCATTTGTTTTTCCAGCATCAGTAAATATTTAAACTTCATTTATGCAAATGTAATAGAATATCAAGTCAATTCTGAAAATATTTCAGCTACAGGTATAGGAATACTCATGCTGACATAGTCCCATTAACAGTATTGTCTATTTTGATGTAATAAATATGCATGATGTGCCAGTCGGTTACAACATTAGTGTAGCCTTGCATCACTACTAGTAACTTTCTAGTTTAATATTATTATGCAAGGTAAAATATGTAGGCTATCACCTTACTCATGGAGTCTATGACTGAATATCTGTTGCCTTAAAACTCTCTTCATCTTTCAATAAATATGAATCTGGATAGAAAGTAACTATCCGAACGCACAAACCACAGAGAAAAGGCTCAACTTTACAACACAAAGTTTTCCAGAAAAATGTATTTTGCTTTAATTATATGCTTTTTTTTTTAAGTTGTAACTTATCCAGAGGGGGAGAAACGTTGGGTTGCATATTCACTACCCAGCCCTGCATAATAAGAAAAATGTTAATTATCTAACAACATGTTCACATTTTTTTTTTTTTTTTTTACTGGTTGGCAAGTATCAGTTTTGGCTGCTTTCACTTCTCCACTAGGTACGGGCATTTTACACATTTGCTATCAGCATAGAATTTGCCTTGTCTGGTTGTGCAGCCTACACATTCCACTGTTCCAGGAGTCATTTAAGCATATAATAAATTGAGTTTCAATGAGCTGGAACCTCCTGCTTCAGCCGATTTTTCAGCAAATTATTCTTTAGCTGTAGTTTCCGCAGGAGTTTTTCCCACTCCTGAAGAGATGGCTGTAATGGGCACATATTTTATATGCCAATTCTAAAATCATTTTAATCGGCCAGTTATTATGCATTAAGTCAGTGATGAGCAGATTTAAAATAGGTTCAAGTCACTCTATGGGTATGGCAAGGATCTTTAATAGACTGTGTTTTGGCATTAAAGCCTGGTATGACAAAAACAAGGCTAATATTTTTGGGGATTTGCCAAAGCACATGAATAAATGCTGCTTTACCATCTATTCTATGCTCTTCTGCATGTTGATGTTCCAAGAAATATCACTGGAGTATGAGGCAACTCCTGATGTTTGAGGATCAGAGAATCCCAAACCCTAGCATGCTTTAATCACTTGCATTTGCTCCCATTTATACTAAATTTTCTTGACGCCAAAGTAGATACAGGGGTGTTCGATTGAAAAGTGGGAAGATCAAAGTTATAAGTCACTGGTTTCAAGTTTTATATAGACTTTGCAGTAGCATGATAAGGTATTAATGCAAGTGTACACATATTTAGATAGATAGATAGATAGATAGATAGATAGATAGATAGATAGATAGATAGATAGATAGATAGATAGATAGGTATAACTAATATCTGTAAATATGGATGAACAGCAAATATGTCCCTGTATACATAACACCTGGCTAGTACTTTTGTTGGTCTACATGAGTCTCCTTGTCAACTACCGAAAATTCTTTTGAAGCTATCATTTCTGAAATGCTTCCCAATTCTATGTGGCCCTATAAGGAATAATAGGAAACTACTCACAGTATTACTCAAGTACTCACAATTGTTTCTCAAGTCATTCTAATACCTATTATACTACAGTTTCTCTCTCACCATTTTTACTAATGACCTGGCCACCAGAAAATATCCTTGATCTTTAGTCCAAGTATGATTTCTGGTGTTTATCATACCTCCTTATCAGTTGCAATTCTTCTTTGGGGTAGAACATAGGGATGGGAGCCAGACAAATCTGAATTAAATTATCATTCATATACTAAGGAATTCGAAGGTGTTGGGCCAATAGATTCATGCTGAATTTCAATTTGCTCAAATACAAAGTGATGATGAAACTAATCTCCTCTGAACATCTCATTCAGTTGTTTCCTCAAAGTACATTCATCACAATCACACTCTGTGCCAGGTCATTCAAGAAGACTTGAGATGTATCACCAATCAACAACAACAACAAAAATGTTATTCACATGAATCTGCAAAGTATGGTGGTAATTAAACAAAATATACATACTATGAGATGGTATGTGATTAAAAGTTGAATGCAAAAAAAGCAAATATTAGGTTGTAATTGTGTAAGTGAAGGGAGTTGCTATTTTAGTTATGAACATGTAATTTTCAATAGAATTTGTTCGTATGATAATAGTTATCAACTAGATATCTGAAGGATTTCTAACTCACTGGTAGAATAGATATTTTAGTTAGAGAAAACAGCCAGTAAAGAATTGTTCAAATGCTCAGCTTCTTAAACTTTAGGGCATGACTCCATATGGGCTGCATTACTTTCTGGATGTGGGGTGAGTCATGTAAAAATTAGCAACAGTAAAATGTTTTTGAACACACATTGGCAAAATCAGAATTCAAACTGAAAACTGGAATGAATCCAGGGTATCCCTCACAGCTTGACTTATTTTCTGCCTGAACTCTAAAAACACCCTATCAATGCTTTTCACCACACATGCCCTCCTGCTGATGAATGTCAATGAACACTTCTTAAAATTTGCTCCATAGATCATAATAGAGACTATTGTGTGTGCTGAACTGTGGGGTCCATATTGTACACTCAAAATTTCTGCTCTAACAGAAAGACAGTAGTTTAATTATAAAAAGTGTATATTCTGATATTTTAACTATCATTTTCATCAAATATCTAATTAGTATATCTTTTAATAGTATTATCATTAATATGTTATTTTTAAAAGGTACAATTTGTAAGCCAGGCAGTGGTGGCGCACGCCTTTAATCCCAGCACTCGGGAGGCAGAGGCAGGCGGATCTCTGTGAGTTCGAGGCCAGCCTGGGCTATCAAGTGAGCTCCAGGAAAGGCGCAAAGCTACACAAGAGAAACCCTGTCTCGGAAAAACCGAAAAAAAAAAAAAAAAAAAAAAGGTACAATTTGAGTCCTTGAAAAGCTTCACACAAACTTGTTAGAGAGAATTTGTCATGGGATTAGGAAAATAATCCCATATAGTATTGTGTATTTTGTACTGTGTATTTATGGAAAGTGGCATCCTTAGCATTGAAAAGGATATAATCAAAATATCAGTCAACACTGAAAAATAATTGAAGATGTTCTATGTCCTATAATATAAAATATTTAGCCATGATTTAATGCTTCATATCAGAGATAAATAAGCATATCTACTTAATTAGTACCCAGATTCACTTAAATCTTTAAATTATAAAATTATATATATATATATATATATATTCTAAGACTTCTCTTAAAAGAAATTTCTTTATGATTTATTATCACTAGATATTTGATTCATATGCCTATTTATTTCTGGTCACAAAAAAATGTACTGGGGTGAAAAAGATTGTGAGTAAGAAAACCTTAAGAAGCCATGCACAAGTGCAGGCTGGCTTGCACACTCAAGAATGGAAAGGAGCAGACAAATGACATGTAGGTGAAGAGAAGGAGGAAGGGATGAGGGAAGGCATATTCAGCTATGATGAATACTTTATTCTCACATTAAATGGAACCTTTCAGAATGAGTCTGGTGTGACCAGTTGAACTTGGGACATGAAAGAAGCATCTGGGAGCATGGAGGAAGCTATCAAACAACTTAAAGGTGGGTAGCGGGAACACGAGGGGCAGTGAGAAGATGTGGGGGTGCTATTCCATTATACTTTGAAGGTGACCATTCTTTCTTAATAGATTAGAGAGATGTACGACAAAGAAACATAAAAAGCAACTTGAGTTCTGGCATGGGTAACTGGCACAAACTATTTCACATTTACTATGAGAAGGAAGATTTCTTTTGGCGGGAGGAGGTTTTCAAGACAGGGTTTCTCTGTGTAGCTTTGGTGTCTATCCTGGATCTCACGCTGTAGAACAGGCTGGCTTTAAACTCGCAGAAATCCACCTGGCTCTGCCTCCCAAGTGCTGGGATTAAAGGCATGTACCTCCACTGCTTGCTGAGAAAGAAGATTTCTAAAGAAATGAATTTGTTAAAGAGGTCAGAAACTCAGTGTCTTTATCAAGGGCTAATTCTGGATATTTGGGATTTAGGTCTTGAAGGTTATCAAGATTGATAACACAATGGATAACACCATGAATATGCAATTGTTACTTAAAATCATAACAAGCAATAAGAATTGAAGAGAGGACTGGGTTATCACTGGTAACTCTGAGCCTTGGGAGAGCAGATGAAAATGTGAACAGGTAAAGACCCTGGAAAAGACACAAGAGACACTGAAATGGGCAACCGTGGATCTGAAAGTCATAAAAGAATGGGTTTTCTTTTCTACTTTAAAAAATAAATATACATATATATTTAATATATATATATATGGATTTTCTTGAATGCAAGTTTTAGAAAGAGTTCTATGGAATATAGAAGCATTTTACTTAGTAAATGAGCTACACATAGACAAATATTACACCATCTCATTTTATGTGGAATCCAGGAAGGCCTACCTCATAAAAAGCAATATGGAATAGTATAGTTGGAGAAATGATAGTGAAAAAGCATAATTTTTCAATTTATTTCTTTTATCTACTCTCATATAAAACATCCCAACCACTGTTTCCCCTCCCTCCACTCTTCCCTGTCCTCTCTCTCAATTCCCATCTTTCCCAGACACATTTGTCCTTAAAAAAAATGCCTCCCACAGGTATCAACCTGAACATGGCATAACAAGTTACTAGGTACAAACCCTTACGACAAGGCTGAATGAGGCAACGGAATAGGAGAAAAAGAGTCCCAAGAGCAGACAAAAGAGTCAGAGACAGGCCCCACTCCCACTGTTAGGAGAACACCAAGCTACACAACCATAATGTACATACAGAGGACCTAGCTTAAACCCATACAGGTCCCTGATCATTGCTTCAGTCTATGTGATCCCCTTAATTAATTCTATGGGCAGTAGTCTCCTGATGGCCTCTATCCCTCTGGTTCCTGCAGTCTTCTCCCACCCCTCTTCTGGGGGCTTCTCCTGGTTCCTCCTAGTGTTTAGCTGTGGGTCTCTACATCTGTTCCCATCAGTTGCTAGACAACACCTCTATAATGACAGTTGGGCTATGCACCAATCTATCAGTATAACAGAATATCATTATTAATCATTATATTGAATTTTTTCTAATCATGTTTATTTGGTTCTATCCTGGGTCTCTGTGCTGTCCAGCCTCTGGTTTCTGGCCATCCAGGCAGTGCTAGGCATTGGCCTCAATTTGGACCAGTCATTGGTTGGCCATTCCCATAAGTTCTAAGCCACCGTTAACCTAGCACATCTTGCAGGTAGGACAGATGATAGGTTGAAGAATTTTTAGCTGGGTTGGTTTCCTAGTTTTACCACTGGAAGTCTTGCCTGGTTACAGACGATGGCTGGTTCAGGCTCTGTATACCCCATTACTATGAGTCTTTGCTAGGGTCTCCTTCCACGAGTCCATGTAGTTTTCACTGTACTAGATTTCCACACCGTTGTCCAAATGCCCCCCAATTCCAGTTCAGTAGTTAGGATCACTGGCCGCTCTTCCAGAGGACCCAGGCTCAACTCCTAATATTACACAGCTGTTCACAACTGTCTGTAACTCTAAAACCAAGAATCCACACCTTCTTCTGGTGTTTGCCCACACTGCTCTCACAGATGTACAGACAGACGAGCAGGCTAAACACCTATACACATAAAACAAAAATAATTTTTGCCAGGCATGTTAGTACATGCCTTTAATCCCAGCATGCAGGATTCAGAGGCAGGCATATCTCTGTGACTTTGAGGCCATCTTGGTCTACAGATCAAATTTTCAAATTTTCACTTTTAAATGAGAATTTGGGGGTGGAGAAATGGCTGATTGGTTAAGACCACTTGCTTTGCTTTCATAGAACAACTATTGAATTCCCAACACCCAAATAGTGGCTAAAATGATCTATAACTTCAGTTCTAGGGAATTTGATGCTCTCTTCTGGCTTCCAACACTGAATGTACATGGTGCTCTTGCATATTTGCAGGGAAAACATTCATTCATATAAAATAAAATTTAAAAATCTTATTAAAAGAAGAAATTAGTAAATTTTAGAGATAAGAATGTACAGGGGGTGGCAACAGCTAATAACACTATATTGAAAAGATGAAAAATTTTAGTGGGTAGATTTTAAGCAATTGAGCCTCTGTCCATAATTATGTAGAACATGTATATCTTGGTTGTCTTGATTCAGACAGTCACATCATAATATAGATAATGTTTATAAGTACTTTATGTTATATACCATGTATGTATGTGTAATATGTATATACAATATTTGATATATCTATCATCTATTTATCTATATGGGAAATAGGCTATAGCATCTTGCTGAATTTTTTGGGAAATAAAAATGTCCCTAGTAACTAAAAACATACAGGCCAAAATGAAAAAAAAAAAACAACAACAACTTAGCAGTGGTCTTGGGAGATAAGGTTAAGAGAAATTTCCCCAGTGCATCAAAATGACAGAGTGATAGAAGAGAGGCAAGAAACATTAAGGAAAGAAGTATATGGCAAGGATATATGAAACTTAAATATGAGAGAGTCCAGAACATTAAACAAAGTGATGGAGAAAAGTAATTTATTTAATATTGTGTGTTTGTGTTTTGTCTGCATGGATGACTGTGTGCCTCATGCCCACAGAAGCCAGAAGTGGGTGCCCAAAGCTCTAGAACTGGAGTTGCATCTGTGAGCCTCCACGTAGGTGCTGGGATGGAAACTCAACTCTGAATGAGCACCCAGTGCTCTCAACCTCTTATTCATCTCTTCAGGACCCTCTTCCTGATGTGATATTTTGAGCAGTTTGAGAGATTATCTAGAACAGCCAGTTACATTGCAGAAGCACAGTGGCAACAAGAACACCCAAGGGCCCTGCAGGAAGAAGTGTGCTGATGGCATAGAAAGGATCAGAAACCCGAAGATCTCAGTCCTTCCTCAGTCATCATGTGGGTGAGGAAGCTATGGCATTGTCTTCAATGTGCTAGAGAGGAATCATTCTTAAAGCCAAGGCAATGGATAGAAACTACATGAAAGGCAACAATAAAATCAAGTCATTTAAAGAGATACAAGACGGCCCAAACATTCCCTGGAGGTTATTAGAGCTAATACTTAGAAGGTTATTAGAGACCATGACTCTTATACATAAGTTTGACTATAAATAAAGATCTATGTGTGTGATATTTCATATTGTCAACATGACAAGATCTAAAATTACCTAGGAGACAAGCCTCCAGACATGCCCATGAGGGATGACCTGGCAGAGGTGAGTCTCTAGGCATACCCTTGTAAGATTTTTCTGGATTAAGATAATGAAATCAGAAAATCCACCTTGACTATGGGCAGAATCATTGTCTAGACTGGGTTCTAGACTGAGTAAAAAGGAGAAAGCCAGCTAAGCTTCTGGTTCCTGGGTAAGGATGCAATGTGACCATTGTGACCATTATCTCCATCATAATGACAACACCTACAAACTCTGAGCCAATAAGCAACCCCCCCCCCCCTTTAAGTTGCTTCTTGTCTGGTGTTTCTTCACAGTAAGTAGCTAATAACTGTGGCAGGGTGAACACTTATGTGAGGGAGCTTCCCAGGTTTTTTCTGATGGAGAATAAACAGAAACATCTTCCCCATCCATCCACATATATTATTAAACTCTAGTAATATGCTAGGGGCAAGGTTATGACATATTTTTACCCTAAGGCTTTGGGTACAAGAGTTATTATACACATTATATATATATTTAGGCTACAGCCTAAAAACCTATCCTGGGGCCTGAGAGACTTGCTTGTCTTGAGTTCAGTACCAGAAGGAGAGAGGTGAGGCGACAGAATACACTCTGCAGAGCTGGTCTCCTCTTCTACAGCAGGGTTGGCTCAGTGTTTTTTTTTCCCTTCTTCCCTCCCTCCCTCCCTCCATCCCTCCCTCCCTCCCTCCCTTCCTCCTCCCCTGTGTCCTTCCACCTCTCTCTCTGTCTCTAACCCTCCTCCTCCCTCCCTCCTCTGTCCCTCCCTCTGTTTTTCATCTCTCTATCTATCTTTGTCTTTGTCTTTCACTCTCTCTCTCACAGACACACTAAAGAGAATAAAGAGAAATAATTAAAAAAGAGAAAAGCAATCAATAAAATAGCTTTGGTCTCTGTTGTTTGTGATATTCTCATTTGTTTGTTTTTGACTTAGCTTATTTTATTATCATCCCTTCAATGCCTCTTTATTTTCTAACCAGAGACAGAAAGGGCCATCTGGATGATCCAGGAGATGGGGTGGGGAGGAACTGTAAGGAATGGAGGTAGAAAAAAAATAATCAGAATATATCTATTTTCAATAAAAAATATTTTAGAAAAAAATAGAAACACATTTAGTTCATTATTTGAAGACATGTACCCAGTCAAAGAGCTCATTAAAATGTTCTTAAGCAAGTATAAGACTAAAAGTAATGAAATAAAATTTCCTCTGTAGCTTCCACTTATTGCATGTTTACGATGATATTCACTGAGCTCATGTATAATCTCTCATCTTTGAAAACACAGAGCACAAGTTTTAACTCATATCTGTTAAACTCTGATGACCAAACTGCACATCTATTTATTTATTATTGGTTTGTCTCTGGTAATGCAGCTATTGCTTATGTTCAGGCTGGCCCAGAACTCACTATGTAACTCACTCAAGCTTGACCTGAACTCACAGAAATCCACCAACTTCAGCTTCCTAACTGCTGGTGTTTTAAGAATCATCTCTCATACCCAGCACAGACTGAATTACTGTGCATGTCCCTTCTGAGTAAAGAGAAGTGCCAGTTAACAGTAAAGTTAATCTCCATATTGTATTTCAGAAAAAGCAAGATTATGCAGCATTGAGGACTCTATACAGTTCAGTAGTGTGAGGACAGAGGAACCAGTGTATCCTTTTTAAATTGTTAGAGAAAAACATCTTTCTTCTTTAGATAATCGTTTATCCTGGAGTGGATTTTATAAGCATATCACAAATGTTTGTAAAGGTGATGTAGACATGCTGACAGAGCCCTCCTGAGGAGGGGTTTGGAAGGCACAGTTAAAAAACAGAAGTAATAAGCCGGGCGGTGGTGGCGCACACCTTTAATCCCAGCACTCGGGAGGCAGAGCCAGGCGGATCTCTGTGAGTTCGAGGCCAGCCTAGTCTACCAAGTGAGTTCCAGGAAAGGCCCAAAGCTACACAAGAGAAACCCTGTCTCGGAAAATCCAAAAAAAAAAAAAAAACAGAAGTAATTTCTGGAATTTAGAAATTATATTTGACTGTGAAGACAACATATTTGCTACACATTAAAGTCCTTTCCTGTGTGGGGATACACCACCACCCACTTGCCTCAAGGTCAGCAATAACTTTTAAACAAATTGTACTAAAGTTTCACCAAGCTGTTGAAGTTAAAAAGGATGGAAATATATACAAAAACATGAAATCATGCAAAATTTCAAATAAACTTACCATCAGCTAAAGAAAACGAATAATAGATGTTGTTCTTTGTTGTTTTTTTTTTCTCTTTTGGGGGGCCCACCATCCAGCTCCCAAATAAATCACACATGCAGACTTATTCTTAATTATGAATGCCCGGCCTTAACTTGGCTTAGTTTCTAACCAGCTTTTCTTAACTTTGATTAGCCCATCTATATTTTGCCTTGGGATTTTCCCATTATCTTACTTCTGTAAATCATACTCTTACTCTGCGACTTGCTGTGTAGCTGGATGGTTGGCCCCTGATGTCATCCTCCTTCTCTGGCTGCTCGATCTCCTCTTCCAGTTTTCTCTCTACCTGCCAGCCCCGCCTATCATATCTCCTGCTTTGCTATTTTCCATTCAGATCTTTATTAGACCATCAGGTGTTTTACATAATCACAGTAACACAGCTCCACAGAGTTAAACAAATGCAACATAAACAAAAGTAACACACTTTAAAATAATATTCCACTACAGGCAAATTCTCTTTTTAAGAAATACTTCTGAACAGCAAAAAGAAATCTAATAAAGATAAATAAGTAGACCTTGCTTCAGAGAAAATAATACAGTACAAACTGCATAGTAGGTGATGGCAGTACTCCAACAATTCATCCATAGCTCAAACAGCCACTTAGCAAGTCAGATCTCACATGGAACTTCCTGAACTGTGCTATTATAGTGTTAAATGGGACCAAGGACAGACTAGGAAAAGTTTTGAAAGGCACACAACTGAATCAGCTGTCACTTCTTTTGAGTTTTGCAAATTCCTCCATTGAAACCATGGAATGTTTTCCACCTAGACTTTGCCCCTACAGTTTATTTTTCTCTCATGCTCCTCCCCACATTTGAAGCCATGCTCACTAAAGCTCACATTTAAGATTTTTTGTCCCTGTAAAATTCACACACCTGTTGTTTACTAAGTCTACAGAACTCATAAATTTCATCTGAAATATGTTAGGCTATAGAAGTAATTAGACCTATAATATTTGCATATAACTGTGCAAGACTGTGCACATGATTAGCTGATCTCCACTGACAACTTACTTTGTTGAGGAGTAAACATTCTGACCTGTTTAAATGCTCAGGAATATTGCATAACTTACTTCACTGCTTCTGTTATTTTTGAAACATGGTATGAGAATTTTCATATACTTTGTTCATAAATGCATCCAAATAACTAGATGGAGGTAAGGTCTGAAAGGCATAGTAATGCTTTCAAATGGTCGTCGAGCATGATAAATGATAGGTTAGAAATTTAAAAGTTCCTCTGGATTTGGAGTAAATGTAAAGAATTTATATACTCAGCTCTGGCTTTCAATTTTATCTTTCGACTGCATCTGAATCAGCATGATATATCATTTACAAAACTTTCTAACATTAGCTCTCACACAACGTGTGTATGTTGTGAGTCTTTCCTTTTATCTATTTTTGAAATGACACCCATCTCTCTCTTTCAGGTTAGTATAAAATTCCAGGGCTGGAATTATCCTCCTGCTCATTTTTATTTTTGCCTCAGTCCTGACTTTAGCGCAGAGTCTGACATACAGTGGTAGTCAAATTTTATTAAATAAAGAAATGAATGTGGCAAAGTACATCAAGTCAACAGGTTTTAGCTAGCAAGGAAAGGGAGTAGAGGGACATGGGCAGCACTGAAATGGAAAGGAGGCCAGGGCGTGCTTTAGTTTCCCTTAATTTCTGCCTTTCCTTCTTTCCATGTGATGATGGGGCATGCTGGAATGCTGGTGGTACTACTATTGAAGAGGAAAGTAGATTGAACTAGAGAAGCCAAAAGACATATAAATCTAACAAGCATAGCACAGGAAGGATGGCATGAGGGAGGCATAGATAGATTGTTTCTATGAATTCATTCCTGCCACAATCAGGGAAATTCAGAAAGAGAATTCTAAAAGCAGATGGTGTGGTGGTTTGAATGACAATGGGCTCCACAGGTTCCCACATTTGAATGCTTGATCCCCAGTTGGAGGAACGATCTTTGGGAGGGTTAGGAGGTGTGGCCTTGTTGACAGGTGTGTCACTGGGGTTGGGCTTATAGGTTTCAATAGGCCAAGCCAGGCTCAGCAACAGCCCCTCAACAAACAGCTCAGGCTCAGGTCCTATGTAAGTTCTAAGCCCACTTTTCCAGTGCCATGTCTGTCTGTACTTTTGCCATGATTACCACCATGATGGTTCCCACCATGGTGGTTACAGACTAACCCCTCTAAAACTGAAATCAGGCTTCCACTTAAATGTTTTTGGTTTGTTTGTTTGTTTTGTTTTGTTTTGTTGTTTAATAGCTTGCTTTAGTCATGGTGTCTCTTCACAGCAATAGTAAAGTATCTAAGAGAATTGAATACTTATACATACTTGGTGTTGAATCTCTTGTATATGAGGAGTTGCCTCTGGGACTTGAGGCTTAGAAACACATTGAGGTACCCATTAAGATATATCATTGAAGATTAGAAACATAAATGGAGTGTAATTCCTTAGAAAAAGCCTGTGGAAGCGAGGTTCCTAAATTTAAATTTTCATCCATTTCAAGAAAAATACCAGCCTCTGCCTGAAATTTAATGTAGGTTTCATGTGTTATTGGCCATGTGAATTTTGACAGTGTGCCAGCCTCTGTGCTTGGGTTTCCTTTATTATGCCTGTGAAATGGGGACAAATATTGTTGCCATAGAAAAGTTTTCAGAGATGTTTAAAAAAAAACAACAAAACAAAAATAAACAAACAAAAACTCTTATTAAAGAACTAAATAAAATGGCCCATGCAAAGATAGTCCACACAAATCACTTCCTGGTATGTTTCTAGGTATTCTTTGAAGGAGACATAACTTTGAAGAGATCCCATTATAGTTTGTTTGTATTTTCAGTCTAAGATCTGGCATGTATTAAACATTAAAGACTGCTTTTACTGTTCTTTGCCTTGCTTTTCTTCCTGCCCAGGTCATCTTCCTCTTCCTCAATTCACTGCAACTATGGAAAGCAACAGTTCCCACTGGGGACTCCCTTGTATTGTCTTTCCTTAGCATGAGAACTGGGTGGAAGCATTACACATACGGTGGTTATTCATTAAAACTTCACTATTGAAGAAAAGAAAAGCCATTGACACTCTTCAGTCATCCACAATACATGGATCTAGTAAAATGTGAATTCTTACTCTTGTCTCAACCAATGGTCATTCAATGGACTACATGACATAATTCATTTTCAGTTTTATAACTCTAAGTCTGAATAGTTTGTAACTCTAGTTCTGGCACAGAGTTGGCATTAAGTAAATGCTCAATGGTTGAGTGGCTTTTGCTATGAAATGGCATATAGACACAGTTTCAGGAGAATTATACACATTACCAAGCTCTAAGAGAGAGAATGTCTAGAAGGCATTCTCTATCAGAAAATGTTCATTTTGATAAGTCTGTCACCAAAAGAAATGCAAAACAATGCTGAAAAATTGCTTCCAGTATTCATTACCAAAAAGCTGTTCGTTCAATTTTCTGCAGTGGCACATTCTCGAATGATGCATAAAACATTTAACACTGTTGTTCTTGGTGGTTCCTAATGCTTGCTAACTCGCTTATTCTCATGCTGATAATCTTGCCTAAAGCATCTCACTTTGTGTAAGGTACTAAAGTGACTTGGGTTGTAACCAACTATGTAGGAATTAGTCAGCTGAATCTGTAAGAAATTGTTGGGTAACCTTGTTATTACAGGAAATAGTTCAGAATTCTAAGCATTTATCTAAGAACATTTCTATCACATGTCCATACCCACACAACTTGAAGGAATCAAGAGACCCACTGCAAATAATAATAATAATAGCAATTTTAAAAAAATTTCATTTTTCATTTTAAATCTTTATTGGGGAGAGAAATTCCAGATATGTGCCTTGGTAAAAGGCACATTTAAAAAAAAACAGAATGAGAAAAATAAGAAGGTGATTGATATTGATAGGAATTAAACCTGAATCTATTTTCTATGATTTTCTAAAAGACCACCATATATATATATATATATATATATATATATATATATATATATATATAAAGATGCTTTTCCTTGAGCAATTGAAAGGGGAATATGAGATGGACATGATCCAATTCATTGTATATATGTCTGAAAAATCTCAGGAATAATGAACAATTATTATAAAAGAAATAAAATTAAAGAGGAATAATGATAAAATCCCATATTTCTCCTAGAGAATGGAGAAAAATTGAAGATATTCAAGGTACAAATCTCAAATAAAGCATTTTACATAAATAGCACAATAGAACCCATGAAGTACCAGTCACGATAAAGGAAATCAAGCTTTAGCTAGCATCCAGACTTCTAGGCACTAATTGAGGGAAACTTTCTTATTCCATTTCAAGCTTTTCAAAGATGCTTTAAGTGTTGGGCTTACTCATTAGAATTATTATTTGATGCTTTCCATGTATGCTATTTTCTGTCATAGACAGGAAGGGGCTAACGTTTTCTTTCTCCCTGATTAAATGGCGAAGACTATCAGTCACAAAAAGGAAAGTGACCAACTCATGCTACCCCAATAAATCTCAGAAGTTTCACTGGAAATGAGATATCGAAAGCAGGTGCAGAAGGCAGAACCTTGATAGGATACACGTTGAAGCAGAAATCCCAGGTCCATCATTTACACACATCACCAGTCAGGAGCATCTTATTAGCGTATTGAGTTTCTATATCCACAAAACAACCCTATATACCAAGTGCCTTTACCCAACTAGTATCAGCCATTGAATTGCAAACACTGAAGTAGAAGGACTAAATATGCTGTGAATTTGTTAAGGTTTCACTTGAAATACAGTCAACTGTTGCTTCAGGAGTCACATCATTATTATTATTTCTCAAATGGGCTCAGTTTACAGAGATGGTAGGATCTTGTGGCTTAAACTGATAATGAATGTGACTAAGCTATGATGGCAAGGAAGAGCTAAAATAAATTTCCTCCAGTAGTTAGCCACACAGGTGATAATTTAACACCTAACACACAGCCTTTAGAATTCAGTGCAATCATTAATGATCCATACCTATTCTAACATCAAAGAGGAGACGGGCCAACGCTACAATGTAGAGGATAATTCTGAGAGGCCAGGGAGAATAACCATCAGTCTCAGATAAATATGCCCTGTGGCAGAGTTGGTAATTAAGGGTATTAGGAAAATGGGGGAAGTATCTGAGGTGAGAATTGGTAAAGTGTTAAGGTCTAGCTTGGATTTATTTTTAAATTTGGCTTTTAGACTCAACAACGACTCAAAGTACAAGAGGTGTCCAACCACTGGATACAAGCATCAAGTTTATCAGTTTAAATGACAAGATCCTTCCTTCTCTGTTAACTAAGCATTGGTAATAAATGTGAGGCATTGTTTCTGAAGATTGTTGACTGTTTCTGAAATGCTATAACAAAGTGATCTTAATAGATTTGGGCTCTGCAGTTTTGTCACACAAAGAAGAAGCTAGTTTATGAAATCTTCCCTCAGTTGCCACTGAGCTGTGTGTGGAAATGGAATCCTGGTGTTCAGTTGAAAGAATTGGAAAATGATCAACATTTAACATTTATGTCTTATAAATTCAGGACAATATTTAGAAATGAATAGAACATTGATCACTCAGCACACAGGACCAATGCAATTAGGATGGTTTGGAAACAATTTTGGTCTAATTTGGGAATAACTGGTCTAATTTTGTCTTGTCCTCCATCTAAATCAAATCTATCTCCATTCTTAAAATTTAGTAGGTAGATTTTACTTATTGTTCAATTAATGTTTTCCAGAGATCATTACACCTTTCATGTTTTTCACATACATTTCTTTAAAATAACATTTAACATAAAATTTGTGTGTGTTATGGAAAACCGTAACCTGTAAATATAAAACAGGGCAGCTCAGATACTAATTACCAGTCTCTTTTCTTAGAATAAGCCAGTCAGGGCATGGGCCAAGAGAAATGAAGTGGACCACGTTGGCAAGACTCAATTTTTCATCTTCAAGGTGGAGATATTCGAATGAAAGCACTAGGTAAAAGATATTTTCTTTTATAAACACAAATTAAGCATTGATCATACTCTCTTGCATTTTTAAGTCCAGCATTGCTAAGTATCTCTAGAGTAGGATTTACAAGCAAGTGAAAATGATGTTGTAGTGCAGAGGCGAAAATGCCCATTTCTTTATTGAGCAAACAAGGATATAATATTAAAAACTTACTATAAGTTTTGTATAAATTTACATTTCATGTAAATATTTGTATTTCTATCAGAAGGTCAGTGTGAGATCTGTGGAGGAGGTGAACTTTATTTAAGGCAGAAGTGTGAAGAAGGTGTCTATCAAGAAGGATTAGTAGTGTCACTGGGATTCCACCTTTATCAGCTCTAAAGTCTTGTGTTACAAGAAACCTCTATTTACCTTAATTTTCTCACCTATAAAATAAATATGGTATTGAGAAGTCATTCCTCACAGTGTTAGTATAAGGATTAATTAAGGTCAAGCAAAGGAACTATGTAAGATTAAGCATTAGCCAATAATATTTAGCTATGAATTTTATTACTTAAATAGGTTTCAGGGATATGTGCATATTAATTTAAAAATGGGAGTAAAACTAGTGTTAACACACAAGTGAATTAAGAGAACCATCATTAATATGCCCATCTGCATTTGCCTACTGTCAAGGACTTGCTTACTAAATAAGATAACCCATTTATCAGATCTCTCTAATTAATAACAACATAGTTCCTCTCTCTGTGCTCTTTCATCAGTTATATGACATTAGTGCCCAAATGACACAGCATGACATAAAAATTACAACATTAACAGGCTCTGAATAAATAAAACCAAAGCAAAATATTTCCTGGTGCCAAGAATAGAAAAGCTGTGATGGGGATTGATATTTCAGAACTGTGTGCAGAACAGTAAATCATATAGCATTGCAGAGTACTGGAGAGGATACCTTTCCAAAACAAAACCATGAAATATTGGTGGGGACACAGAGTTCTGCTATTTCATTGTGAATGACACAGTGAGTCTAATAAAGTAGCTGATTTATTGAAAACCTTATCACATTTTAAAGTGAGGTGTTTACACCGATTCTCTTAACCCACTAGACAACGCACACTGTTGTGCCAAAAGAGGATGGATCTTTATTGAAGCAAAAATCAATTTCTTCTATATAGATGGTAGGAAATGCAGCTTTCCCTCCACTAAATGAACTTTAAAATATATGCAGTATTGCCAACTGAGGCTCATGTTGAACAAGTAAATCAGTTTTCATAATCAATGATTTGGGTACCCGGGTAAGTTAGAAGTGTGCGATCGCTTGTAGTGTAGTTTCTTTACTATTTATAAAGGTGTTTGCTAACCTCATGACAGATAGAGTTATCTGTGTTCTTACAGACAGAGTCATGGTGTGCTCAATGAAAAGAGGCAGAGTGCAGAGGTGACAAAGAATACCCCCTTCTTCCAATTTGTGCCTTCAGCGGCGGAATTACTAATATCTTGGCTTAGGAACCTGGTTTTTATAGTCCCTAAGAATATTATCCAACAGAGAATTAACTTATAAATGATTTTGTGAATGTTAGAACTAGTTTTAATTCATAAAATAACATTATAAGAAATTTCTTTTCACCATTTTTACCAGCGTTCCAGATACCCATTGTCCTCTTTAAATCATTTGCCTTTCCTCGTTTTTCAAAGGAGAATTCAAACCAAAAGAAATCTGTTCCCATTTTGCAGACAATATGATTTATGTGAAAAATAATGCTAGAAGGTGAATTAAATATCTATAGCTTTCATTTTAAAGATTCATATATTTATTCACTGATAAATATCTTCCATTAATTTCCATAAAAGGATTGTGTATAACAAGTAAAACATTCCTACAAAACAATCCCCCACAGACATGCCCATTGGCCAAGCAGATGTAGAAAATCCCTCACTTGAGGCTATCTTCCCAGGTGAGTCTAGGTTATGAAAGTTGGCAGGTAAAGCAACCATCGCAGCCACACAGTGAACATTTCAAAATTATTTCCTGAATCAATATTCCACCTACAAATTTGGTGATATGACAGTGAGTGTCATTCATTTCTCTATGACACCAAAGCCCGGAAGTTCACCACCAAAATACCGCATCAATGATGACAAGAACAAAATGGAATAACCACACAAATGCCCTAGTCCTCCTCAGATATCGTCCCTGAGGGGTAAGATACAATTCATCCCATACTGATGAAGCTGACTGATGTGATATTTCCCAGGCCTTCCCACCTTAAGAACACTACTTTGCCCTTTGTACTTAGTAACATTTTTTTGGCGTGTGTATGTGTGTTTAAAAAAAAAAAAAAGAATAGCAAACACCAGGGAACAGGACATAACGGACAAACCTAAAGATGTTCTTTGAAAAGAGTTAAACTAGTGACTATTTAAACAAACAGCAGAGGAGAGAACGATGCTATCAGGGAGAGAACGATGCTATCAGATGACATTGCAGTAAGAAAGGGAGAAATGTAAGCGTGTGGCTACGCATCTCAAGCTTTATCAACAGACAGCTCTATATGGACACGTCGTTTCACAGACAGAAATGGTCAGATCAGAAACAAACAAGACCCAACTGCGGATTCTAATGATAAACCAAAATGCAGGCACGCCTCACCTTCCAGTCTGCACCATCATCACATCCTACCTACTGAGGAAGCACATATGACAACTGTGTACACCAAGTCAAACATCACAGACAGAGAACAGACAGAGATGCATCACAAGTGTCTATCAGAAGAGAGCTGCAGGGCTCCACCAGGATCAGAAGCAGACTCCAGGACAAGGACTATTGCCAGGAATAAAGCAGCTTAAAATGCTAAAGGGCTGAATTAATGATGAACACGAAACACACCAGGTACAGTGCTCCACACCTGTCCACCGAGCACTGGACAAGACAGGTGGGAAGCCGCAGGTTCCAGTCTAGCCTGGGCGGCATGGTGAGGCCGTGTCTCTAAAAACAAGAACAAAAACCTTATAAAGTATCAATTCTTAAAAGAAAAACAAGTAATGAAAAAACGTACTTTTTTAATTGGTTTTGTCAATCATTCCAATATAATGAATTTACTTACCACACTGAAATGTTATGCCTTTGTTGCTCAGATTTCTGTGTTTGTGACGAAATTACTAAGAAAAAATGTTAGTTTGACTGAGGGTTTTGGAGTTTCAGTCCCTACTAATTGGCCTCATTGCTTTGACCTGTGGAGATGCACAACACTTTGGTAGGGGACTAAGAGTGAGGCCAATCTGCTTGCCTCACAGGAGCTAAAAGGCAAGTGGTGGGTAATTGTGTTTCAGTATCCCCTTGAATGGATGTACCACACCTCCTAAAGCTTCCTTCATGTCCCAATAGTACCACAGACTGGTTATCAATCCTTTAGCATATGGTTAATTGAAAGATAAAAATCATCCAACATATTTAAAAACCTCATGTGTGGGGGCTGCAGAGATGTCTTAGCAGTTAAGGATACTGGCTGTTCCTGCAGAGGACTTGGGTTTGATTTTTCAGCACCTCTATAGTGACTCACAATCATCTATAACTGCAACCAAGGGATTCTATGTGCTGTTCTGTCCGTTGAGGGGGCTAGGCAGGCATATGATACAGGTACACATGTAGACAAAGTACTCATATGGCATACAAATGAAACTCATATATCACTGCAAGAATTTAAATATTTTTATCTATGATAGTCAGTGACTACTTTTTTTATTAAGAAATTTAATGAATAAAGAATAGTTAGTGATTTCTAACCTAATAATACCAGTTAATAAATATGGTAAAATATATGATAAGACCACCATGTTAAAAAGTATCATTGATCTGAAAAATATTCCAAAGTTTCATATTTTAAAATTTGATTTTAGAGGATAGCTATTACCTATATCGCCAAGTTTTTTTCTTTTAATGTCAAGACCTTAGAAAAACTGTGTCATAGAAATATCAGATGCACTGGGCAGTGGTGGTGCACACCTTTAATCCCAGCACTTGGGAGGCAGAACTGGGCGGATCTCTGTGAATTGAAGGCCACCATGGTCTACAGAGCTAGACCCAGAACAGGCACCAAAACTACACAGAGAAACCCTGCCACAAAAGAAAAGAAAGAAAAAGGAGAGAGAGAGAGAGAAAGAGAGAGAGAGAGAGAGAGAGAGAGAGAGAGAGAGAGAGAGAGAGAGAGAGAGAGAAATATCAGATGCAAAGATCTATCTTCAAGCCTGGTCATAACACTAACCAACTCCTTCCTAAAATATTTGACAGTGTTCTGTATGTCTCCTCCTTGTTTTCCTCCTGTTTTTTCAGCTTCCCCAGGCTCAGGAGTGTTTTGTTGGCCACATCCCTTCGCTATGCCTGTTTGTTATTTTGTCATTTCTTTCTCTCCCTTTTAACCATTTCCTTCCATAATTAACTGTGAAAATCTGATAATTGGTTTAAAGGGAAACATGAGGGAAAAAATACATTAAATTATAACAATGTTTCATGTTCACTAAACATCTGATTATGTTGAACTTGGGTGACGTGCAAACACCTTTACTATGTATTACCATTTTTACATTCAGAAGGTGAAAAGAGAACTAAAAATGTTCCAATTATAAATTTAAAATTTATAAAATTAGCATACTGATCATAATACATAAGGAAATCACAACAAAGCAGGCTTCTATTCAGGTTTCCTTTGGGACAATGGTTCTTTCATAAATGTGGCAATTTCAACGGACTCAGTTCCTAAGTTCACATGTTCCAAACAAACAAAAAAAAAAAGGAGTCTCAAAGTATCTAACAAGGAAGCTGCACTGGAGCCTTAAGTATCCCCTTCTAATGAAAACATACTCCTTCCTCCTCATTTGAGCTTTTTATCCTCTTGACATCTACAGACCCCCTTATAGCACAAGCTCATGTGACTTTAATATAAATGGTAAGTTTATATAACACCACAAAACTGCTGTTCCCACTTGTCCAGATGGTTTTGCATATGAATTTTATAAAGTATTTGTGCAGCGTTGAGTAAATGCTAGACCAGCCAAGTTTCATTTGCTTTAGCATCATCCCTCAGTCACGAATGACATAAAAGTCATCCTATATTTCCAAATACACAGTAAAGATTGACAAAGTAAAATAATTCACTGTCTAACACAGATCTTCCAAGTGGACAATGTCTCTATACTCTTTTTAGTATAAGCAATATATAAGATTTTTCATATAGTATATAATTAAATTATTTCAGACAAATAAGCCAAGCTTATTAGTTCTATTTTTTCACAGTTCTGCATGATACATGCCACTTCATAGAATCATTCTAAGTTAGCATTACCGTAAGTAAAAACTTAGCTCACTTTTGAACAAAATCTCTTGATATTAATATCATTTATTTTCTTCTAATTATTAATTTATTCTGTTCTATTCCAAGTTTGGATTTCATCTTTGTTAAAGTATCATGCGTTGAGCATCCTCAACCTATTTCAACTATACTTTCCTCCAGAATATATGCCATAGCAAACATTTTGGCAACCATATGCACTAGAAAAAAATCCTTTGAAAGCTGTTAACTTTATTCTTGGAAAACACCATATACCAAGCACACACACACACACACACACACACACACACACATACATATTCAGGCACATTCACACATATGCACACAGACTACTTTTGAAACACCCATAGATCACAGGTCAAATACTTCTCCTAAGAAGGCGAATATACCAAAATATTCTACTTTTCCACAGTTAAGAATCACATTTTCATAGTCCCTGTTTTACTTTGGTACATATATTTGACTATAGTTTATTTCCAAAGAAATGTAGAATCTTAATGAAAAAAAAGAAAAAGTAGAATATGTGAGTTTATCATTAATGCCATGAGTTTGAATGAAATTCCTAACAAGTTTGATGTTCTAAATCTTAGCAAGTTTCCCAATACTCTCAATAACTGAGAATATAAAATGATTATTTCCATAGCTCTAATAAACCTTTCTATTCATATCTATCTTTTTTTTACAGGCACATACAGAAGAAGATCTAAAACCTGAAGTTGATGGCTTCTTATTAATACATGTCCTCAGGTTAAGGATAATTGTACTTGCTGTTGACTGAGCCATGGCACATCAGCCTGAGGAAAAGAATCCCACTGCTGATTTAATGGCATACTCTTGTCTGTTCTTGATTAAATAGCTTGCTTAGTATTTTCAGTCAGTTCTCTCAGAAAGTTTCATTACTTTTTTTGGAATCAAGGACATTTAGATTGCATAGCATAAAAACATTTTATTAAAAAAAATATATGCAGATTCAAATGAGAATTTTTCAACAGGTCTTAATAGTTCACCATTTTGTAAAGTCTGTGTGGCCACAGAGAAATTAGTGATGTCATCTGGGTTTAGTATCAGCCATTTTATATAGACTTGCATATTGACCTGCTATAAGAGCTTCTAGAATAATATGCTGAAAAAAAATGTGCCATCTAGGACCATCAGCTTCCAAGGCTTACAATCCATTCCTCTCAATGTCTACACTTGAGAATTTAACCCGCATATTTTATCTTTTTTATGTTGTTTACCTATTGGATAAATGGAGACAATATTTTCAGCTCAGCATATATCTACTTCACGGGGTTATCTGGTGGATTCAATAAGTGCATTTATTCATTTACATTAAATAGTATGCTAAGAAATACAGATGCACAGAATAGAGTCTATACAAGTGCTCATAAGTAATACTGGACATGATTTATTTTAGTTTCTCTCATTAAAATCTGGTTTCGTCTTAGGGGTAATATTGATTAAGTTGTCCAAAATTTAAAAGGGCAATTCTAATATTGATATCCAGAAGTCTTACTAATCATGTGATATAGTTGCTTAGCTAAAGACATGTTTATTTTTAATCCCATAAACATAGATGTTAAAATATAAGTTGTTGTTGTAACTCTTACATAATTTAAGATGTCTATTGCCATTATTATCAACAACAAATGATACGCTACAAATGGTGCCAAAGTGTGGGGCAAGAGTTTCCACCTAAAACCCGAGAAAGCTTTAAAAAAAAAGATTCTAAAATGGAGTCAAGAGCAGCTTCCTAGTTGTGTTTCTCAGGAAAGCTATGATACAAAGACAACACAAGCTTGAGCTATAGTATATGGCAGGTTCACAGTGTATGGGCTTGAGTGCAGCATGGCGGGTTTCTATCACTGTACAGAGTGGCATCTGCCAGCCACGCAGCGCACTGTGTGATGGATTTAGCTTTTGCTAGTACACGGAGAAGAAGAAGAAGAAGAAGAAGAAGGAGGAGGAGGAGGAGGAGGAGGAGGAGGAGGAGGAGGAGGAGGAGGAGGAGGAGGAGGAGGAGGAGGAGAAGAAGGAAAGAAAGAGAGAGAGAGAGAGAGAGAGAGAGAGAGAGAGAGAGAGAGAAAGAAAGAAAGAAAGAAAGAAAGAAAGAAAGAAAGAAAGAAAGAAAGAAAGAAAGAAAGAAAGAAAGAAAGAAAGAAAGAAAGAAAGAAAGAAAGAAAGAAAGAAAGAAAGAAAGAAAAAGAACAAGAGGTTTTTTTGGGCTACAAGCTGCCAGATGGAGGCATAGACCCACTGCCTTCCAGAGTCCATTGGTGAGCATGGTTCCCCGAAAGCTGGTGGTAAACCTAGTTCCTCCATGTTGGAAAGCTGAGGTGGGTGGAGCCAGAAGCCAAAGCTGCCATTTCAGTCCTAGTAAGGCTGCAGTTTAAAGTAATAGATGCAGCGCCGGGCGTGGTGGCGCACGCCTTTAATCCCAGCACTTGGGAGGCAGAGGCAGGCGGATCTTTGTGAGTTCGAGGCCAGCCTGGGCTACCAAGTGAGCTCCAGGAAAGGCGCAAAGCTACACAGAGAAACCCTGTCTCGAAAAAACCAAAAAAAAAAAAAAAAAAAAAAAGTAATAGATGCACAATAAGGCAGATTCAGATGGAACAAGACTTTAAATGTTTTACAGTGTGTGTAAAAATGTATGTAGGCTTTGAAGAGAGAAGAAAATGAATATAGACAGTTATATAAAGGAATAGTTTTAAAAAATAAAGTCTTTAAAGAGACAGTAAAGATAATATAAAAATAAGCCACATAAAGATGGATATCACAGAGAGAGTCTGGATTGTGTTGTCTTTGGGATTTTTAAATACAAAAAGACATTTGATTGTAAAAGCTATTGATTTAAGCCAGTATATATCTTGACATCAAAGTTTATGTCTAAGGATATGTTACTTTGGAAAAGAGGTTTTGCTTTTGTTTCCTCAGAAGATGAGAGCCCATGGATTGCTTCTGGGCTAATATGGTTTAATCAAGGAAGACCCACTGAGAGGTTTGCAGATGATACAACATCCAGAATGGTTTCAAGGCAACTGGCTCAGACAATGCAGTCTCACAGACTATTTCAGTAAGGACTTGACCATAATTCTTAATTTTCTCAGGATCCCCATAAGAATACAGTGCCCTCTATTAGCAGGAAGTAGCCTAGACCACTATGGCCACATTCCCCAAAAAAATGGAGTATGGATGTCAGTCTTTGTTTAGGTTGTTGGTTACAAATTGTCATTGGTCATAGTCAATCTCTTTCTAAAAGAAAAAAGGAGAATATGATATAGAAATATAGGACATAGATATGATAGGATGAAGGGTAGATTATTGAATCTACTCTTAAAGACTAACAACTTGTTTGAAATGTTTTACATTGATATGGATTTTAGTTTATTGATACAAATTTAAAGTTAATTTTGTTATTATGTATGTATATTTCTACTCTTGTTTAAAGTATTTTGTTTGTGCAATTCATTTGAAATTGTAGTGTATATTTGAGAAATACAGATTAATAATTAGTCATCTATGATAATCAAACTTATAGTCATGTTAGTTAAATTTTCTAGGTATACATAGACATTTCAATTAAGCAGATAATCTTCAAACATTTCAAAGAACTACAGAATATGACATTTAAAATGTTTTAAAAACTTAGACTTTTCTGGACAGTGAGACACATCTGCTTCTGGTAGGACCGATTTACTTCAAAGAGAAAAATGGGCATCAAAGACACTCCATTTGGAATTCATGTTCTTCTTGGCAAAAATGGACATTTGGGCAAAAAAGTGCCCTTAAATCAACTGATTGACAGTATGTTGTATAAATGGGACATACAGGACCCATAAGAAGGTGACCACTGAAGTTAGCAAGGCAAGATGGTCCTTCAGGTTCCTGTCTCACAGAAGAGACTGCCAGACATTCTACAGGACACATGAAAAATGACTGAGAGACTAGGCCTATAGGCGAAAAATGGATGCCCTAACATTGCAGAAGAACTTTGGGTGACTGTCCAGGCAGCCAACTGTCTCTGTCATTCTAGATTTTTCAAAGTTGCTTTTAAAGCACTTCCTGTTTACTTAGATAATATATCCTTCTGAGGTCTTCGGTGTAAAGACTAGATAGTTATAATTTCCTTGGTTATTATAAAAATAAATTAGATATGAAACTTTAGACTCACAAATATAGGATAGATAGAATATTTTCTTTAATCTTGCCAAATATTAATAGTCTAGATATTGTAACTGTAATTCTTGCTCGATAACTGTTATATGTAATTTTACTATGTTAAAGCTAAAACCTTCCTTTTTAACTAAACAGAAAAGGGGAAAGCTGTGGGATAATGCTTTTATACAATGGTTTAATAAAACACTGATTGGCCAGTAACCAGGCAGTAAGTATAGGCAAGATAAGCAGAGAAGGAGATTCTGAGAAAAGGAAGGCTGAGTCAGGGAAAGCTAGCCTGCCATCCGGGGAGCAGTGTGTGATGCCACACAGGTAAAGCCACCGAGCACATGGCAACATATACATTAACAGAAATGGTCTGAGTTTAAGTGTAAGAGCTAGTTAGTGGTAGGCCTGAGCTAATGGCCAAGCAGTTTTAATTAATATAAACCTCTGTGTGTTTACTTGGGTCTGAGTGGCTGTGGACCAGGTAGGACACAGAAAAACTCCAACTACAAGCTTACATTTCTATTATTTATATATTTAAAGTTCCATGGGATTATATAATTAATCATTTTATTTTATCTTGGACCTGTCAACATATGTGGAACCTTTATAATTTTTCTCAACTTGAGATCCAATTTCTGATATTTTCCTCCATGCTTGGCTAGTTTCTTGTTCTCAGATAATTGATAAGTTGGACATGTCCTATTTAAATTTATGCAGGGATTTCCATATTTTTCTAACACATGATATAATGATAAAATATAAATTACCATGTCAGTCTAATTCTACAAAAAATAGTTTTCTCTGTTCTAAAAACAGAATCTCTTTCAATATTTTGAAATAAATTACTACAGAAATCTTAAAAGTACATTAATATTGCAGAGATGTCTTGGTAACTAGATAAACCACAATAGCCACATTTCTTTAGGGTCCATAAGTTGTTGTCTTTTACATAGTATAGAACTACTTGAATTCCAACCAAATAAAGAAATTAAATTTTTCATCGGTCTCATCACACTGATTGTCATCTATATCAGTAACATTAACAAAAAGGAATAAGAAGAATATATCTTCTTCATGATAAATGACAGTTCTTGAAAGTATATTACTACTTTTGTTGAATAGTCCTGTATTACTGACTTTTAAAGCTTTACTGAACACAGACAGGCTAGTGAATTTTTGTATGTAATCTAGAGTAGAATTCCTAGTATGCATTTTAAAATGCAAATTAGACACATAATACATCATGTAAATGCAGTTTATCTAACATATCATATGATGCTAGATAGTGGATCATACATGCCTCTGTCTTATTACTATGAGATCACAGGGTTGAACAAAATGAAGTGGACAAAAATTATGAAAATAAGCAAATAAGTTTATCAAGCATAACTTTGATTATACTTCAATTTTCATTTTCATTTTTTCCTGTTTTTGTTTATTATCACCCTCTGTCCTCATTGTTAAATACAATAAATTTGAATTGCCATATGTATGTTTTCTGAAGATATTGCAGTGCTTAGCACAAAATCTTACATGCACAAATCTTTGACAGAAGGAAATTCTCATTTTAATAAATTATGCTTGATAAAATAATATTTAAGCTATGAATTTAACTGTGAGCATATTTTTTCTGTTCCTGTATAAATTATTTCTATCTGGTAATTGTTATAATATGTTCATATATATATGTAGATAGATAGATAGATAGATAGATAGATAGATAGATAGATAGATGATAGATAAACCATGAATTAAAAATCTATGAATTTCACAATTTGCATAATACCTATAGTCATTTTATAAAGTGATATCTTATAATTTGATATGATATTGATAATTTAAAAATTGATAAAAGAAATACAGAAGGAATGAAATGGTTCTTTGGTTTTATTTCAGAATCATCAAACACAAAGTTATCAAATACCAATCTTATAACTTAGCTTGGGGCTGCAGAGATGGCTAAGCATGCTCCCTGTTCCTCCAGGGTAGCACAGTTTGATTTTCAACATCCACATCAGGGGGCTCACAACTAACTACAACTACAACTGCATGGTATCTTCTGATGTCTACAGGTACCTGCACATATGTGGACTATGCTCACATAAACACACACACCACACACACACAAACAAAAGAAAAGAGAGTTTTTAATTTTTAAAATACATCTTTATTATAGATAATCATTGTAGCATTCCAGGTAGATTGGGAACAGTCCAATAAATATTTACAAAACAGTTACTTCTCTTCTTTATTTTATCAAGAAATAAAATTCTATAGACGTTTCTTCTCAAAAGAAAATTTTGCTGAAAATGAAAATGCTTTTTAATTTTTTTTAGTTTTTTATTTCTCTCTAGGTCAGCTGGGGTAATCTAAAAAACTACATTTGTTAAAATATTTGTCATGGAAAATGTGTGTACTTGGAAGTTTAAACTATGTTTACCATAATAGGATGATTTTATTCACAAACAATTTGGATAATTAATTCACTATGACATCTCTGATCCAGATTTAATTAACTCAACCTGTATAAAGATACTGTGATTTTTTTTAATTAGGAGCATAGCTAATGGTGTATTTCCTCTTTTAAATAAATATTAGCAAATTATAGTAAGCTTAAATAATTTTAAAGTGCAATGTTTATTCCTAATTTGTCACTATAGCTAAAATGTTGATCTGTTCTAAGCATATGATAAAACTGATTAAAAGGTAAACAGAATCTTCATTATCCTAATACAGATATGGTATCGAAGTTAGAGGGATGGGATCACAGCACTTAACTATATGATGGTCAATTCTTTCTAAAAATGCATTCAGTTATGATCAATGATTTAAATATTGGTCATTTCTCCTCCTTCTCTTTCTTATTTTCATCCTTTCTCTTCTTCCTCTTCCCTTCATTCTCACTACCTCAATTTTGCCTCTTCATGTCCCTGTATAGCATCTCTTCAAAACTGTGTTCGTGGCCCAACAAGATGGCTGAGAGAGTTGTAGAGATTAGGCTGCAGCCCCAGGGCCTGAGACTGATCCCAGAACCAGGAACAGGTGAAAGAAGAGAACTGACTTCACAAAATTGTCCTCCATCCTCCACATGGAAGCCAAGGCCACATGCACAACACTAAACAGCACACATACACCTAGAGTAATAATACAAATAAATTGAATGGAGTCATCATCTTCTTCCCAACAAAACAGATTAAAAGCATGGGATCAGACAGGTGAAATTGTTCAGCCGATAAAAGGTATTTGCAAGAAGCCCGCAAACCTCAGTTTAATGGCCAGAATCTACATGATGAAAGGAGAGAAACAACTTCCAGAAGTTATAGTCTGATCTACATCTATGTATCATGACATGAGGATGAGTATACTCACATACACATAAGCACACACACACACACACACACACACACACACACACACACACATATCACACACCATAAATAAATAAGTGTAATGAACACATGGTCTCATTCTGGCTACAATATGGCTCCCTCCTAGATTTGCCTTTGTTTATATATATGTATAATTTAACAAGAAAAATCTTTCCAGGGCACCAACAATTGCATTCCATTGAAATACTATAGGAATTTACATTGTACATAGTTCAGCGAAAATCTTCATTTATAATGGAGGCTCAAAAGATAATAGCCACTAGTGTTATTATAACTATTTATTTGATATTAATATATTATTGTTGTAATCTATAGATAGATCAGTAGAACTTCCAACAGCTATTAGATTTTCATGAAGGAACTTAACTGTGTTTTACAGAACTTGCTGATTAACACACTGAATGTATTGGGGAAAATGTTTTTGGGATACACTGATTGTTCTCTTTCAAAGACTCAATCAAGAAGTCAAGAACAAGGCAAGGCTAAGATTCTGCAATCCTTTTATGCATGTAGAGTCATTTGAATTCTCTGTATTCATGTTTGTGGTGAAAATACATCACTGGTGATTTGAGACTGTGGGATAAGGACATGTTACTAGATTTACATTCAGTGTAGATGCTCTCTGCAGAAGCCATCAAAATCATAGCTGTGGAACAATGACAAATTAACAACGACATGTATTGAGAAACAGAAGTGATTGTACTTGGAAGTTAACAGTCAACTTTTTAACTGATTTAACGAAGAGTAGGTATGGGTACTTTAATTTAACAATTATAATTATAAATTTTCGTAGATTTTAGAAAAGTACATGCAACTCTTAGACATAATCTTAGCAAATCCTTGTCCTCAGGTTTGGTTCAAAGATGACTTCAGGTGAGATGAAGAGCTGCTATATTTGATGGTCTACTGATAGCTGACTTCCATTTTCTGAATACCCTCAGTTAATGTTCTCTTTTGCTGCACGTCCTTTATGCTCTAATGTAAAATCATGGTATGATTTTTATCTGACTTGAGATTGTTGCCTACAGAGGGTAAGTATGGGAGAAACATCCTTGTTCTCTTCAATGGTCTGCTCCTCCATAGCTGCTGTCAGAGATCTGTTTTTCACACTTTCTTCATTATGTCTGACTGGAACAAGGTTATTGAACCTGAGAGAGGGCACAGTGGAATTCACTAATGCTTTCAACAATGCTAAGACTGTCACCACACCAAACAAAGTCTGCCACAGGAATCAAAAAACATTAAAGGACAGGAATTTCTCAAATGCAAATATAGTTGTCATTTTAACAAATATTTTAATGCATATAATGAACAGAATAAATGTATATTAAGTAATACTTAAACAACTTTAATTTAAAATGTTACATGACATTGAGTCATTGAGTGACCACTATGCAAAAATGTAATTTAATGAATTGAATTTCTTATCCTGTGGGAAACCTGAAAGTACTATAATTAGGAGGATTAAAAGTTAATTTTTAAAAGTAAGGTTATAAGTGATAATAATGTAATTATTAACTAAAATGGAATGAACACAATTTCCTTTTCTTTTCACTTTGTTCTTCATTGACCTTGTCCAAACACTCCTGGGATTAGCAAAGGGCTCAAGTAAAGCTAGAAAAAGATGCAGTGGTTTCGTTCTCTACACACGGATCAGTCTGGATTGTACAACATCTGTCAAAATCTATAGAGAAATGATTCTAAAATGCTTCACTCAGAAAATGCAAAATTTTTATTGTTTGATTCCTCATCATTTCCAAACTGATATTTTAGAAACTTTATGAATTACTGGAAAAATGATGAAATATAGCATGTCAGTTTGCTGAAAATATTCAGAATGGTCATTATGAATTCCTTTATATGTCTGATTACAGATAACGGTAAGCAACTCTTAGATTGAAAAATGGAACAAGTTTGAAAAAGGAATATAGATAACTGAGCCATAGATTATAATATGAATGTTGAGTGCTCTATAATCTATAAAGAGCAAACTTATAAAAGCTATATCCTGACCAAAAAAAAAACCCTCTATAACTGAAAACACAGAGCAAATTGATATTCATAAATGCAAAGATTATAGCTCACAACATAGCACAGTGTCTTGCTGCTCACATCACATGACTTCCAAGAGCCTTTGCATGCTTTCATCTGTTCCTTAACTGAGTGAATGATCCAGAGGAGGATAAAAGCATTCTCTGAATTTGAATCCAGATTTTTGGCAATTCATCAGACCCCCTGGAATTTTTTCCATTCCTTGCTCCACTGGTTGCTGACGATGGAAGAATATTCCCCCCTAAGATGATTGAGTTCTGTCAGCTATCAAGCACGTCCAATGCTAGCCTCACACACAAAGTTTAAATGTAAAATAAATAGTATTTAGAAGAAGTATTATTTTTGAATCTTACATTTGAAACATTTAATTATTTAAGGAGTTTTAAACCAAGCCAATGCTAATGAAGGCTTACTTTAAGTCAATTCCTAGGAGCAGCAATAAATTATTAAGGATTTCTTCTCTGATAACACTGCCCTCCACAATTCAAATATTCAAACTAATTCAATGATGGTTGTTTTTGGTTTGTTTGTTTAAGTTGTAAAGTCATATATGGTTGTTTTTGGTTTGTTTGTTTAAGTTCTAAAGTTATATATATGTATATATCCTGAGATGTCATGCCTCAGGTACAATCAACCTTATTTTCCTAAGATTCTCATTGTGACCAGTAAGATCCTAAAATCTTCCTGGATCTGCCTGTTAACCAGTCAAATTCAGGGTGCTAAGTACTTACTTGAACTCAGTTGGATCTAAAATTGTCTATTTTTTCCTGTAGCACTTTTGGTATTTTGAAAAACAATCTAAAGTAATTAGGATAAAGTATGGTTTAGAAGAAATGGAATGTGATCAAGAGTTTAAAAAAAGCATGAAACCTGAGCAATGGAATTTTCCTCAGTTCAGTCAAGGCTGATAGGGACATCTGAGCAATCACAGCATCCATATATTTAGTACAGTTATTTGAAGTACACTTCATCTCCCACTTAAACATAACTGTAACATAACTTCATCCTTTGTTAATTTAAAATTTCCTTTATAAATCTTCATAGAGCATAACTGCCACCCTGGGTGTCATGAGATTTAAAACTTGCATTGTTTATTTTGAAATTCCAAGCAATTCTAATTTGCAGTAAAGCTCCATGTCCTGATATTTCCTTAGGGAATTTAGAAGCCAGGTAAAAATGATTGTGACAGAACTTTTTATGATGTTGGAATTCCACATCATCATCAACAACACACATTTGCTTGACCTGAGATAAGAGGATTAGAGGCTTCAAGGATAGATGCGTATGCAAATGATAATTGTTGCCTGATTTAGTGATGCTTGGTTCTGCACGGGTAGAGTCAAGAAATAAAAACTACATCTATGGTACACTTTTCACTTTATTTGGGTCTTTCCAAAAGTATTTTATGTACTTTAAAATCACATGCAAATGTTCTTTTAATGAATTTAAAAAATGTTACTAAAATTACTACAACCTTTGTAGTTTAAGATCATACACTAAAAGGTAAATTTATGGATATGAAATGATAGTTCAGTGGTTAAGAGCACCAGCTGCTCTTCTTGAGAACCTGTATTGATTCAGTCCCCAGTGCCCACCAGGCAGCTCATAACTATCTGCAACTCCAGTTCCAGGGCATTCAGTGCCCTATTCTGGACTCTGCAGATACCAGGCATATACATGGTATTCAGACATACATGCAGGTAAAACACTCATACACATAAAATAAAAGGAAAAAATCTAAAACATACTTTTAGTAAAATATTCATACATTTTGAAAGATAAAATTAAAAATTTAAAGAATGACATAAATATTGAGAGTAGGAGAAATAGTCTTTCCCAGGGATGAGCCTACTAAAAAGTGTTCATCCCTAAAATCACATAACACAGACAGCATTAGACAGATTGCACAGGTTGTATTTATATATTTATGCATATACATATATGTATGTATATGAAGAAATAATAATTAAAGGAAAATAGGTCATGAGTTTGAGATGGAGAAAGGGGGGCAGATAGGATGACTTTAAGGGAGGAACGGAGGAAAGAAAACAGAGTCAGTGTTAACACACATCTGAAAATATTCCAGGGCAAATGTCTGATATTCATAGAGAAAGGTTTTTCATATGTGATGTAAAATTTTAGAAAACTACTTAAAAAAAAAACCAAATTCGAAATTGTTATTCAATTAATCAGTATACACTTGGGAGGATATTCTCTGTTTTGGAATTAAATAGAGGTAGATGTTCCACCTAAGCACACATATTTTGGCATAGTTCTTATATTTCCCATATAACACTGATTTTCTTCTCCATTAATAATGGGAGGGATGGATTGTTAAACCTGATATAGCAAATAAAAGACAGATAATTATATATTGTTCTGGAGACTCAGTATTAAATGTAAGAATAGAGCACTTAAAATGAAGTTGCATGTATAAACTCTTAAAGTTTAGTTATAAGCAATACAGAAAATGTCCATAATGAAATTTCCTACTGGGTTATCAGAATATATTTTATAAAACTTTGCATTTTAAGTGGTTTCCTTTTTAAAGCTCTGGTTAGCTTTTTAATTTAAATCTGAACAATTATCACTTGTTGCATTTTTGCCTAAAAATATCAGCCTATATTATGTTAGCTCACATCTAAACCTTGTGTTCTTAAATGCATAAATTTAACTCATCCTTTAAAAAAATCAACTCATGCAAATTTTATGAAAAACTCATTATCATTTCCCCTACAGAGTGTACTTAGACAAGTAGTAATTGTATTGGTCTGTCTTCTGCTTTCTGAAAAGTTGTTTTCTTCAATGAATAATTACCTACAGAATAATTAACTGTTGCTGATAGAGTGTGCTCATCCCCTTTGTACACAAAAACATCAGTCTGTCTTCTTAGAAATCTGTCTCCTTCATGTCGGATAAGCTTACTGTCCATCATACAGTTGGCTTAGGTCCCTACTCAATTACACAATAACATTGCACTCTATTAAAAGACAAACAAAGTTTAATCTTAATTGCTGACAGCCTGTGAGTCCATGCTTTAGTATAGATTAAAAGAACAATTATTTTAAAAATAATAAGGCTCTAATAAAAAGTCTTATGAATCTATAGAAAATATGGCTGGATGCCATGGATGCCACTCGAATGTTTATAAGCCATTTAGGCATCATAAAAATAGACACAATTTAAATCGGAATAGAGTCTCATGAAATGCTTGAAAAGTTGTGACAATGCTGTAGCTATTTGAACTTCTAACTCTGATACACTTCAGCTCCAAGTTCAGATCCAAGCAGCTATTCATAAATGTAAGCCATTTGGTGCGATGATACCATGGGCTCTGCTAGAGACTTGGCTAAATGTGAGCAAGGCTTCCTTTTAGCACGTCTCAATGGAGTCAAAAGGACACCAGGTCACAGAGACAAGGCAGGAAACTGAGCTATGGCATTTCCATTTAGAACAGTTGTGGGATACTTGTAAGCTGTTCACCAATGCATATTTTTGAGAATCTGTGAACAACACAAGGACGAAGGGGTCTAAACTATGCTCAATATTTCTGCCCACAAACTCTTCAAGTATTCTCTAGGGGATGAATGTCTCTCTACAAATTTGAGTTTAAAGGGCCATTTGACCCTTAAGATACATAGATTATCCACAATAGGAGCTAAACACTGTGGAGAACAGAGTAACAGTCTGTGTCAGGGATCCTAATAGTAAGGTAACACCCAGGTAGAATAATCAGTGTGCTTTGTGAAACATAACTAAAAGAGTACTGAGGAAATAAACATCCAAGCATGAGGGGGGGGGGTGAGTGTGTATTTGTGCACGTGTATTCATGTGTATGAGTTCATGTGTATGTGTGCATGTGGATATATATATTACACAAGCAGGTTATATGAAGGATGCTTTTAAGAGTATGGTGGAACAGACATACATCCTCACAACATAATTGTCCTCCTGTTCCAGTGTTGTTTTTAGCTTTAATTTTAAAAGACAACTTGAGAATACCAGAAGAAAACCCACAAAATCAACTAACCTGGACTCAGAGGTACTCCCAGAGACTGAACTGACAACCAGCAAGTCTTCATGGAACCTAGGCATTATGCATATATGTTACAGTTGTATAGCTTGATCTTCTTGAGAGACTCCTAACAGAGGAAACAGATGCTGTCTCTGACAATTTTACTGGTTCTTGGGACCTTTCTCCCCATACTGGGTTCCCTTGTCCAGGCTTAATGTATGGGGAGGTGCTTAGTCTTACTACAACTTGATATGCCATGCATTGTTGATAGCTCATGGGAGACCTGTCCTTTCTAAACAGAAACGGAGGAGTGGATTACGGGGTGGGAACAGGCACAGGGAAATGACTGGGAAGAGAGCATGGAGGGACACTGAGTCTGGGATGTAAAATAAATAAATAAATAGATAGATAAGTAGATAGATGATAGATAGATAGATAGATAGATAGATAGATAGATAGATAGATAGATGATAGATAGATAAATTTACATAAAAAGAATAAACAGCATCTATGTAGAATATCTGATTTCTATGTTCACACTAGCTAATCTGTCACTTTAGGTAGGAGAATACTCACCTTGCATATCTCTTCAGGTTTCACGTCCCTCAGTGGTATCTGTGGCTTACCTTGCCCAAAACATTCTCCCGTGCTCCACTCTTACCTTTCTGTAGTGTAACATCTAGAATCACCATATATTCATTTGGACTTGCTAGAATTTTTATACATTGAATTATTAATTTTGTATTATTTTATTTTTCATTCCACCTATTGATTTTCACATTCTGTATTATTTTATTTTTCATTCCACCTATTGATTTTCACATTCATGTCTGTTTGGATGTAGAATGTTTCCAAGAAACCCATTTGTTCAAAACTCGGTCCTGAGTTTGGTTTTACTGGGATATAGTGGAGCTTTTAAATGGTAGGACCTATGTGAACATTAAATTACTGGGAGCATATACTGAAGGGATATAGAAGCCAGGCTTCTCTTCTTCTCTATTTCATTTTTCGCCTATAGGTATGGGATTTTAATTCATCACTATGTGTCTGACTTGGTGTGCTGATTTGCCATGGGCCTGGTGCAACAGAACTAATCATGCCTGAATGAAATTCACTCCTGATCCTGTGAGTCAAATAAAACTTTCTTCTTTAATCTGTTGGTTTGTCTTGTGTGTCTGTTACATCAGTGTGAAGCTAATGTATGATTTGTCCATGCTATTCTACTAATAGTTGATGTTCATTAGTTTGTGTGTGTGCATGTGTGTTGTGTGTTATATATGCTATATATGTAGTTGCTAGCATGCATGTCTTTTCAGGTCTATGAACATTTTTTAAAGTATTTATTTATTTATTTATTTATTTTTATTTTACTTATTTTTCTGTCTGGAGAGCTCTAAAGAATACAAAATTCAAATGTGTTTCCTATATCTTCAATCTGTCCCCCTACCCCCAAAAATCGATGAAATGATTCCTAATTGATATTCTGCTGTACTTATAGATTGGTGCCTTGTCCAGTCATCGTCAGACAGGCTTCCTCTGAAAGCAGATGAGAGTGAGTACAGATAGCCACAGCCAGACATTCTGCGAAGAGAAGGCTAAATTGGAGGTCTCCATGGAGCCCTTCCCCTTGGAGCTTGGGCAACAATACAGACGGAGGGAGGAATGAGTGTAGGAGTCAGAGGTGATAGAGGACATCAGGAGAACATGGGCATCAACGGAGCAGGGCTCGTATGGGCTCGCTGAGACTGAAGAGGCAAGCACAAGGCCTAAGTGGGTCTGCATCAGGTCTTCTGCATAGATGTTATGGCTGTTAGCTTGGTGTTTGTGTGTGACTCCTAACAGTGGGAGCTGGTGAGTTTCTCGACTCTTTTGCTTGCTCTTAGGACTCCTTTTCTCCTACTGGGTTGCCTTGTCCAGCATCAATGAGGGCTTTTGACTTGTCTTACTGTATCCTGTTTTGTGTTTGGTTGCTGTCTCTTGGAGGCCTGCACCTTATGAAAGAAACGAAGTGGGTGTGGATCTAGGAGGTAGGGGAGCTGAGTGAAGAAACGGAGCTGGGAAGACTGGAGGAAGGGGAAACTGTGGTCAGGATACATTGTATGAGAGAAGAATCTATTTTCAATAAAGAAAATAGAGTAGATTGTGAAAAAATAAATGTAAATCAATATAAAACATTTTTATAAACATGTTTCTCTTACAGAACGAACTAAATGTTTCCCAAAATCATAGTTAAAAATGTTTAACTGGGCTTGTCAAAGTACTGGGTGGTTAGAGCACTGGTGGGTATTGCAGAGAATTGGGTTGTATTCCCAGGACCCACCTGGCTGCTCAAGACCTTCTGTAACCCCAATTTCACGGGAAACAGTGCCCTCTTCTGGTCTCTGTAAGCACTGTCCACACTTGGTGCACAGACATACAAGCGGGCAAAACACTCATAACATAAATTAAAAACAAATATATATTTTTAAAAAATCTTCTCCTATATTTTGCCTCATGAGTTTCCTATTTTTATATTTTATATTGAAGCAATGACTACTTTTGCATGAATACAAGATGTACAGAGTACAAGATTTTCTCTAAGAGTTTTTGTTTTCATTTTTCAAGTGAATCTATAATAGTTCCACAATAATTGCTGGAAGGACTGTCTTTCCTTAATTTTTTTCAAGACGGGATTTCTCTGTGTAGTTTTGGTGCCTGTCCTGGATCTCGCTCTGTAGACCAGACTGGCCTTGAACTCACAGAAATCCTCCTGGCTCTGCCTCCCAAGTGCTGGGCTTAAAGGCGTGCACCACCACTACCCTGTGTCTTTTCTTAATTGTGGTGTTTTTGTCATTGTGCATAAAGCTATGCTGATGAATTGTCTATTCTGTTTGACTGAAATAAACCTGTTCTGTTGCCTACATGGACTCTTTAACAAAGCTTTCGAAATATTGGAATATGGATCCCTCAAAATTGTCCAATTTAAAAAATATTTTGCAATTACATGCGACTTTTACAAATGTCAGGCTAAATACATGTTCTTTTATTTTAAATTATTTGACAGTTTCACACATGTATGTAATGAATTTTGCTCATTTACATCTGTAGTCAGTCTCACTTATCTCATTCCTTTTCCCTCTGGAAACCTTTCCTCCTGACAAGGCTTTCTTCTATTCTGATGGTGTGTGTGTGTGTGTGTGTGTGTGTGTGTGTGTGTGTGTGTGTGTGTGTGTGTGTGTGTGTGTTCGCTCACATGCATGCATGAATGTATACAGACACACACACACATACACACACACATGCCTGTATGCACATACACGTATGATTTAGTTTGATTAGACTTGCTTACATGAAAATTGGTAGAGGTTTTTATATACAGGAACACATTCTGTCGATTTTTTCATTAAAACTGTAGCCTATTTATTGGGATTTAATGAATCAACACATTACTTTGAGAGTAACTGGCTTCTTCAACAATATTGAGTCTTTCGTTTTTGGTCCATTAACTCAGTATATCACTGTATTTATTTAATTCCTATTTAATTTCTCCCAGCAATGCTTTTTAAATTTTGGTAGTCTAGTCTTTTTTTTTCATTTTTACAGTTATTTGTAACTATTTCCTGCCTTTCAAAATGATATTTTAATTATATTGTTGAATTGTTTGTTGTTAAGTCTACAGAAATATGCTGGATTTTTATAATATAGGACACACATTTTATTGAATTGGTAAATACGCTTAGAATAGCTTTTTCTTTAAAAAGACACCATAGTATTTTAAGCACAGATGATAACAGCAAATTTATATTTACAGCAAATTTATTTCTTTATATGTTGGGATGTCTTTCTTTTCTTTGTGACTTACCACATCAGATAGTTTCTCCTGTATCATGAGGAGGAACAGTGAGAACTTATAGCTTTGTCTTGTTGACATTCTTACATAAAAAATATACAACTCGGGTCTGGAGATGCAGCTGAATAATTAAAAGCACTTCTTGCTCTTCTAGAGATTAGAGTTCAATTCCCAGAAGTCAAGGTAGGCAGTTCACAGTCCCCTGTAACTCCAGCTCCAAGTGAGCCAATACTTTTTGCCTCCTTGGGTGTCTACACTCACAACTACAATACCCACACATACAAACATGTACACATAAACAAATTACACACACACAAACATACACATTCACACATTCCTCATTGTATATTATGAATTTGTGTTTCCCATAACTGCCCTTTATTAACATCAGGAAAGTCTCCTCATTTATTGTTTGATGAGTATTTATTCCCAATAGATAATGGACATTATCTGTGCTTTTTGACATTTAATGAGATAGCCATCTATTTTTTCTAAATATATTCATTTGTGGCAAATTATGTTTATTGTCTACTTAAAATAGATTTTTTAATAAAAAAAAACTGATTAGGAAGAAACTGAGAAACTATGGCAGAATTATTCTACACACCATATGCCAGTGTTTCTTATTAATGTCAAAATAATAGCTTTCGTTTGTCATTCTTACAAATAATATTGATTAATATCTATTATTAACAAACCCCATCATTTATTATTTTTGCTTTAGTTTCTACTTTGTGTCCCTTCACTAGTTGGTGATCTCTTTGGGGGTTCTTCAGCTATTTTTGTCACATTAGCCTTCTTCTGAATGCAAATATTTCTTTGGCTTCCTATGTTTTCAATTACCTTGACAGTTCTGAGAAGTACAAGCCAGATACTTCCCATGATGCCCCACAACTTGTTCTCTTGATTAGATTAGGACAAGCATAGAGGCTATTGTACAGGAGGAACCTTCTAGAAACTTCCTTATGAATGTTCTTCTTTGGATGGTTATTAGTGACCTTAAAAGTGTCATTTTTAAAACTATAAAATGTAATTATACTATGTTTCTGAGTTCTGTATGCCCCTCTGGAAGGGTCATAGGAGAGGGCCATAGAAAGTCAATGTCTAGATGTTTAATGGAATTTCTAGGTCTATACTTGCAAATAGGGCTGAAATTAGAACAGTCCTAGACAATGAGCACTCAGACTGTGTTCCCTGGTTCTGTCTTGAGACAGGCAGTGTTAAAAAATATTTGGATTAGAGAATACCTTAAAGATGTCTGCTACAGCATGATTTGATTGTTGTTGGGGAAACCCACACATCATTTGCTACTGTATTGGGGGTCTGATAACAGAGGAATAAAAAGATAATGTAGCTTTCCCAGCACCAGTGAATTTTCCTGCCCTAATATTGGGAAATATTAATTTATCAAATGATCATTTTTAAATTTATCTGGAATATTTTGTTTTATATTTGCAAGGTATTAAAAAAACATTGTTATAGTTGCTTAATCTAACCATAGAGGTGTATATTGTGATAAAATTTCTACTCATTGTGATGAAAATTTTTATAACAATTTATCAAACAAGTTATTAGAAAAAATTATTGACTATTACTTATGAAAACTTTCATTAAAATGGATATTCAAGGAAATTACTTTAATGCTTAAATGATATAAAGATCAGTCTAGGCATACAGCTCAGTGGTACACTATTTTCCTATTATGAGTGTGTCCTTTTGCATTGCCCTAACAAACAAAGACCAATTGTTCCAAATTCTAAGTAAATATTGTTCTGTTTGTTGAGATATTAGGTCCACTTTAATTTAGACAGATAAAGAAGAATGACAGCTGACTGTATTGAATGTTTTGTTGAAAGTTTTAATAAGTACAACACAAGAACATTAATAACTGGAATTATATTAATTTCTTATTTTTGTTGATGAGCTGAGGATTCTCATAAAAATTGCAAGATTTAATAAAATTCTGTTAGATGATTAGATAAAAGTAAAACACAAAAGCATCAAGAATCTTCCCTACATTCTTCCACATACTACAAATCCAGATGAATAATCTCTTTCACAATATAAAACTATAGATTTTAAGAACACTCAAAAGGAATGTGTTATGTAAAATATGCATGCATTTAAAAATGTTATTTCTCCAAAATAGAGAATATATAAATTCAATACAATTCCTTTTGAAACACCATGGAAAGACTATTTTTATAGATCATTGGATAATATTGTTCTTAAAATACAAACAAAAGAGAAAATAACAGTAAATAGGCAAATAAAGTAAGAAAAAGCAAACTAAGACATGATGACTTGTCCATATAACTGAATATATATGTAAAACATTTCCACTCAACTCAGAGCAATATTGCCATAGCAAAACATGTGTGGGCCATAGGAACCAAGCAGAGAACTGTATATGTATATGACAGCAGTCTCTGCAGGGACCTGAGGAGCTTGTTCAGCAGATAAAAGTTTGCTGTACAAGCTTAGGGACTTGGTTCAAATCCCCATCACATATATAAAGAGATGGGCATATCTTCCTAGTACCTCTAACCCTATCATTCTGGGGAACAGAGACAGAAAGGTGACCTGTACTTGAAAGCCAATAGCCTAACTCAACATTCAGGAATGGACCTCAATGTAAGGGAATAAGCAGGAAGTGATAGCACCAGATAGCCAAAGCCATCAACTGGCCTCTGGCTACAATCACGTACACATGCATATAGACTACCCGTCACACACACACACACACACACACACACACACACACACACACACCACGATATATGCAAAGTTGATGTACTTATAGAATGAAGTTAAAAAGAAAAATTTCCTATGCTTATTAACAATTATGAAATCAAATAATATATCTAGATTAGCATCAAATTAAAGCAACAGGAAGTATCAAACTATTCGTAGGAAAATCAGTATAGTGAAGAATGTAAAGTAATTCACGGAGTAAGACAGATTTTGAGGAACTGTAATTCTAGATGGTGCCACAAAAACAGGACCAAAGTTGTAAAAGTAAGTTTTATAAAATTACTATTTGGAGAAATATATTGTTAAAATTTTCATATTTAAACAAAGTAGAGAAAATTATATCAGAAGACTAAAGGCTATCAGTGTGATAAGCCTTTTCATTTGACAAAGTAACAAGAACACAGAATTTACTTAAGTATGAATGATATGAACAAACATTAAAGAAGAAGGGAAACATATATGTAACTGAACCAGGATCCTCCACAAAAGCAGCAAAGGCTCATAATTGTTGAACATTCTCTCCAATCCATATCAGAAATTTTAAATGAACTGTAACTAACTCAAGGTATATGGAAAAAGGAGGTACCCAAACATGCATGGGATAATATGTAACATCTCTTTGGGAAGTAGCCTGGAAGCATGAATTTATACACATACATATATGAAATTTTTTTTTTTTTACAAAATTAAGCACCTAATGCCTAAGATTATCTCCTTGACTTATTTCTATTGGAAACAGAGTCTGAAGCAATGTTTCCTGGCTAGTATTTTGAAAATTAACACCTTGGAGCCCTTAGAGTGAAAGGAAATGAAAGGGACCAAGAAAACCGCGAATACATGGAAGGAATGGGTAGAGGTGTGTGTTCCTGAGCTAACTCCAGCCTTGTGGAAAACAGAGCCCCTCCCTCATCCCTAAGTGGCTTCTACACAGTTGTTCTCTCACAGTTACACTGTTAATAGGCATAGAAGCTAGAGAGGGGCAAGAAACTGATTTGTCCCCTTGTCTTTGTTTCCAGGCTTACATTATCCTACTCAGCTACTAACGCTTTGATGTAGAGTGGTGAACGCCCCACAAGATACACAAGTGCAATACTGACACGAAGGTTGCAGAAGTAACCAACCACTACTGGTTGGATTTAAGGCCCACACCACGAAATGAAACCCAGGCCTGACACTGCTCAGGGGGCTAAGAGCTTGACTATACAGGCCATGAACCGAGGTGAACACCAAATATTATCATTCTAATGGAGCTAAAGGAGCATAGCCATAAAACGACACATATCAATAATCTGCTATATCCATAGATCCACGCCCTTCTCAGCAGGATCAGAGAAGCTGCCTCCTGCAGGAGATGAGAAGAAACACGGAGGCCCACAATTGAACAATATGCAGAGAGTAAGACATACTCAGTCTTCTTCATTGGAATGTCTCTATCAAATCCCTCCCCATGGGGCTCAGAGAGCTCTGCAGAAGAGGAAGCAGAAAGATTGTAAGTGCAAATGGAGATGGTAGGAGCTGAGTAAACAAGGTCTTCTAGAAACCGGAGGGTGATGCACATATGAACTCACAGAAACTGTAGCCACACACACGTGGCGTGCATAGGTTTAAACCAAAGTGTCCCCGTGCTGAACGGAAGTGGACAAAAGCCCCTATCCCTTACCCAGAAGTTATCTCCCACTGATAACTGTTAACAAAGGAAAACTTAGCTTTCTCCAGTGGCATCTCACTGGGTTATACAAAACTCAGTGAAGGGCAGGTCTCTTACCAGGCAGTGGATGACCAACACAAAATCAATTCATTAATCATTTTTGAGGGTTTATTGTGTTGTTTTACTTTGTTTTGTTTTTGTCTCACAATGCTCTATCTGGGCATTCATCTTTAACTGTATGGTATTTTGCTTATGTATTACTGTTTCCTAGTTTTGTTTTTATGGGTTTCCTGTGTGTGCAAATGTGTGGGTTTCAGCATCTGTATGTGTTCTTGTGCTTTTTTCCTTTGGCTCTTTTGTTTGTTTAACCTATTCTTGTTTGGTTTTTAAATTTTATTTTATTAATTTATTTTTGTATATGTTTTTTTGTTTTCTAATGAAAGAGTGTTGATTTGAGTGGATGAAGAGGTGAGTAGAAGCTGGGAGGAGTTGAGGGAGGACCATTATCATAATATGTTACATGAAAAACATTTTCAATAAGAATTAATTTAAAAATAAAATACGACTAATAAAGAAATACAGACTAAACTGATTGTCGAGGTACAAAGGACAAATGGAGATAGGGCAGTCTAGAGAGCCCCACAAGCAAGCTCTTAAACAGGTGAATACAAGGATGTAGATGGTGCCATTGTTCATAATGGGAAACAGTTTGAAATGAGGTGAGTACTAATACACATACTGATTACATTCTGGGATTGCTATACAATGTAAGATTGTAGACAAATTAATAAAAGTCTGCTGGATTATTGGGATGGTATATACATAAAGAAGAAAATCAATATTAAATACAATATAGATGGACAGGCAGGCATACAGACAGACAGACAGGTAGATAGGTAGGTAGGTAGATAGATAGATAGATAGATAGATAGATAGATAGATAGATGATAGATAGATGATAGATAGAAAGATAGTACATAAAAGTTTATACTTTAGTACATATAGATGTTTGTGAGTATATATGGTGGTATTGTGCACCCTAGTAAACTTATCTGGGGTTAGAGAACAGAAGAGCCACTAGATATAGAGGCCAGAAAATGGTGGCACACATGCCTTTAATCCTAGCATTCCAGAGGCAGAGATCCGTCTGGATTTCTGTGAGTTCAAAGCCACACTGGAAACAGCTAGGCATAGTAACAAGAGCCTTTAATCCCAGGAAGTGATGGCAGAAAGCAGAAAAGTATATAAGGCATGAAAACCAGGAACTGAACTGGTTAAGTTTTTAGGCTTTAAGCAGCAGTTCAGCTAAGACCCATTCAGATGAGGACTCAGAAGCTTCCAGTCTGAGGAAACAGGATCAGCTGAGGAACTGGCAAGGTGAGGTAGCTGTGGCTTGTTCTGCTTCTCTGATCTTTCAGGGTTCACCCCCAATACCTGGCTCCAGGTTTGTTTTTATTAACAAGACCTTTTAAGATTCATGCTACAAGTACATGTAACAATAGATAGGGGCCTCCATATTTATGGATGTATACATTGACTTACATATACTGAGTTATGAATGATGGACTGTCTAAGTAAAGAAGATTACTCAACCAAAGATAAATATCCACCTTCTGCATTGTTCATATCTTACATAATTAAAAAAATGAATCAAATTTGGCATTTTCATGTGATTTAATACGATACTAAACACGATGATTTTGTACCTTTTACCCCAGTAGCCCTGTAGTCAAACTCTTGAATTGTCACTTCCTACATAACTTCACTGTAGGTACTGTGGACAGGTTGAGCCATCTCAAAGTCTGTTTCTTCATTACCTTCCTTCAGCTACTCCAATGACAACAGAAACCTACTATTTCCACGTGCCGCCTGCTCATCCAAACTCTGATGAACATTTTGTTTATCACTTCTCAAACAGTCCTCTTGCTTATCTCTGTATTTCACATATCTCAAACTTTGGTTCTCGATATTAAATTCACACCAAATCAATAAACTTGCTGTGCCAAATCACGCATTAAGCTTACTGTTGATTCCTTGATTATTGTAGTTCCATCAAATAAAATATCCTCTGACTCCATTTCAGCAATTCATGTCATTCACCTCCATTAAACTTCCATGTCTTTGCAAATTAAAAGATTCAAGCCCAGCTTTATCCATTGATCTATTTCTGGGAATACTTTATAAGGGTCAAAAAGATTTGATGACCAGGATGTTTGTGGTAACTATGTTGATAAAAGCAAATATCTGAAAAAGGTAACAAAATCATAGCATATCAAAAAAGAAAACACTAAAATCATGTCATAGATGGTAATATAATCTCACAGTAAAAGTAATGCTCATCCTTGAAGAAAAAAAAAACAAACCACAAGATTTCAAAACACAGTAATTGTTAAATTGATGCAGTTGTATATTCTGTAGCACTGCAGATATATAATTTGTAAGAAAACATAGTAATTAGTTTCACAGGGTGGTTTCTTAGAATATTCTTCATGAATGAATGATGGTATCACTGCCAAGACCAATTTGTAAAAAGCAATTTAAAGATACTTTAAAGCAAAGGAAAAGAAGGAGGGAGGTGAATGGGGCTCAGCTGGGTGGTTTACATGCAAAACACAACTTGTTTTTGTAATGGGCAGGCCACATTCTTCAGGAAAGCTTCGCTAAATTTACTTCTTAGTCTGAACTTTGTGTGGAGTTTTGATTACAGTAGTATGTGACATAGAAAATATGTTATCTGACACTTCTGGAGTACATATGCTATGTTGCCAGTTAAATATAATCAATAGAATTCAGTCACTTATAATAGCATGTAAAATCTTTGATTGGTGTGTAAAATGAATGAAAAAATTTCTTAAGAAAAAAAATTAGAACCAGAATTCAAGCAATGCTATTCCAACAGTCTTTTGCAAACTTTGCTGTTTTATAGAAAGAGAAGGAAAAAGTGTAGTAAACAAATCACTGGTGTTCCCTGCCTTCTTTCCACTAGAGTTGTGCATGTTTCACAGTTATACACAGTAAAATGCAAAGAAGGGATTTCTGTTGGGTTTGGGGAATTTTTTTTTTCCTTGATGCAAGGGGTAGATGCAGCCAGTACTGTGTCTTTCTACTTTCTTCTTCCCCTGAACGTTGATATAAAGCCTGAAGCTTTTAAAGCTGTCACAAGAGAGGGGCCAAGGGGACTACAGTTATTAAACAGAGATTTGCTCATGTAATTTAAAGTATTAAAAATTATATAAGTGCCTCAAAGGAAAAGCGGAGGGTCTCCAGATAGTGCCAAACCATTTGATCTAATAAATAATAAATATGTTTACTTAAACAGTATTTGTGAGTTCATTCTTATGGTAAGCATGCAAACAATATGAAAGTATACTTAGTAAAATACAAGTAGCACCAAACTGTCCTAACCTAGGCGGAAATCCCTCTCACAGGAAGTCATTATAAGTAGCTTATTCAGTTTTTTTCCAAAATTTTTATTTAGTTATTTAAATCACAATAGTTAATATACACGTAAGACTAGAGTCATATAGTTTAATTTCATATTTTTAAAGAGAAATGGCGTCATATATCATGTTTGTCAATATTGTTTTCATCAGTTATAAATGATCTCTCCTGCATTCATATGGACTTCCCTTATTTTAGTTTGCTATTTTGTAAGCCATACTAAGGTCTCAGTGATATTTCAATATTCTAGATTGGAGGGAAGATTGGTGCTACTCAGTTTTGCTATTAAAATGCTGCTATTTTATAATTTCAAATGCATGAGCTTTTGTGCATATGTGTAATATTGTGTTCGGCTAAATGCATAGTAATATAATTTTAGGTGGATGAATAGATAGGTAAATTGTCATTTTTGACAGTTACAGTGAAATTGACTGCACATTTTTACTGGTAATAGATACTGTGTTTTCCTGTAATTTAACTAAAATTAATACAGTTAACCATATTTGGTTATTCTGGAAAATGTAGCAAGCAAAATAATCTTCATTTAATTTGCATGTCCTGATTACTCAAGCATCTTTTGACAGATTAATAAAAATGAATATTTTATTCTTTTGTGCATCAGCATTCTTTTTTTTGTCTTTTGTGTGTATTTATTGGCATGTCTACATGTTTGTATGTATGAAGGTGCATGCCTCTCTGTATACCATGAAGTTTAGATGCCAGAGTTCCGTCTCACTGGGGCTTTTCAGTTCAGGTTTCTCAGGAAACACCCAGATTATTTTTAGTTGTTCTTTCTTTGTCTATCTCTGTCTCTGTCTCTGTCTCTATCTCTGTCTCTGTCCCTGTCTTCTTCCTTCCTTCCTTCCTTCCTTCCTTCCTTCCTTCCTTCCTTCCTTCCTTCCTCCTTCCATCCATCCTTTTCTCTCTCTCTCTCTCTCTCTCTCTCTCTCTCTCTCTCTCTCTCTCTCTCTCTCTCTCTCTCTCCCTCTCTCTCCTCTTTCTTTTCTTTCCTTCCCTTACCCTCCTCCTCTTCCTCTACCCACTCCTCCTCCTTCTGTTTTATGAGACAGGGTCTCTCACTAGGACTTGATGGTTGCCTACTAGGGTGAGCTGCCAGTCTAATAAGCCTTTGTCTGCTTCCCCGGAATTGAAACTTAAGGTTGAGCCACCAGACTCAACATTTTACATAGGCTCTAGTAATAAACTCAGCTCTCCTGTGTGCGCTCTATTCATGTTCCCAGGCTCATATATTCTCTTTCCTAGAAAGAAATATATATTTCATCCGAATTTGTGAATTAAATGTTATTTTTATTTATTTACTCTTTTTCCTGGAGTCTTTGAATTATATGCAGTTAATTAATTTCCATAAAATTTTCAGGTGCATTATCAACTTAAGTAGGTTTACTTTTATGAGTAACTTATTGGAACTCGGAACTTATTTTGCAAGTTCCACCACCCACCCACCCCACCCACCCCGCCTTCCCCCCAGCCCACTCCCCATTCCCATCTCCTCCAGGGCAAAGACTCCCTCGAGGATTGAGTTTAACCTGGTAGATTCAGTCCAGGCAGGTCCAGTCCCTTCCTCCCAGGCTGAGCCAAGTGTCCCTGTATAAGCCCCAGGTTCCAAACTGCCAGTTCATGCACTGAGGACAGGACCCAGTCCCACTGTCTGTATGCCTCCCAAGCAGATCAAGCTAATCAACTGTCTTATATATCCAGAGGGCCTGATCCAGTTGGGGGCTCCTCAGCTATTGGTTCATAGTTCATGTGTTTCCTTTCATTTGGATATTTGTCCCTCTGCTTTTTCCAACCTTGGTTTCAACAATTCTCGCTCATATAAACCCTCTTCTTTCTTGCTAATTAGACTCCCAGAGCTCCACCTGGGGCCTAGCCATGGATCTCTGCATCCAGATTCCTCAGTCATTGGATGGGGTTTCTATTCAGAGGGCCTGATCCAGTTGGGGGCCCCTCAGCTTTCGGTTCATAGTTCATGTGTTTCCATTTGTTTGGCTATTTGTCCCTGTGCTTTATCCAACCTTGGTTTCAACAATTCTCGCTCATATAAACCCTCCTCTTTCTTGCTAATTAGACTCCCGGAGCTCCACCTGGGGCCTAGCCATGGATCTCTGCATCCAGATTCCTCAGTCCTTGGATGGGGTTTCTGGCACAACTATTAGGGTGTTTGGCCATCCCATCACCAGAGTAGGTCAGTTCCGGCTGTCCCTAGACCATTGCCAGCAGTTTTTTGTGGGGGTATCTTTGTGGATTTGTGTGGGCCTCTCTAGCACTTTGTTTCTTCCTTTTCTCATGTGGTCTTCATTTACCCTGGTCTCCTATTCCTTGTTCTCCCTCTCTGTTCTTGATCCAGCTGGGATCTCCCGCTCCCACAGGCTCTCTTTCCTCTGACCCTCACCCTTCATTACTCCCACTCATGTCCAGGTTGTTCATGTAGATCTCAGCCATTTCTCCGTCATTGGGCGATCCTCGTGTCTTTCTTGGGGTCCTGTTTTCCAGGTAGCCTCCCTGGTGATGTGAGTAGCAGTCCAGTCATCCTTGTTCCACCTTTAGTATACTCAGATGAGTGAGTACATACCATATTTGTCTTTCTGAGTCTGGGTTACCTCACTCAGGATGATTTTTTTCTAGATCTATCCATTTGCCTGCAAACCTCATGATGTCATTGTTTTTCTCTGCTGAGTAGTATTCCATTGTGTATATGTGCCACAATTTATTTATCCATTCTTCAGTTGAAGGGCATCTAGGTTGTTTCCAGGTTTTGGCTATTACAAACAATGCTGATATGAACATAGCTGAGCAAGTGCTCTTGTGATATGATTGAGCATTTCTTGGGTATATGTCCAAGAGTGGTATAGCTGGATCTTGGGGGAGATTGATTCCCAATTTTCTAAGAAAGCGCCATATTGATTTCCAAAGTGGTTGTACAAGCTTGCATTCCCACCAGCAGTGGAGGCGAGTTCCCCTAGTTCTACATCCTCTCCAGCATAAAGTGTCTTCAGTGTTTTTGATCTTAGCCATTCTGACAGGCGTAAGGTGGTATCTCAGAATTGTTTTGATTTGCATTTCCCTGATGATTAATAATGTTGAGCAATTCCTTAAATGTCTTTCAGCCATTTGAGTTCCCTCTGTTGAGAATTCTCTGTTTAGTTCTATAGCCCATTTCTTAATTGGACTGTTGGTCGTTTTGATGTCTAATTTCTTGAGTTCCTTATATATTCTGGATATCAGTCCTCTGTCAGATGTGGGGTTGGTGAAGATCTTTTCCCATTCTGTAGGCTGTCTGTTTGCCTTGTTGACTGTATCCTTTGCTCTACAAAAGCTTCTCAGTTTCAAGAGGTCCCATTGATTGATTGTTTCTCTCAGTGTCTGTGCTACCAGTGTTATATTTAGGAAGTGATCTCCTATGCTAATGCATTCAAGACTATTTCCTACTTTCTCTTCTAGCAGGTTCAGAGTAGCTGGATTTATGTTGAGGTCCTTATTCCACTTGGACTTAAGCTTTGTGCACGGTGACAGATATGGATCTATTTGCAGCCTTCTACACATTGATATCCAGTTATGCCAGCACCATTTGTTGAAGATGCTTTCTTTTTTCCATTGTACACTTTTGGCTTCTTTGTCAAAAATTATATGTTCATAGGTGTGCGGGTTAATGTCAGGGTCTTCAATTCGATTTCATTGGTCCATATGTCAGTTTTTATGCCAATACCAAGCTGTTTTTATTACTGTAGCTCTATAGTAGTGCTTGAAGTCAGGGATCATGATGCCTCCAGAGGTTGTTTTATTGTACAGGATTCTTTTGGCTATCCTGGGTTTTTTGTTTTTCCATATGAAGTTGAGTATTATTCTTTCCAGGTCTGTGAAAAATTGTGTTGGTATTCTGATGGTGATTGCATTGAATCTGTAGATTGCTTTTGGGAAGACTATACTTTCAGGGATCATTTCTATAGTTCATTACTAACTTTGTTTTTTAAATGAATTTCCATAAACTCAGTATTAGATTTTAAGTCTATGATTCATGGAATATTATTTTCTTATTTAAGTTTTTATGCACACTTGGGTGCAATGTCATTAAATATTTTTGGCATCCAGAAAATTATAATGAATTCTATAACAAAGTTGTCGGTGGTTCTCATACAGCTGTGTTGAATAATTGCATTAGGAAAAAAAGACAAAAATCAATCTGGACAGAAATATATTTGGTTTCTGTCATTATTTTCATCTCTCCTAAATACATTGTACTTAGTTCTATTTGTTTCCATCCATAAACTGGTTATAGAGTTGTCAATACTTCTCAGATCTGCACTAAGGAATGATGACTGGCTGCAAGACTTTAATTTTTTCTCTTCTGACATATTCTTTTATTGAGATTTCCACCACCCCCCCCAGATTATGGTATTTTGACCTAGACATGACCTTATATATAGATATATTGTTTCCTCTGTGCTTTACTCATTTTATTCTGTATATTCTATATCTTTGCAATATTTAAATTACCCTTGCTAATATGTATTCCCTACTGTTTTACAGAATGTCTGTAGGTGGTAAGAATTTTTAGTAATGCAACTGAAGCTTTTCTTGCTTTGACTTTTGACTTCTGTTTTATCTTAGTGTAGAGTTTTTAAGCATCATTTTTTTGTCTTCCAGCATTCAGTGGTTCTCATTATTCAGCTGTGATACATAGTATTATCCTTTGTGGTGCATTATTTTTAGCTTTGAGAAGTTTCTAAATTTTCTCATTTGACCAAGTTTGATGCCATTTCTGCAAACCATGTGCTGTGAGGTTCTGATTCCCTGTATCCTGGGGAACAGTTGATCGTCCCTTCTCTGTGAGTAACTATAACCAGCTTATCTTACTCCTCCCTGTGCTTCCCCAGCACAGGAATTACACAAGTGCTTCCATACCCAGTTTTCTATGTGTGTGAGGAGGATCAAACTCAAATTCTGATGCTAGTACAGCAAGGTCATTGCCAACTGGGCCATCTCTGTAGACATGCTTGCTGAATTTTGACTGTGTTAATATTTGTGTTTGAGATCCCATGTAGACTTCTTTTCAAGTACTTTTTCTATTTACTGAAAACTGCTTTTGTTGAATATAAATGTTTTACAGAATTGCTATGAAATGGAATTGCTAGTAATTTGACTATGGAAGCCAGTAAGTCCCTAAATACTAATAATATCCATCACCACCCTAGATGAAGATAGATTCGGTTCAGAGAAAATAATATTCTCCAGTTTTCATTTTGAAATGGGAAGATACTGAGGCTTCAATCCAGCCAGCTGGACTTAGCAGGAATATTTCCACAAACATGTCACAGTAGCCAGAGACACTTGTATTGCTCTTTATATCCATTGTCTCAGAGGACATGGAATCAGTCAAACCTGCCATCAGAGTCATTTTGAGGATTAGGATTTCAGAACAATGGAAGCATGCCTATTTTAGAAGTTAACACCATAAATTTCTCATATTACTTCAGGAGCCAAGTGATCCTGGATAAGAAATATAATGCCACTCAGGCCAGTTTCTTTATTTGGAATATAACTGAGAGCACAAATACTTAAATTAATATTTGATGTGTAGTGCCTGTGTATAGAGTGACTATTTCCCCAGTACTGTTTCAGTGCAATGTAATGTAATGATGTGAGCATTTCTTTAAAAGTATATTAACATCTAGAAACATTCATTAGCTCTAAGTTTGAATAGAGACAGTATTTTTGGAGGAAAATGAGGACATCAGGCAGTACTATTCCACTGATTTCCATGAATAAGCCTGGGGTACATATTGAATGAGACCCCTAAACTGCAAAAGCTTAAAAATTTGGACAATACAATAATACAGCAATTCCTGCTTCTCAGCATTGGTCCTGCACACTGTCTTATCTAGATGCAAATACAGATGATTGACAATACTGCGTCTAGCTCAGATTTTGTGAGGATAAGCATTTGTGATCAATCCAACAAGCATTTTCATGTGATATAAAGGAATTCACAGTTTATGCAACACCTTTGGATAACTCCTTGAGAGAGCTGGAGAGATGCTGCTCACGAGGCAGTGACTTACACAGACACCTACAGAGACAGACATTTTATTGGGAATCCAAATGCATTTTCTTTACTATCATTTTGAACTCTCTAAATTTTTTACAGGCGAGGGTCAGTTTCAGAGGCTGTAGAATAGATTCAGTGTCTTGATAGAACTGATTCATTTCTTCCATGGTTGATTTGAGTCATTTTTCTACAGTAAACAAAATAAATAGGCCAATAGTGCAGATAGCTTGGGATGAGAACATCGCACTGTCTAAAACAGACTAATAGGTTAGCTTCTAATCCATTTTGAGTTTAACGTATAGAATCATTTGAAAATATCAATTGGATTTCCAATTTGCCAGGTTCTTTTGTCTGAATCCCATCATCATTTTGACTGAGCTAAACACTTAAAAATGAGCAAGATAAACTGTAATTTTTTTTGGATGGTGACAATATACATAAATTTTAGAGAGCACATGTATCTCTTTCCTTCTCCAATAATGAACTAGAAAAATAACAAAAGCATTTTTAATCATTCAAGAACAAAGAACTCTGGGTTGATTCTGCACACGGGAGCTGAAGTCAAATGACAGGAATGAGTGTTTCATTCACCCATGTACAAGCTGCATGACTCTAGGCAACTTTTGTAAGCCCTCTCTGCCAATTACTCACCCAGTCTGCGAAGCACAGATAACAATACCAGTCACTTCCCAGGGCTGGGGTGAGCAGAGAAGGTACACAAGGCACGTGATCAGAGTGAAAAGAATGAGGGCTGAGTAAATGTTGGCTATGATAATTCTGCTTATGTACATTAAGCTCTGTCCATTTTCACATTTTACAGTAAGAATAATGGACAAATTTGACACATGTTAAGCAGATTTTGTTTTGACAAATACTTAAACCTGGCAAGGAAATATCACTCAGAGATGGATTTGGTTTTCTGTCTATTTTTGTTCACCTCTACATCAGTCTAATGTAGAGAACTAAAGAAGAAAACAAACCTTTTCATTTGGTTCTGTTTAATCAAGGCTATGAAAATTAGGTCAGTCTTGTGGAAAAAGAAGGTATGTCTAAGGCAAATAAACAATTGATTAGCAAGTCAATGGAAACATCAAATCCTTTATTGTGTGATCTTTTTAATTGCAAGTTAAGGTAGGCATGATCAAAGAAAGGTAGAATTTAGAACCAGAAGTTTTCTCTTCTTCTTAATTATAATACAGAAACATGCATACTCCCTCACCTCTTGTCATAACAGACAAACTCTGCCTCACATTCAGTTCCTGCTGATTGGATCCTTTGATTTTGATTATGTTCTTTCTGTTGTTTTCAATCTTTCCAAATAGAATTACTGAGTACTAAGTTTGTAAGAAGGGCTAATGACTTTGTCTACATTCACTGACTGCATAAAAAGTTAGGCATAAACATAATTTCTTAAATATGATTTTTAAAAATTTTTTTAAACAGTTACTGTTTGTGAGTAGCTGGTGTTTTATAGAATTTGATGGACTGTTTTCGTAGCATCTTGATAGTGCAAACTTTTTTTTTCTCCTTAAATTTTCTTTGTCAGGAATATTTAATATTGGTAGATAATAATTAGTTCATTATTATTTTGACATTTGAGTTTGTGGCAAGAGAATCTAAAACCTGTCACAATGAGTTTTACCAAATTACTGCCAAACACATCATTCCTTCAAGTGTTTAATCTGCCAACTACATTTGCCACAAAGACCATCAGTACCTACTAAGTTTAGGGTTTGGGGTGAAACAGAAAGGGGGTATTCTTATAACACAGATTTATACCTTACCATGTCTTTAAAACTTAATTTTTACAACTTGATAATGAATGTCATGTAGTCATTTATGAACAATTCTCTTTTATTATTTCATCAAAACTATGTACATAAAACAGAAACAAAAACATTCAAGGAAAAAACTACAGGGATAATTAGAGAGATGGCTTAGCATTAAAGAGTGTTTGCTACTCTGACACAGGACCCTAGCTCACTTCCCAGAACCTATATGGTGGCTCACAAACATGAATATCTCTTGATCTGGAGTATCTGACATACCCTTCTGGCCTCTGTAGACACCAGATACACAGAAGATACACATACATCTACTCAGGCAAAACTCTAATACAAATAGAATCAAAGTATGTTTTAAAAGAAAGAAATGCTTCAAAACTCTCCAATTCTACTACATCAGTTCTAAGTGTAACATTACTCACAGTGTTATATGCGAACTCAATCTGCTGTCATTTCCCCTGTGAATCACAGCAGTTATTTACTAACTTCATAAATCCATGACTCTTGAATGTAGACAAATTTCTAAATGGCCTTATTAAATAAAAAACAGAGCCAAATGTAGGGGTGAAAGCCTTAGATCAGGGAAATAGGGAAAGTCACCAGCAAACCTTACCTCACCAACTCTGCAGCTTCCAAATGCAAGTTACTTCCTGTCTTCCCATGCCTTTATTGTCTTGCTCTTCTGCCCTCTCATTGGCTATCTTAGCCCATTACCTCACTTCCTTTTCATACATAGCTCTGTCACTTTCTGTCTGGCTATACAGACCTCCAGGTCTCTATAGCTGGTACTGGAATAAAGGCATGTGTCACCATACTTGGCTCAGTTCCGTAGTGTGGCCTTGAACACACAGAGACCCTGCCTGCGAAGTGATAGGATTAAGGGCATGTGCTACCTGACTTCTTGTTTACTTAAAATGACTGGCCTTTTCTCCCTTATTTCCAGGCAAACTTTTTTTATTAACATACAAATAAATATCACCACATTTCAGCACAAACAAAATATCACCACATTTTCCTTTTTTTGTCTAATTGAAATAAAAGATAAATAAAAAACCTTATAACTAATATAAGAAAAACTATATACAATAAGTACAATAACTATATACAATATATACAAGCAATAAATACATCAACAATGTCTAGCTACAAATGGCGCCAAAACATGGGGCAAGAGCTTCCACCTAAAAACAGAGAAAGCTTTTTAAAAAAAAAGATTCTAAAATGGAGCTAAAACCAGCTTCCTAGTTGTGCCTCTCAGTCCAGCCATGAGCTATAGTATTGAGGGTTTACAGCAGCATATGGGCTTGAGTGCAGCATGGCGGAATTGCAGCATGGCAGTTTCTTGCCTCGTTACACAGAGGTATCTCCAAGCTGCACAGTATGATGCACAGTGGATATAGCTTTTGCTAGTACAGACAAAAAAAAAAAAAAAAAGCTTTTTGGGCTACACACTGCTGGATGGAACCATAGACCCACTGCTTCACAGACTCAGCGATGAGCTGAACATAGTTCTCTAAGAGCTGGTGGTAAACATACTTCTGCCATGTTGGGAAACTGTGGTGGGCAGAGCCAGCAGCAAAAGCTGCCATGTCAGTCCTAGTAATGCTGCAGTTTAAAGCAATAGATTCACAATAAGACAGATTCAGATGGACTAAGACTTTAAATGGTTTACAGTGTGTATAAAAATATATGGAGGCTTAGAAAAGAGAGAAAAAGGAATATAGACAGTTATATAAAAAAATAGAAAGTTTTAAAAAATAAAGTCTTTAAAGAGACAGCAAAAGTAATATAAAAATAAGCATGTAAAGATGGAAATCACATAGAGAGTCTGGATATTACTGTCTTTGGGAGTTTTAAATGAAGAAAGACATCTGATTACAAAGGCTGCTGAGTTAAACCATTATGTATATTTTAAAGATATTTTGACTTCAAAATTTGGATCTAAGGATTGCAGTGGGTAGCCATTCCAGCTTGGATCTGGAAGTTCCAACCCCCATTGAGACTCTGACAACTGTCACGCCTATGAGGTGGGGCCAGGGGAGGCGCCTGGAGACCAGAGAGCTGGATGGGCAAGTGCTTGCTCTGTGCCAGGACCCTGAACGGTGGAGGTGGACCGAGCAGAGCTCCAGAGAACACCGCTGGACTGCGATACACCTTTCTCAGAACCTGTGACCTACCTATCTCTTAATTTGTGAGTTATGCCATTAAATAAATATCCTTTTAACTACATGGAGTGGCCATAATAATTTCACCAATAAAGGATATGTTGCTTTGGAAAGGAGGCTCTGTTTTTGTTTCCACAGGAAGCAAGAGGCTATGGATTTGTTCCAGGTTAAGATTAAGGATCAGATTTGATCAAGCCAGACCTCCTGAACCTTAACAGATGATACCTATCAACAAAGTTATAGCTGGTCTTCCCAAGACTTGATTATTACCTCAAATTTCTCAGGATCCCCATAAGACTACCAGCGCCCCTTATCAGCAGGAAGTAGCCTAGACAACTATGCTCACATTTCCAAAAAATGGATTATGGATATTTGTCTTTGTTTAGAGATTGGTTACAAATTGTTATTGGTCATAGTCAATATCATTTTAAAGAAAAGAGGGGGATAGGATATAGATATGATAGGACAAAAGGGTAGATTATTGAATGTACTTTTAAAGAGCAACAGCTTGTTTAAAATGTTTTACATTGCTATAGATTTTAGCTTATTGATACAAATTTAAAGTTAATTTTGTTATACTACATATATATAGAAATATATATATATATACCATACTATATATATATATATATAGTAGAAATATATATATATTTCTACTCTTGCTTAAGGTATTATGTTTATGGAACTCATATAAAATTATAATGTATAATTAAGAAATATAGATTAATAATCAGTCTTCTATGATAGTCAAACTTATAGTCATGTTAACTTTTCTAGGTATACATAGATATAATTCAATTAGGTAGATAATTTTCAAACACTTCAAAGACCTACAGACTATGACATTTAAAATGTTTTAAAAACTTAGACTTTTCTTAATTGAGACATGTCTGCACCTGGCAGCACCAATCTACTTCAGAGAAGATAATGGGCATTGAAGAAACTCATTATGGTGTTTGCTTTCTTTGTGGCAAAAGTTAGCCACTGGGCAAAAAAGTACATCAACTGATTGACAGTATGTTGTATAAACTGAACATGTAGGACCCATAGGAAGGTGACCACTGAACTTTGCAAGTTGAGATGGTCCTACAGGTTCCTGCTTTGCAGAAGAAACTCCCAGACATTCTACAGGACACAGGAAGAAGCCACTGAGAGACTCTAGGCCTGTGGGCTGAAAATGGATGCCCCAACATTGTAAAAAGAACTTTAGGAGACTGTCTAGGCAGTCAGCTGTCTCTGTCATTCTGGATTTTTGGAAGTTGCTTACAATGTACTTCCTGTTTACTTAGATAATATTGTATCCTTCTGAATTCTTTGATGTAGTTGAAGACTAGATAGTTATAATTATGGTTTTTCTTGATTATGATAAGAGATAAGACAGATATGATACCTTAGACTCACAAATTTAGAATAGATAGGATATCTTCTTTAATTTTTCCAAATACAAATAGAATAGATACTATAATTGTAATTCTTGCTTGATATATGTAATTTTACTAGGTTAAAGTTAAAAGCTTCTTTTTGTTTAGAAAGAAAGAGGAAGTGATGGGGGAATGTCTTTCTCTATGCTGTGAAAATATGGTGCTCTGATTGGTTGATAAATAAAGCCATTTGGCCTATGGCAAGGCAGATTAGAGGCAGGCAGAAAATCTAAACAGATAGAAGGAAGGAGAAAGGCAGAGCAGAGGAGACACTGCCAGACATTGCCATGAGAAGCAAGAAGTAAAGGTACCAATAAGCCACAAGCCACGTGGCACAGTATAGATTTATACAAATGGGTTAGTTTAAGATATAAGAACCAGATAACAAGAAGCCTGGCATGGCCATAGTTTTAAAATAGTATTAACATATGCGTGTTTATTTGGGTCCTTGCAGCTGAGGGACCTGCGGGTGAAAGAGCTTTGTCCTGACCGCAGGCCAGGCAGGACACAGGTAAACTTCCAGCTACACTTGCATCTATCATTACCTGATGAGAAGCTACTCAAACCAAGGAAGCTGAAAGTATCTTTTAATGATAAAGTGTTGAAGTTTTTTCTAGGTGTTCTCACTTTGGGGACAACTATATCAGGAACTATACAGATTTAGTTCCCATTAAAATAAGTAAAGATAATGTATAGGAAACATGTTTAAAAAACACCCAATTACTGGATATCTTTGAAATTGATTTAGCAGCATAGAACCACTAATGAAATATTTGCTGAGGAAATTTTATTTAAGCTTTGCTAAAGCAGTGACACTGTGTGGTGTTTTAAGCACACATGATCCTTAGAATTCCATCCTTAATGATGCTACAGGGAATTTCCATTTTTGGCACCAGTGACCTTAAAGTTAAGACTTCATCATTCTTCTGTGACCTCCAGGAACAAGTGATTCTTACCTAGAACATCTGTCATCATCATTTATCATCTCCTGGAAGTCCTAGACTTTCTTCATGAACCAAGTTGCTTGTGAATATGTGTGAAGGTTGGGAGCTCTCTTTGTCAACCTCACTTTCCTCTCATGAAGTGAAACAAAGACATCAACAACATAAAACCAGGAATAGTGATTCAATCCAATCATATCAATCAGCACCCTGAACATAATGAAAAAGTTTAATGGATCACATGCTGTTGTTGCTAAAGTTCATCACCATAAAGTTGATTGTTTAAAATGACTACAAACAATGAATGTAACATTCTACCATTTATACACAGAAAAACTTGTAGATGACAGATAAACTTGTAGATGGAGGGACTAGTAAGCTTATACCTCAGTGTCCTAGGGACACATGATAATTTTAACATTCACAAGAATCACCAGTAATTACTTTTAATAAAGGCAACCGACTAACTTGATAATGCATATATGAGGTTTAATGTTGATGCCAAAGAAACTGAAGTTCTTAAACTTCTATTATGTGTGCATGTATCATTATTTCATGGTTAATGAAAATAAAGTAATTCTATGATAAAATAGAAATCTTTTTAAAACATTAAGAGTTTCCCCGCCTTTATAAATTTGTTTCACTGTTCTATTTCTATGCAACACACACATGTGTAGTAAGTGCAGAAGACAGGGTCAGATCCTCTGGGACTGCAAAATGTCATTACACACAGAAGTGTTTAAGCTGCCATGTTGTTGTTAGGAACTGAACCTAGGTTCTCTGGAAGATGAGCCACTACTCTTAAATGTTGAATCATCCCTCTATGTACCCCTCCCCCTACACACACACATATGCACATATGTATTTCAAAATACTGCTCTTAAGAGAAATAAGGGAAAATAAAAAGAATAAAAGTAGAAATTACAAGTATATGAGTGAATTCAATTAAATAATTAATAAACTAACACTGGCATGTTTTGAAACATTAATATAATAGAGAAAATGTAAGGCATAATAACAAAAATAAATAATTAGAGTTAACACATTCTAATATCTTAACTTTATTTAGGATAGGATAAAAGTACTGCAGTATTTGATATGTTTTAAATAGGCTAAACAAGTTAATTGTAGGGGGAAGTTTCTCTGTGACTTGCCTGGTCGCATAGCAATAGGTCCCAAGTAAACACACAGGGGTTTTTACTAATTACACAGTGTGACCTATGGCTCAGGCTTCTTGCTAGCTAGCCCTCCCAACTTAACTCAATCCATTCCTACTAAGCTATGTTTTGTCACTTGACTTGATGGCATTACCTGTTCTCTCACATTTTGCTTCTCCTGACAGCAGCTCAGTGTCTGCTCTGACTCCACCTTTCTTCTCTCTGTATCTTTCCTGAATTTCCTGTTTGGCTCCATCCTGCCCTGCCATAGGCCAATGCAGCTTTATTTATTAACCAATGGGAGGAACACATACTCACAGCTTACAGAAAGATATCCCATAGCAGTTAATCAAAAGAGAATAGGAACAATTCAAAAATTTTGAACGTGAAAATACCACGTGTTTCACAGTTCTAGGAGAGTGCACTACTGAAATGTGTAAACACACACATGAAAGGTTCATATAATACCCACAATTATACAATGTGTATTTCATCAGCAATGGAAGAGATAATTTGTTAAAAGATCATATATAATACTTTGTTGTATGAGATTAGAAGAGCTATGTGCTTGTGTGAAATATTTCTCCCAAAGATACTCTTATGCTAAAAAAGCCACAAAGCAAAGTTTATAAATAGAACTAATCTTTGGAGAACAACATTAGACATCAGTACAGTGGTCCCCTGTGTGTCTGAACAATTGAGTACTCTGTTATGTACAAAGAGTTGTAAAGTTAGTTGGTATGAAAAAAAAGAAAGACTCGCATATGTGTTGTCAGAAGGGCTGAGTAGAGGAACAGTTTTTCCCTTAGGAGATAGGAGTTGTCAAGGTAAACAAAACATTCCTCATGATAGAGAATGTTTGATTTGAATCTGCATGAGAATGCATAAGGTACGCTCATAGTAAGTTGGGATGGAGGCAGTTTTTATAAGACATAATGATTGAGAACATGGTAAATATAATTCTGAAAAAAACAAAATAAATGTATCATTGGTTTTCATGCACGGCTGTCCATACATAGATGATAGAACTATAGTCCTAAACACCGATAAGAGTAAACCTGAATCTTTCATGGCTAAAAATTAAATAGTTAAAAGTTGAAAATATATGCCCTTAACTAGCTTCTTAAAAATCATAAACAACTGGCTGGGTGGTGGTAGCACACGCCTTTAATCCCAGCACTTGGGAAGGTCAACCTGGTCTACAGAGTGAGATCCAGGACAGGCTTCAAAGCTACACAGAGAAACCCTGTCTCAAGGAAAAAAAAAACCCATAAACAACCAACAGGAAAGTATTAAAGAAAATGCTCAACTCACAATAGCAAAGGAACTCAAAAAGACAAACACAAATGGACTGATATGCAAAATGGAAAACTCTCAAGCTTGACACAAAGTTAAATTAATGTAGCATCTGGTCAGGACAAATCATAGAAAATATCAAGGAAGGGAAATGTCCCTTCTTTCCTAGCCATTCTAAGCAGGGAAGACAGTGTTAATTATCCTTGCATGGTTGTGGTAGGGTATGAGGGGAGTGCAGACAAGCAGAGATTGATCAGAGGGACTTCCTCTAAGGTGTGGCAGGGACAGAGGGGTTTAAACTCTTAACAGACTTGAGAATGTAGTACATGTTTAACTCTATTTTTAAAGACCCTAATCTAGAAATTAATTTAAATAACCCTTAAATGAAGAAAAGCATAAATGTTAAAAGAGACTAAGATTATCAATCCACAAACATGGAACATCTTAAAGGTGAGGTAGCACATGTGGAATATCTTCCTAAAATATGGATGTTGGTGCAAAGGATTCTAAATGATTACATAGATTGGGAACTTCCTCTCTTCAGAGCACATTGCACTGAGAATGTCATGAAGAGTTTGCAGATTTAGCTCAGTATAGAGATATCATCTCTATGTTTCCCCATACTTGGCAAGAAAGAGATGTGGCATTATACTTATATCAGGAATCTTATTTTGGCTGAGAAAGCCTGGTCTTGAATTGTGCTTGCCAATAGAGTAAAATGATACAAATATGCATCTAAATTATACATACATATGCATATATCCATAACCACCCCCACACACCATGTTTGGTGATAAATAGACCAAAAGCTGGTACTTCAGATTATCAAGTGATTCTCTAGCAGGGCTCCAGATGAACTGTACTTCGGGAAAATACAGGCTCACAAACACTGTGGTGTGTTCTCCAGAACCCATTTAATCTGGGTTCAGAGGGATTTAAGGCTCCTGAACTGTTAGGACTTGAAGGATGAGAATAGTCTGCCTATGACATGAGCCACAAATCTTGAGCATATGGAAAGGGCTGACCTGCTGCGCTCCACAAATGAGAAATTTGTCTCTCTGGGCTTTTTAGGAGGTGCGATGTGCTGAGATGCTGGGAAAGTACAGCTCTAACCAGCAAAGCCCGAAGTGACGCACAGGTTATTCACAACACCTTGCAATTTAAGTTTGAGTCTGAATCTAATGTGCTGGGAAAGAGGTCAATTGTAGCAAACAGAGGGGAAAAGAGCCCACAGCTGTTACTTTTACCATCAAACCTCTCAACCAGACACATTGCGATTGGGAGGCAGGAAAAGGTTGGAGGAAAAAGTGTCATTTTCTTCCAAAGAAAACAAATAAAAATATAGATTAGACAAGCATCGGAATGAATTTAAGAAATTGTGGGAATATGGCAAGGGGTTCTGGCTCCTATGAAAATGGTCAATTGATTTATTTTTTGTTAATAAAATAAACATGACTAAAAGTCCAATGACAGGTGATGCTTAACACACTTCTATGTTTCCCTTGTCTGGGGAATTTTAAAGTTATGGGTGGTTGATATTCTGTGTCGCTTTGCTCTGTAACCTCTGAGCAATGCTGGTCCTCTTCAGTGGTGCTGTGTTTACATTAATAGCACCTGGAATTAACTTCATCAGGTGATACTTGTTGCCTTATTAGGTAACAGTGGAAATAATTTGGCCTTCTAATTGCTCTCAGGAAGAAGAGGAAGCACCTGCACCCTCAGTCATTGCTCATCTCCAAGGCAGCTTTCTGGGAGTCTTCATGATTTCACCATTCTTAAGCCTCCTTGGATCAATAATTACAGTCTTTAAATTCCACTCCCGGGATGAGTACTCCTCCCCTTCTCGTAATGCCATCTTTCACCATCCCTCTGAAATATAGATCTAAATGAAATAATGGGACAGCACAAGCGTGCTTCTCTTTGGGTGACACACGGGTCTGGATTTCTGGGTAGGGGATGGGGTAAAACACGAAGACAGTGCTGATGATAGTGATTAAAACACCAGCTTTGACAAGGCAATAACTATAAAATCTTGCTGCCAGTAATAATCTCTACAATACAACTGCAATGCCAGTGCACCATATGTCACAGAATAGCAATCTATTTCTCTGAGTGTCACTTACTTAAGCAGGTTCTAGGGGAACCTATCATTATTTTTAAGTAGGAGAAGAGGACACATTTCCTTTGCTGTGCTACATTCATCACTCCAGGTCTAGCCTTCGGCTGACTTATTTATTTTCATGAAAAGGAATCTATAAACTCCAAGCTATTGGAGTAGGTATGACAAGATCTGCAATTTACACTTTTGTTGGTAGATTTTTAGATTATTTATTTCTCACTCTGCATACTCCAGGGATGTTGACTTGCTTTTTAATCATGTTTATTTTAAACAACAAAATGTTTCTGGGATGCAATAACAATTACCCAGTATTCTCTCTCTCTCTCTCTCTCTCTCTCTCTCTCTCTCTCTCTCTCTCTCTCTCTCTCTCTCTCTCTCTCTCTCCCTCTCCTTCTCCCTCTCCCTCTCCCTCCCCGTAGCCCCCTCCCTCCCCCTCCCACCCTCTCCCTCTCCCTCCCCCTAAACCCCTCCCTCCTCCTCCCTCCCTCTCCCTCTCCCTCTTCCTCTCCCTGTCTCTATAGTGTGTCTGTGTATCTTTGCATGAATGCAAGAATAATTCAGTACCTATAGCTATACTAACAGATGAGCTATAAGGATAACACCTATAAGACAAAACATCAATTAGGCAAAGAATCTGTGGGAATTAGTTGTAAAGGTAACTTGACTTATAAATTGTTCTAGTTGATGACAGTAGAGCAAATTTTGATATTACAGCCAGGAAATGAAGCCTGAGTAACTATTTCCAGGGTCTACATTCTACAAAACAAAAACTACTGATAAAAAAAAATGTGATGCGGGTGTGAAAAGGAAATAATAATTTCCCATAGCAAATATTAGTTGGTGATACCAGGTAGATGTTATTTCATAGCTTGTAAATGTAATATGTTATGTGGCCTTTTTTGTCTTCGAAGGACTTGTTTTATTTTTGGTTTATATCTCATAAGCATAAAGTATCGGGGAGATGTGGGACATCTGATTAGTATTTCTGTGATTATTCTTTCCCATCAAATATAAATACCAACTCTAAGGCTACCATGGTGATAAAATTAGATAGGCATATATAAAATTCTTAGAGTAGTTCCTGTGTCATGAGAGTTGGGATGCACATGGTTGCTACTATTGCTCTATTGTTATTATTTATAACAGTTAATGATGGCTGTTATCTGGGTGATACTTTTCCACTTAATACTCCTGGGAAACTACAGATATGGACAATAGTTTCTTTTTTCCAGGAAGAATAGATCAGATCGTGTGCAGTAAGACCTTAGCATCATGTCTGGCACAAAATAAACTTAGCTACTTGTAATAAGGATAAAATCCTTTGTCAGACTACATTCCTCATTAAAATAAAGGCATTGATCTAGCCAAGGAGAGGGAATTTTCTTGTGTTTTTCAAGCTCTTATGTTCACAAATTTTATCAAAATTCATTCTCCTTTCCCTGATTACATCCAGATGATCTCCAATTGCCCACATTGTATAGCTTTCTCAGGATTTAATATGAAGATCTAAAGTGCTTATATTATGTCATAAAAATGGGTGTAAATGTTGCTGCTCAAATATCAGGTGAAGTGCAAACGGTGTGGGGGGGTTGTACAAACAGCATTTTCTTCCCTGTGCACTTCAGCAGCAAGGTGGTATTTCAAATTTCCCAGCAGATGGGGGAAAAAACACACGACAGCTTGTTAGAAAAGTCCCAGACTGTTAAGTCCATCCTAGTTCCCTGTTTTCTTTCTTCATTAATTCCTTCTTCCGCATCCTATTATACAACTTAACAACTGTCTCCCCTGGCAACAGTAACAATAAAAATGCATTTAGTTTTCACTCTCACTCTTCAGAGGCTTATTCAGGTCTACAGGCAAAAGCCAAAAGGTTTCTGTATGTGAGAAGGCAGCAGGACACTTTCACCCACTCTACAGGACAGCAGCACTTTCCAGTGAGTCCCAATGGCCTCTGCACATTGGCTCTTTTGTTTCAGTGTCTGATGTTAGAGGTAGGGAGGACATTTGACGGCTATGAGTAGTGTAGATCGGCCCGAACAGTCAAACACAAACACATCACCAAAGACTCAGTAGAAAGGGCTGAAAGTGGAAATTGATTTAGACACAGGAATTAAAACTGTGAATTATTTGGTTTTTACACACATTGGTTAACTAAATCAGATTTACCAAGGTGCATACTAAATCAGTTTTTATATGCCCTTCTTATTCACTGTCATTCAGAGTAAGCCAGCAGTGTTCCCATGGAAATACCTCACACTGTTCACTTAGGGTTCCTCCTCTAATTAATGATTGATGCCATCCCCTAATTACAAAGAGTAGCAGGTTCAATAATGTAAAGGATAGCTGGAATCTTTGAATTCCTGTGGCTTTCTTTTCAGTCTGCAACTAATTTGGGGGGGCAGCTAATACTCAGTGTTAACTTACAAACTTCCTTATCCTAACAGAGCAGAAAATTCTACCACAAACAATATTGGGAGATTTGAAAATGGAACGCTAAGGTCATACACGGGTGATCATGTGACAGGCCAAGCAGGAAATTTTCTTGGCAAATTTTCTTAAAAGTTTGGAATATTGTGCTAATATTTGAGGAGTACCAAGAAATAGCATTTTTGATGTTTGAGTTTCTTTTGAAAAAGCTTACAAATCTCACAGGTTTTTGGCTGTTTTACTTAAGTGCTTGTTACTTCCCCAAGGAGGAAATGCTGCTGTCTGTTTTACCAGCCCCTTTATGATACCCTTCACTATCCAAGTGCATTGACATTTAATGTATCTGAGTGGCTTCAAGAAGGCTTTGATTCTATGTTTCCTACTCCTAATTATAAAAACTCAATTATTGATGATTAAGTCGGTTATTAAACCACCAAAATTTACGCAGGTCTACTGTGCTGTTCCTGTTGCTGGGAAAACAAAAGTTTGGACATTTCTTTTCTCAAGGATTTTATAAATCTTAGTGGAGCCATTAAACATACTTCATTCATTTTAGTGTTCTTTTCTTTGCAGGGTATAGATTTCTTCAGTTTATAGCAATTCTGTCAAACCAAGTGTGGTTACGGAGGCGCTGATCATGCAGGTTTAGAATGTCTATACAAAGGAGATGAGTTGCTGAAGCTGTGGCAATCTCATTGAAGAAGACCCATTTCAATATTTGCTGCTTAGTTCCACAGTGTGATCAAGTCACTTGACCATACACAGGTAAATGTGGTAAGAGTTATGGTTCAGAGGAAAATTGCCATGATGATGTGGAAGACAGACAGACAGCACTGACATTTCCTAGGCTGGATGGTGAAGAAACTTGATGCTTTCCTGTTGGTGTCAGAAGAACTGCTTATGTTAGTGTCTGCTCATCCCTGGCACCTCTGGAAGGCACAGATGTTCAACAATGCTCTGGTAGTTCATCCACAGCACCAACATTTGCATAGCATTAGCTAAGAGTCTTCCCTTAGCCAAACTCTAAGCTCTTTTAAAAATCAGATCCAGTCCGTGGGCTCCTTGTTTGCAAAGCAGTTTTAACAAATATCCTGAGGCTGTTGAGTGGAATCCTCTACCTTCCATTTCTTACTGCCCTTGATATTTGAACAACCTTTTCAGTCCTGCCATCTTCTAGCTCATCTGGACCACTCTGGCCTCTCTGAGCAGGAATCCTGTCATGTCGTGTTAAAAAGAATTGCGTTGCTCTCTGAGCAGGTTTCCGTTCCCTGTACATTGCCTCCCCTACTCCTGCTCTTCAGATATTAGTTTTCCTGTTTGCTTGACAGATTCAGTCTCCTTATATAGAACCCTGTTCCAGTAGCTCTACAACCATTTTGATAATCATTGAACTGAGCTACATTGCCTTTTAAAGAATGCCATTTTTTTAAAAAAATTTAACACTAGGAGATAATAGTAGTTAAAGTCTTCAAAACAGGATAAAACTTAAAGACCCACATTATCATTGGCTGGAAAGTAGACAAAAATAAATAAGCTAGTTATTCTTATAGAAAATGTTGTCCTAATGTTTGGAGACTTAGTTAAGGTATTTTATGTCTTTCTAAAACAGCTATTGTGAACACTTTATATAAAATTCTATTACAAAGTTCCCACTTAATTCTTAATTGTCTGTTACATATTTTTTACTATGTCTTTAAATATTTTACTTTAATTTCAACTTAACATGCTTTCTATAATTAACCTAAACATATATCAACATTTACATATGAATATTTTTAAAGTGTGAAGTAAATTGATAAAATATTAAGATGATTAAATTCTGTGATACTAACACTTGGTCCTTAAAAGTTCAGATAAGTCATAGCTTATTATTTCTTCACAATGCTTTAACACGCAGTTCTTATAGATTTGGTTGATTTAGGTTGTTGTTCATTCTCTTTCGTAATACTCTACTATTACTCCTGTTTCCTGGCATACTTAGCATCACATAAAAGTGCAAAATATTGAGCTGATTTCTTTCTAGTATTTGGTGTAAAGACCCTGGAACCTTATATA